>NC_051068.1:117588399-117903567 GCF_004664715.2 Peromyscus leucopus | reverse complement strand
AAAACCTGCCTTACAATCACTAACATAAAGGAAGTATTAGCTTCAGAAGTTAACCTCAGAACATGAGATTGAGAATGATCAAGGGCAAAGGGGATGTTATATACTTATTATCAGTCAGCTTTCTGAAAAATAATTCTAAGCATTTGCATTTCTAAGAGAACTGAAAGGAGCATCACAAATCCTTGATCACAGTCAGGGAACTCCAGCACTGCTCTTAAAAATCTCTCAGGCAGGTTGAAATCACTCAGTGTATTGATCACCTGAATAGTGATGACGGTCAGCTCTATTCAGTTGACGTGTATAGACTGACTTAGTAACAATGGAATATCAGCCCACCCCAACCCACTATGTGGAATGTTCACCAAAAGACCACATTTTACGCCAGAAATCAGTTTAGCAAACTACAAACGAAGGTTACACAAACTATTTCATCACACTACAGTGGACTTTAACTAGAAATCAATACTAAAAAGCCTCTAAATATTTGGAACTTAAAGAGCAAACCCCAGTAATAATGAGCATACCCATTTCCCTGTCTTGGTTTCAAATACTGTAGTCCAGTAATAGGGAAACATGGGCCTTCGAGAAAGTGTTGAATCTAGGACTCGAGCAGGGGTGAACATGGGACAACTGAGTGCTTGGGAAAGTGAGGAGGTGTTCAGACACATGTGCATGCTTAAGCATACATACACAAGATGAGGGATATGACAGGGACACAGAGGCAATCAAAAGAGCGTCCAGTGGCAGAGTATGAATAAATAACATGGTGTTGAATTAGAGCCCAAAATGTAAATATACAAGTTAATGACTTAGTACATTAATGGGGGCAAAGACTCGCATTGTCCACGCAGGAGAATTGTATTTAGCACGTAGGGAGGTAGAGTGTAGCTTCTTAAGTGTGTTGTGCACAGTGACTTCCTTGTAGAAGAGTACAGTATAGAAAGCATGGGTGAGAGAAGTATTCTAACTGTTTATTACTAGCTGCATCCGATGGTCAAAGCTTCTGAAGTGCTAAGTTATATTGATGCATAAACTTGATATGATATAAATAGCTGAGTGTCTTAGCCATCACTACAGACTAATCACAAAAACAAGAAAATTCTGATGAGGGACATTTTACAGTATAGGTGATAAATGCTTCCTAAATTTGTGATGGAAAAAAAAAATCTCAAGATTGTTACAGCCAAGAGAAGCATAAAGAGACATGAGAACTAAGTATAGTGTGGCATCCTGGGTAGAATCCTGGAGGAGAAAAAGATACTATGTAAATCAATGAACTTTAATTAACTGGTTATCTTTAGTGTGTCATTATTGATTGACTAATATAAAAATACACTGTAAACGGATGATTCTCTCTGTCCACCAGTTCCCAAATAACCACGCTTGGTACTTTTTCTCAGAAGGGCATTATCATCTTGCTTCCTGTGCATCTGGCTGGTGATTCCATGACTCCACCCTTCCCATCATTCTCAGTTTGGCTTTCCCACCTAACTTCCTGCCTAGTTACTGGCCAATCAGCGTTTTATTAAACCAATTTGAGTGACAAATCTTTACAGTGTCCAAGAGGATTATTCCACAGCAATCCGCTACATAAAAGCAAAATGTCAGTAAAACTGGAGAGTGAGAATTTATGCAACATTATACATTTCAATCTGTTATAAAAATAAAATCCTACTTTAAAGAAAGAAACTCTGTTTATGTAAAAGTCTGTAAAATGCAGATTATCTGTATTGTATAAAGCACTGCTTGCCTGGGGATTTTGAATGGCATGAGAGAGAAATAGTGAAGAAGCGTGAAAAAAAGTTATGGAGGTGATGGATACACTCTTCTTTGTTGTGGATCTGATCTCACTGTTCTATGTGTATATCAAGACAATTGAAAGTAATGCATTAACCTCAAAGATGGGTAATTTCCAGCATGTCAACTCTATTCATTAAAGTTTAAGGGGTAAAACAGAACAGAAATTTTAGATCTAATTCCAGTTATGCCAATAATTACATTAAATGTAACTGGTCCATATAAGATCCAGCATTGTGCTGTTTTTTTCTCCATTAAAAATATATATATATATATATATATATATATATATATATATATATTTGGTTTTTCGAGACAGGGTTTCTCTGTGTAGCTTTGTGCCTTTCCTGGAACTCACTTGGTAGCCCAGGCTGGCCTCGAACTCAGAGATCCGCCTGGCTCTGCCTCCCGAGTGCTGGGATTAAAGGCGTGCGCCACCACCGCCCGGCTTCCATTAAATATTTTGAAGATGATTGTTTAAAATTAGGAGAACTTGGGAGAATATACTGTATAAACACTGGCATGGTTAACCATAACTTGAAAGAATCTAGCATTACTTAGGTAACAAGTCTTTTGTCATGTTTTTGAGGAAGGCTCTAGTTGATTCTATGCAATCCCCATCAAAATTCCAATGGCATTCTTCACAAAACTAGAAAAAATAATATAGAAATTTATATGAAACAAGAACAGGGAATAGCCAAAATGCTCCCTAGAAGAATATCTACACGCTGGAATTGACTTCAGCTCTAAAACAATCAGATATGTGGAAAAATATATGCATCTAGAAACTATCAAGGTCTCAGACAAATATTGTATGTTCTCATAAGGATCCTAGCTTCCAACGTCTCAATGTATATTTGTAAGTAGGGATGAGTGTGGGTATAGGCTACGAAACTAGAGAGGCGACCAGGAGATGTGGGAAATGGTGAGAGAGTGAGGAAGAACAGAATGTGACAGGAAAGCATGGAGGTGAAAGGGAAAGGAGATGTAAGATGGGGTGGTGGGTGTAGAGGAGGGAGGAGAATCAGGAGAGCAACCTTTGTTTGAAAGTGCCATAATGAAATCTAACTGGACATGCTGATTCATTTTAAAATTAAAACAAAGACCAAATAATTAAACAAAATCCAGGCTATAGATGATACTAAACAGCACTCTTTCATTAGTGCTCCCTAGAAGAACAGAACCAATACAATGTGTATATATACTTTAAAGGATATGTGTTTGATTGGCTTACATGAGAGGGACTGAATCAACGACCATCTGCACTGAAGAAAAACAGCCAGATTCACTGTCCAGAAAGCCCTAGGTCTCAGCCACCCCACTCCAGGGCTGGAAGCAGAAAGCTGCCTGAAAGTCAGCGGTATTAAGTCCACACTAAATGGCTACAGAAATAGGCATCTGATGTGAGCCAGTAGGTGCGCTCAAAAGGAACTTTGCTGGTCTGTGCTCTTCCTGCAACTCCTTTCTCATCTGGCTGTCAGCTTGTGGGAAGGCACTGCCCTATCCCCTGAAGATCTTCCTGCCAGGCACTATTCCACATCATTTCTGTAGAAATTCCTTCATAAATGCACAGGGGACTTCAGTAGTGTTAGACATCTCTTAATTAATCCAGGTGTGTACACGTACACAGAGAAATAGACAGTTCAGTTGTACTATAGCTATTTAAGAAGTTGTATTGGTATTTGTAATCTTTACATGAAAACAAAACTTTCCTTGCCTGTATAGAAGCTTTCACAGGAAAGCTTCTCCAACTTTTAAGGGGAAACATGAGTTTTTTTCAGAATCTTTTCTTGAAAATGGAAGACATACATCTCAACTTACTTTATGAAGTCACATCATCCTGCTTCCAAAAACATAGACAAAACTGAAAATAAAACTTAAGCAGCGTTGGTTATAAACATAGACACAAAAATCCCTAAAGAATTATTAGTAAATTAAATCCAGTAGTATATATAAAGAATAGGGGTTGTTTCTCCTAGGCTGGTTCAGACAAAAGAATTGAAATCATGTGATCACATGAAATAGTTTATCTTCAAGTCATCCTTAAAAACAGGAGGAAATTTATTAGCTCAATAAGGAACAGCTACCAAAATTATATCTAGAGTTAACATAGTAAATGAAGAAAAACTTTTTTCCTAAGACATGAAGGAAGACAGAGTTATCCTGTGCGCTCCTCTCTTGTTGAGCATTGCCTTCAATATGGCAAGGAATGCAACGGTTCAGAAATCTTAGGGGAGTGCCATCCAAAAGTGAGTAAATCTATATGGAAAATTCCAAGAAATCTACAAAAAGAAAAAAAGGAACTGGGAAGGTTAGCACAGGTCAACTATTTTGTGTCAATATATAAAAGCCAGCAATGAACAATTATAAAATATTTGAAAGTATCACAAAAACATTCAAAATTGATATATTATGTTCTATTTTAATACACCATAGTGTAATTCCATGTTTTTATACACCAGTTAAAAGCAAATTTAAACCTTAATAAAGGCTTGAGTATAAATCTACCAAATTATGTGTAAGTTCTCCGTATAGAAAACTGATTTCAAAAAAAAAAAAATTATACACCCAGGTTAGTGCCAGGAAACTCTGGGATCACAGACTGATTTTACAGAGTTAAGATGTTATTTCTCTCATTGAGCAAAATTTCAATAAAACCTTAGCATGATTACGTTTCTAAAGATGAGTAAATTGATTTAGCCCAGGGTTTACACACACACACACACACACACACACACACACACACACACACACACAAAAGGTGTAGAAACAGGGGATGATGGGCTGGGAGGTGGGAGATTTACACTGTACGGTTTTTCGGTTGACTAGTAGTTCTGCAGCCTCCACGTCAGCGTGACACAGGTGAAGGACCCGGCACGGGTAAGTCGGGTCACAGACCGGGGCCCAGAGGTCGATGTGCACAGAGGTGACCACTTGGTTTTGACAGGTGCAAATGCAGTTTAGTTGTTAGTGGAGGTGTAAACTGTGGTCAGTCCACACAGTGGAATACTTACTCATTGAAGGTGACATATTCAGATGATATGGATATATGTCAGTTACTATGCTATGCTAAATGAATTTCACAATGCGCTGCATAAAGCCACTTAGATAACATGGTAGAAAAGACAGCTGTACTCTCAAACTTTCATTTGAGGAACAAGATCACAGTCATGTCCTTTGTCCTCCATGTGAAGGCAACGTCATTACATATTAAGTATGATTCCATGTCTTCCTTAACCTTCAAACTTCTGTGCATACTTTTGCTTGGCCCCAGCATGGCTGTAAACATAGATATGGACAACAAAACTGAAGGGCTACAAGGTGACCATCTGAAGGAAAACATGCCCATGGCAGAGTCTCGGATCCCTGACAGGAGATCCAGCAACCTGCCATGTCTGCTACTCTCTTCTCCCCTTCCTACCCATGAGAGACTGCAGCTGACTTGAAAGGTGTTTCTGGAGAATCATGCTCATGCCACCCAGCACCTCAGAAGTGAGGCTTAAAACATTTGGGTGACTGGGCAAGTTGCTAAGGTTTGTATGTTTGTTTCCATCTTGAAATGGGTGTTGGCAGCTGAGCACAGTGCCATAGTGCTGCAGCCCCAGCACTCGGGAGTCGGAGATAAGGGATCTCAAATTCCAGGCCAGCTTGAGCAACATGGCAAGGTCCTGTCTAAAAATACAGTTTTTGAAATATCTGCGAATATGTCTCAGATGGTACAGTACTTGTTTGGAATAAGTGAGACCCCAGGTTGAATCCCCTGTTTAGGGCACTGGGGTGGGTAGTGGGAATCACATAATATTGGTGCTATTACTCATTTGTAAAGATTTAATGGACCTTAATGTCACAATGCAGATCTTGTGTATGGTAAAGTGCTTAGCAAATATATCATTAATATTTGATAGTAAATATAAGAAACATGTGTGTGTGTGTGTGCGCGCGTGCGCGTGCACGTGTGCATGCGTGCTTGTGTGTATTGCATCTCACAGCAATCAGAGCAAGTTCACCTCTGAAAACTGTTGTTGTTTCTTGTGGTTCCATTTTGGTTGGAGCTGCAGTTGTTTCTTTCAGGCAGTAGATGCCAGTAGAGTTCTTTTTCAATAAAAAGCAAATCCTCTGAGCAACCCCATAGCAATAGCTTCCTGGGCACATTACCAAGAGAAATAGTTCAAAAATTGAATATTCTACATTCTGCATGGTTTTTCAAACAAAAGGAAACAGTTTTATTTAAGTAAAAGAAGAGAAAAGCTTTCAAACAGCATTTTCAAGATTCTTAGTTTGTGAATTTTACTTTTTTGCTATAATAATTTTATATCTTATGTGTTTTAGTTAAATGAATCTTAGTGTTCTTGTTTGAAATGTAGGACTTCTGTATTTAATCAGCATCAACCGTAAGTCTGGCTAGTTGTCTGTTAAAAATGAATATGGGCCAGCTGAAATGTTATACTTAGTTGTGTTCGACAAGGAAACACCATGGGTAGTATCTAGGGAGGCCAGAGAAGCCGAGATGAGTAATTGTTGGTGCTGATTGAAAGCAGGGACAACAGGAGGATTTGGAAATCTGCGTTTGCACTTAATAAGCACAAAAGCATGAGGACAAACTTTGATTGTACAAAACTATGAGGAGTCCAATAAGTCACTTCCGTTGTTATCTCTACATAAGCTACTTAGTGCTTGCTAGTTTATTTACAAATATAGTCCTATTGTAAATAATATTCTCTAGTATCCAGTGATTTTACTTGGACCTTTAGAATGCTAACAGTGAATACTGCAGCTACATGTTTATTGATCTTGTAATAATGTGCATTGCACTTCACAAATCCAGGTAAGACAGCAGGGACGTGGGTTGATAAACGGCAAATATTAATATGAAATGATAAGGGCAGTGGAAACAGGAGAACAGTTTACTTTTCTAAGAGTTGTGTAGAAATGCTATGCTGACAAGGTGACATTGGTGGTGAGCTGATAATGAATACAATTCTGTTAGGAGAGCAAGTCAAAGGAAGTCAGAGTTTTTATCCATGTTTTGCCTACTAGTCACTGTGTGCTCTCGACACTTTTAAACTCTGCAGGCTCCCAGCCGTCTGTTTTGTGTAAGACGTTACCAGGTGTCAATAAGTCACTGATTATACACATTTGATGATTTTTAGAGAAAGATACACGTGTTAAGGTTAATCCTATGGCCCTATCTATCCTGATTCTATTACACTAAACCCAGCCACTGCTGAGCTTTCCATGGCAGAGTTCTTAGCTCAGTTTCCCCAGCAGACCTGCTTGTGAGCCTGCATGTGTGTTGCCATAGTTTAGTTCCATTATTTTTTCTGCTTATTTGATTTACCTTTTTGGTTCCTATTCATTGTGTTAAAACAATTAATGGGAAATATGGACTAAGTTATTTTCAGAAAGATTTTTTTTAAGTCTTTCCCTTTATTTTCCCTCTTTCCTGTATTTGAACTTCCAAAGGGAAAAAACCACACATCCCTGACACAGATGTTATCAAAAGGCAAACACTCCAAATCCTTTTTAAATGCCATTGAGTACCCGCTATCCTGCAGACTGGAGAGTTAAAATTTTCTTTGTTGTAGGTGATGTTTCTAAGAGATCATTGAATCAGAAGATGAAGGAAGCAGCAGTTTAGTAGGAGTTTAACACTCATTAAACAATTGGAAGGAGTTCTTTTTCTCTGAATGAAAATTGCTTGATATGGCTAACAGCCTATAAAATTATAACTTATAGTTGCTATATATCTTACATAATTTAAATCTGATTTTTCCCCAAATGTTAGAATGTTTTGAAATTTACTATTTATAGACAGGCACATATCCATAAATAAATTTGATAAGCAAAACTGGTATGCTAAATTTCTGTAATTCCCATATGTATTAAACTTAAGTGCATAAATTAGCAACTTTGAGTTCTTTGAAATTAGTTCAGGTTTTTTTCTTAGTTATGACATGTTATCAGTTGTTTTTTGAAAGAATCTTGTCACATCTATTCATACCAATTTTGATGGAAAGTCAACTGCTTATGAAGATTCATAAAGTGTGTATACCAGCTGACTTCCTGTAAGCTAATTCTAGCATGTTAATATTTGGCCTTTGGTTACATGGGGTTGTAATACATGTTTAACTAGTTTCCCATATTTTGAAAAATACTTTTTACCCTGCTCTATATGTAAACCTTTATAGTTACTATGCTCATTCTTATGCATATTACTATCAGAATAGTAAAAACCTAGAGCCTTTTAGCAGATATTGTAAGTTTTAAAGTGGGCATCTCTAGCTGAGATGAGAAGTTTCGCAAAGGAAGGCTCGGTACTGTGCTGTTTTATATTAACAGGAAGCAGCAGCAGTAGTGGTTTGTAAACCCTGCAGACAGGAAGTTTAACACATGCATAGCTCTTAGCTTCTTGATAGGAAGTTGAGCTCCTTCTGGAAACATTTGCAGTTACTTTAAAGTGTAAATGCACGTGAATGGCAGCTTACAAAGAACTGTCCTGTAGCCAGCACACGGGCACATCCACCGCCCTCCAGAAACTGGAAGGTTTTGCTAGCCGACTGTTTCACAGGCACTCCAAAGGCGCGGCACATGACCAGAGGGCAGCTTTGGAGAATGACAGCCTCCGGGGCTCTGAGCAAACTGCCTTATGGGACAGATCAAGTAAGTGGTTTTTAACTGATACGCAATAATTAGCAGCTAAAGTACTTGAAGTTTCAGGATGAAGCACCCGGACCCAGTTTTGTCTATTGTTTTATGATTTGCAGAAGGACATTTTTCAAGGTGGTGAGAAATTCCATAAAAAATTAGTAAGTTGTGCTGAATCATGTGTAGTTCATTTTTTAAAAATTTTATATGACTACCTAGGTCAAATATCAATGATAAAATTGTCAGTGATATTCTTATATAATTTCTAATATATGTCACTGTGTTTTTTACTTTTTATTCTAAGATTAAAAACAAATATAAACAATAATCTGCTTACTTTTCAATTTTTTTATTTATAACTTTATATTTTGAATGTGACAAAAATTTGCTTACAGTTATATTTTATTGGGTTTGTTGCCTGTTTTTTAATGCATATGTGAAAGTTATTTCAGTTGTTACAGACAAACCTTCTAAAATAAAAGTAAATTATTAATCTATGTAAAATTTTACATTTGTTACATGATAGACATTAAAATCTTTCATATTTGCATTTTACATCATGCATAAATATGACTATAGATTAAACAAGTTGTGTATTGTATTACATTTCTTCAGGACCTGTTAAAATGCTCAGAGTTACTGTTTTGCTAAAATGATTTAGCAGCTTTGATGGCATGAAGTTTAAAGGCTGAGTTTCACATATACACAGCACTGGTACCTCCATTTCCCATGTTAGCTAGGGCCCTTCCCAAGGAAAACGAAAACCGCCCTGTGGTTAAGGACAGAGGCAGTTGCCCTTGGCATTACAGCCTTTTCTGGTGTCATCAAATAGAACTAGAATTTGCCTCTTTGTATTCTTGGATTCCAAAGCAGTTAAGGAAGAAAACTCATTTTTAAAATAAAAATATACATGTAGATGGCTGTGGAGAAGCTTAGGCTATGTTTTACTGCATCAGCATTTTTTTTAACTCCTTGAAGCTACTCTAGGGAGAAAATGAAAAAGCATGTTTTTGTACAAAACTACCTTCATTCAACATATTCTCATTCTCTCTCTCCCTCTCTCTCTCCCCCGCCCCATGTGTGTGTGTCTATGTCTGTCTATCTGTCTGTCTGTGTGTGTGTATGTGTGTTTTCACACAAGATCTCCTGCCTCAACTTCCTGAATGCTATGATTATAAACCTGTACCATCATGCCCAACTTCTCAAAAGATCTCACTACTTCGAATTAATCTTCACTACATAGGAAGTTAGCAGGTGTAAAGTCTCCTATGTGTCTAAGTTCATGAACTGCTAAGAACTGGAATAACAGCACAGGATTACAACCTTCTTTGTGACAAAATCTTGATGGCCCTGCTGCCTGCTCTGTAAATTACAGTCTTCTAAACCCTTTTGGAGATAATTTTTGTTCTTTAAAGGTATTTTTAATTTCAAACAAGGAACAGGGGCAGAGTTGATTTTCTGCTTTTGGAACAAATACAAGGGGATTTAAGCATTGGAAGTTATGTTTGAACTGAAGGGCTGTAAATGTACAAGACCTGTATACTTTCTGTAACGTTTTTAAATGCAACAATAGAATACAGTATTGTGACATGATTTCTTGTAGAAAAAAAAAGACTCAAAATGCTGTTTTTTTTCTCTATTGAGAAGAAAAAACAAAGAAGGTGGTAGGATCATGGCATACAAATGCAGTTATGACCAAACATTGTAGCTCTGAATAATGAGCTTGGGTAAGAAATGGTTAAGAAGCAACTGAAGTTCAGTACATGTTCCTCCACCCTCTTCTCCTTTTCATATCCTCAAAATATTCTAATAGTCCCCGTGATTTTATGTGTAAGAAGGAACACAGTAAGCATGCACTCTTGTCTGTCGATGTAGATGAGAAAATTCAGAGACTAGAAACTGTAATCCTGTCATTTCTGTACTCTGCATTTATTTATTTTGTGTGATGAACACATTTTTTATTCATTTGTGTGTGTGCTAACAGAGCTTTAAAAAAAAAAAACTTGTTTCGGGGTGTGGGTGGAAACGCGAACGTGCAGAAGTCGGGGGACAGCTTGAAGGAGTTGGTTCTTTCCTTCCGTCATGTGGGTCCTGAGATTCAGCTCAGGTCAGCAGGTTCAGGGACAAATACCTTGTTCCCCCTGGAGCCGTCTCACCCGGCAAAGGAGGAGCTTTGGACAAGAAAGAGTTCAGGCAAAAAGCACTGTTGGCAGCTGCTTCTATGGAGTTCACTTGAGCGGCTAGTTTGAGCAGAAAAGGGAAACCTGGGTCTCCTGATACCCCAGGAGAGCCTTACCCCATTGTGCTCTAGTAAGAAACAACCAAGTGTGGAAATCACACTTGAAGAATTAGGTTCATGGACTATTGGGTCAAGATTGAAGGCTAATTTAGGCAAATATGGTTTTGGTTTTTGAAACAGGTTTTTTGTTTGTTTATTGGTTGTTGGTTTTTTGGGTTTGTTTTGTTTTGTTTGTTTTGTTTTAATGTGGCGGCTCAGGTTGGCTTATAGGACTCACTATGTAGCCTAGGCTGGCCTCAAATGTGCTGAGATCCTGCTTCAACCTGAGGATAATAGTCACGTCCCTTTCATTAGATGGCAGATATAAAATGTGATAAACTTTAATCAGAGTTTCTCTCTTCTCCAGGAACATAATCTGTGGAAGTAAATAGAGAACATAGGCTACATAGTCATTTCTACAAGTTTCAGTTTTAACTACCAAATTAACATTAATTCCTGATTAGTAACTTAAAATATAGAACAGCTATTTCCGTGCACACTTAAGTACATCAAGTTCAAAGTAACAATGCAGAGGAATTCTTCTTTCTGTCCTGACTCAGAATAAATGGGGTTATTGACATTCATTGACTTGTCTTCCTAGAAAATTTACTGTATTTCCTTTTAAATCTTTTTTTTTTTTTTTTTTTTTTTGGTTTTTCGAGACAGGGTTTCTCTGTGTAGCTTTGCATCTTTCCTGGAACTCACTTTGGAGACCAGGCTGGCCTCGAACTCACAGAGATCCTCCTGCCTCTGCCTCCCGAGTGCTGGGATTAAAGGCGTGCGCCACCACCGCCCGGCTAAATCATTTTTATTATAATTGCAGTTACATAAAATTGAAAGTAAGTGAAGGTTTGCATATTGTGAGCATTGATTTTCACACTTAACAATGTTTAAGCTGCAGCATTTTTAAAGAGCAAATGTGTTGATACCATCCAGCTTATTACCTGTCCTTCCTTCCCAAGAAATGCTTGTCAATTTCTATGATGTCTACAAGTTCATTTTAATAAGTGTATATTTAAATACTGTAGTGAATAAGTAAATGATTTAGGATATGAATTTCCTCAAAACTAGATAGCTGGAGTGACTGTAATAGACTAATATATCACTTTTACTTTTTTTTTTTTTCTGTAACAGGGTTTCTCTGTGTAGCCCTAACTGTCCTGGATCTCACTCTGTAGACCAGGCTGGCCTCAAACTCACAGAGATCTGCCTGGCCCTGTCTACTGTGTGCTGGGATTAAAGGCATGCACCACCACCACCAGGCTTCTTCTGAAGTTCTTTAAACTCAATATGTTAGTTCTTTGAATTTGTATAATTGTAACTTCTAAATT
The DNA here is from genome assembly GCF_004664715.2 of Peromyscus leucopus. NCBI lineage: Eukaryota > Metazoa > Chordata > Mammalia > Rodentia > Cricetidae > Peromyscus > Peromyscus leucopus. The sequence continues at coordinate 117,891,516 of NC_051068.1, read as the reverse complement.
GCTTTTTATCTCTTTTTCATTCAGCAACTATTTTATGAGCTGACTGATTATAATCAATTTCTACTCATATGAAAAATCTTTTTGAATATTTATGTTATCATTGTTTGTAAGCTTTGATTATAGGGGTCATAGATACTGCTCCGGGTTAAGAGCACTTGCTGTCCTTGCAGAGCCTTCAGTTCCCAGCAGCCACATGAAAGCTCACAACTGCCTGTAATTCCAGTTCCAGAAGATCCAAAGACCTCTTCTGGCCGTCTTAGGCACTAGACACACATGTGGTGCTCATACATATATGCAGGAAAGCATTCATACACATAATATAAAAATAAATCGTTTTTAAAACTATGAATATAAAGATTTTGGGGGAAATTAGATGATTTTTATCCTCAGAAACAACAGTAAGAATAGCAGCCAGAAGCAATGTAATATTTAAGGCACACAAATATGTAGAATGTTGGTCTGTAATAAAAGGAAGCCAATACAGAGTCTCTATTTCTCACCCCGCCCCATGTCTGTGTATGTGATGCTGAGCATATAACTCAGGGAAATGAGCATGGTAGGTAGGCAAGCGATATTTCCAGCCCATTTACATCACTTTTTTAAATGGAAAATCAGAATATAATGACACCTTAAGATAATAGAAGAATTTGAAACATGCAATTCAAAAGTTGATTTGCTTATTCTTCTAAAAGGAAGTGCATATAGCTAGCATAGTTTTCTGTTTTCTATAATGATGTTTGTAACATCATTACAACGGTGAGTAATAGCCAGATAGTGAATTTATTCTCTCTCTCTCTCTCTCTCTCTCTCTCTCTCTCTCTCTCTCTCTCTCTCTCTCTCTCTCTCTCTCTTTCTCTCTCTCTCTCCCTTCCTCCCTCCCTCCTCCCTCCCTCCTCCTCCCTCCCTCTCTCCCTTCCTCCCTCCCTCCCTCCCTCCTCCCTCCCCCTCTCCCTCCCTCCCCCCTCCTTCCCTCACCCCTTCCCCCACAAAACCAGGTTTCTCTGTGTAGCCCTGGCTGTCATAAAACTAGCTTTGTAGACCAAACTGGCCTGGAACTCACAGAGATCCTCCTGCCTCTGCCTCCTGTGTGCTGGGATTAAAGACGTGCCCCACCACTGTCCAGCTGTGAATCTTCTTAACAGTATTTGTTCACAATACTCTGATGAGAATTTCCTTTTAGATTTCTTCCAGTGGTAAGATTTGTTCATATTAATGTTTCTTTCAGATAACAGCTCGTAACAAGACTTCCAGGGCACCATGTTCCTCCATCTTTCATTCTTACTAGCATTTACGATTCCTTTCTTCATATTCTCTTCATCATCCTCTCTCACTTTTAGTAAGACTTGGAGTTTTAGGAGTTGGAGTTGTGTGTCTGTTCATCCTTGTATTATGTCTGTCTGTACAGTTTGATTTTTAACTCCCTGGAGGCATAAAGAATGTGGGTTTATTCTGACATTGCTACCCTGTTCTCAATAAATGCTTTATTTGTTATCTTAACATTTTATAGTCTTTAGACTTGTGCTAATGGATTCTTTCTTTGTTCTATTATGATTTTTGCACTGTCTTTGAAAGGTTTATGGTTATTCACTAAAAATATGAAAATACTCACCCGACCCTAGCAAATACTGTATTTCAGAGCCCAGGCACTTTCTGCTGTTACCTGTGTGTTTATATTATGATTTGTAATAAGAGTTCAAGTAATCAACAATTTCATCACATCTCTTTGTGTCTAATCTCCCACTCTTCCCTCAAACTCATAAATACTCAGGTACTTCCTCTTTCTATTAATTTCTTTTCCTAGATGTTTTTGTATCACTGGACTTATATAGCATTTAGCATACTGCTTCTGATGTCTTTCATTTATATGCAGAATGTATCAATAGTTGCTTCCTGTTTGTTGTAGAATCTACTGTGTTGTGTGACTCTGTGATTGACTAACCCAAGCGTTGTTTCTTGATTTTTGGCTATTTGGATAATATCATAAACATTTTTTAAAAAGTTTGTGCAGACAATTCTTTTTGTTTTTGTTTTTGTTTTGGAGTAGATATATAGGAGTAGACTAGGTATAAAATAGTTGTCATGCATTTTTATGTTTTTAAGAAATAGCCAGCATCCTTTCCCAAAGTAGCTGTGCTATTTATTACTTCACTTGTAGTGTAAGAAGAGTCCAGTTTCTTCATATGTTCATCAGGACTTGGTATGGCCAGTCTCTTGGAGGTTTGAACTGGTATTTTACAGGGTGGTTTGAACTGGTATTTCACAGGGTGATTTCATTTTCTGTATGCATAATAACTAGTGGTATTGGTTTATTTTTATAGTCTCAGAAGCCATTTATGTATCTTGTTTGGATACCTGTATATTTAAATATATTTTTCACTTTCAAAATTAAATTGCCTTTTCTTTATAAGTCTTAAGAATCCATTATATATTCTGAATCCAGATTCTTTTGAAGACTTGTAATTTGCAGATATTTGCTCTCAGCTTCTGACATGTCTCGTCCTTTCTTAAAATGATGTAGTTGAGGAGGAAAAGTTTGTCCCTTTAATGAAGCCAGTTTTATCTATTCCTTTCCTTTGTGTATTGTACCTTTTGTGCCAGGCCTTATGAAGTCTTTGTCTTACCAAAAGTTATTCATATTTTAATCTGTGCTTTCTCCTACAAATCTGTCTTCAGTTTTATATTTGATGTGAAATATTGGTTGTATATGTGTCTGGTTTTTATTACTTCATTTGTTACAAAAACTATTTACTCCATTGAACTATTTCAATTCCTTTGTCAAAACTCATTGACTCTCAAAGTATAAGTTCCTCTGTGAATCCTTAGCTCTGGGCCAGTGAACTATGTATGTTTGTTTTTATGCTAGCCACATTGATTTGCTCACTATGAGTTTAAAGTAAGTTTTGAAATTAAGTAGTATAATTCCTCTAATTTTGTTATTTTACTAAAATTATTTTAGCTACTCATGGGCTTTGTCTTCCCATATAAATTTCTGGATTAGCCTGTCAGTTTCTAAAGAAAAGCCTGCTGAAGTTTCTGTAGATACTGTGTGGAATCTACAGGTTAAATTGCGGAAAATTGTCGTCATAACAGTAACATGCCTCTCCATCTCTTTAAATGGTCTTTATCTTCTGTGGTCCACTGTAGCTAGAGTTTCCCTGCCTTGCCCACAATCAGGACAAATCTTTGTCACCCGCCAGTCCCACAGCCGCTCAGACCCAACCAAGTAAACACAGAGACTTATATTGCTTACAAACTGTATGGCCGTGGCAGGCTTCTTGTTAAATGTTCTTATCGCTTAAATTAATCCATTTCCATAAGTCTATACCTTGCCACGTGCCTGGTGGCTTGCTGGCGTCTTCACATGCTGCTGGTCATGGCGGCGGCTGCAGTGTCTCTCTGCCTCAGCCTTCCGCTTCCCAGAATTCTCCTCTCTCCTTGTCCCACCTACTTCCTGCCTGGCCACTGGCCAACCAGTGTTTTATTTATTGACCAATCAGAGCAATTTGACATATAGACCGTCCCACAGCAGTCCACACGTCTCTGTGAGTTCATATCTAAGCACTTTAGTTCTACTAATGCTATTGTGAATGAGAAATTATTAATTTCAATTTTGGATTCTTTCCTGTTCTTTAAGTTATTTTTATAGTTTCCGTTTAAAATTCTCTTTGGGTCATGTTGTCTTCACGTAAAGCTTCTTACATATGTGAATGTCCTTTCCTTCATTAGTATTTTCCTTCAATTTTGTGGCTAGCCATAGTCTATGCAGACAAGTGCTTTGTGCCCAGTCTTACAGGGAAAGACTCCATCTCTCCCTGTCAGGTGTGATAGGAATCATTGCATTCTTCTCTCCACCATCAGTCTGAGAAAGTCCCTTCTAGTCTGGCTTGTTGAGAGGATTTTATGAGTGCTGAAGTTCATGGAATGCTGCTACTGCACACGCTCGTGGTCATGTGGTCCTTTGTTCTATTAATGTATTTTAGTAATTGATTTTCAGTTTGGAACTATGTTACTTCCTGAGATGAGCATACATGGTCATGGAGTATAATTCCTTCAACAGACTTGCAGGCCTGTGGGTAGAGATCTTTGTGTCAGTGGAGGATGCTGATCTGTAGTTATGCTTAGGTCTTTGCCCAGCTTTGCTTTCAGCCCTTATAACATGAGTCACAAGTGCTCTTTGCTCTGAATTCTGTATATTCTGAATATTCTGTGCTTGTTAAAATTGGTATTATATTTGATAACTTCATGGTATTCATTCTTGAACCCATTTGAATTTCAGCTTTAAGTTATGGGAGAAAAACTTAACTATTTTAATACTTTTATGTGTCTATTCGTGATTTCTACTTCTTTCTGGGTTAGTTTTTGATAATTTGTAACTTTTAAATATTTTATCCATTCATTCAACTTAGTTCTGGTAATACATACTTTTTACTAATTTATCTAAGTCATCTTATATGCTTGGCACGTATCTTAGTTATGGTTTCTGTTGCTGTGAAGAGACACCATAACCATGGCAACTCTTATAAAGAAGACATTTAATTTTAGAGGTTCAGGCCATTATCATCATGGTGGAACATGGTGGCATACAGGCAGACATGGTCCTGGAGAAGCTGAGAGTTTTACATATCAATATGAGGGCGACAGGAAGTAGTCTGAGACACTGGGCATGACTTGAGGGTATGTGAGACCTCAGAGTGACATACTTCCTCCAACAAGACCATACCTACTCTAAAAAAGCCACACCTCCTAATAGTGCCACTCCCTTTGGGGGCCCTTTTCTTTTAAACCACCAGAGAATGAAATTGCGATAATGTTTTCTTATCTTCTTGTTTCTCTAGGCTTTGTGATGATATTGTTTTTTATTCTTTAATTCAATAATTAATATTTATGTCATATTTAAATGTTACTCAGTCTAGCATTACTGTAGTTCCATATTGTTGGTGAGACCTGCATTTTTAATCACTTTTGTATTTTCAATTTTATTAATCATTTCTTCCATTTTTGTTAGTTTCCCACTTAAAAAGCAACAAAATGGAAGAAATTACCACTTTGGGACCTGTTAGTCAACCCATGATCTTATATTATCACAGTTGGTTCACAGCTGGCAACAGAGTTCTCTGAGGTTGTGGGACCTCTTAAACATAGGAAGCATGTGGCCAGCATGGATCCCCAGGAGCATCTCAGAAATGGTTGTAGGTTGTTTCCTTGCTGTGCAGAATGTTTACTCATTTCCCTTGGGAGTTCTTTGTGATTTGAGGATTTCCAAAATCTTTCTGTTGTTGATTCTTTAATTATGCTCTTAAAAATTATTAACTGTATGCATTTATGGTATGCACGTGCGTGCGTGTATGGTATGTGCATACTGTTGCACAGATATGGAAGTCAGAGAACCAACCAGTTACAGGGAGTTGGTTTTCTCTGTCCACCTTGTGGAGCTTGGGGATAGAACTCAGGTCACCAGACTTGGTACCAGGTGCCTTACCCACTCAGCTATCACGTGAGCCCTTAATTATACTTGGTAAAAGAATGTATTTTAAAAAATTGACTAAGCCTTTTGAATTAACTCACTTACTGTATTGTCTTACATATGAATACAGAGCATTTCCATCTACATGGTAAAAGAATCACATTCTGCTGACTTTGGATGCTGAATTTTATGGATTGTGCAAATTTGGTTTGTCCTTCTTCACCTTCTCTAGGTTTTCTATGATTTATTAAGAAGAGAGTTTTGAAATCACCAACTCTAGTCATGCTTTGCATTGCTGAGTTTCAGTGACTAGTGACCTACCTCTGTGGTACTATCTCCATTAGATCATAATGGAACTGAAACATTCGTATTGCTTAGTGATGCTATAGCTGTCCTAATTCCATAGTCCACTGCATTGTTCCTGTGTTTATAGAAATGCTGCCATCAACAAATCTCCTGCTCCGACAGTTGTATAAAGGGGCAACACATATAATTGTAGACCTACACAATGCTTGGTCATGGGAGTAAACTGACTTGTTGCTGGCTTATGTGATTTTGGTGCTATGCGGTTTATCATTATTTTAGAACATACCCTCTGTTTATGTATTAAAAGAGTCTATTCTGGAGCAGTAAACCAGGTTATATGAAAAGCAACCTCATATGGCTCACACTGCATTTCTGCAGCTTTTTTCTCTCATGTTTGATTCAATCTCGTATCACTGTGCTCATCAAGTGCCTTAAACATATGGAATATGGAATACCTTGCCATGTTGCCAGTAAGAGACCACATCAACTGACCTGGGAGTGAACGAAGCAACTCAGGACTACATATGTGGAAAATCAGTGAGAGTCATTGCTTGTTTGTTGGGCGTGTTCCATTCTGTTAAGACTCTGCTCTTGAAGAACAAGAGCAGAGACAAAAACTATGGAAGGATGTGCTTCGTTGAAAGAGATTCCAGAAAGAACTATCTCACTAATATTTATTTCCCTCTCAGCACCATAAGGTTAATAACAATCATATTTGCGATGTAGAAAGGAAAGCCTGATTTTACAATGATGTTAGATTGTCTAGTAGTTCTGGGTGTTTACATAATTAAGAATCATTATTCATTAGAAAATTAAAAGTGAGTGGTCTGTGGGTATAGACATGAAGACAACTGAAGCATTGGGGAACCCCACAATGAGCTAATTGGAGAGGGAAACTGCTTGCCAGATGTCTGGGAGAGCAAATCTGGCAGAGCAATAGGCTGCCCCAGTGGCTTAGGTGTGTCAGCGGCGGAGGAGGGGCATCTGCTGTCTAGGTGTATGAGCACACTCTGATGTTTGCACAGCACAATTGCCTCCAGACACATTCTGTGTACTGTATCCTTGCTATGAACAGCACACGGTTGTACAGTTAGTAAATGACCTAATTCTCCTTTCAGTTCTGCCAGTGTCTGTTTTCATATTGTAGGGGCTCATCTGTTCCATCAGATGTGTGCTCAGTGGTTACTTCCCTAGTTGTGTTGGATTTATAGTGAATGGCCTTTTGTTTCTTTAATAGTTATCAGTGAAGTGTTTTGCCCAATATCAGTGTAGGCACTCCAGTGTCTTCTGGCTGTTGGGGTGAGGGCCTTTCCCCCTTTTCCTTTTTTCCTGTTTGTGTTTACAGATTCAGAGTGTCTCTTACAGGTGCCATTTATTTGGACCTTGCTTTTTAATCTGGTTGATAATTACTGCTTTTCATTTGTGTTTATTTCATTACATTTGATGTAATTGTTGACATGGTGGGTTTATATCTTGTTTTATTGGTTTCTATTTCATAGATTTTGTTCTTTGTTGATCCTGTCTCCCCTTTATAATGCCTTCATATTTATTGAGCAAACACAACTTACACTATTTGAAAGCCTCTGTTTTTTTTAACATAAATATTTTTTTTTTTTTTTTTTTTTTTTTGAAAGTTCTCTTTCTTGTTTTTTTTAACATAAAATATTTTTTATGCTTAATAGACATTATTTTTTTTTTTTTTTGTTTTTAATGTTTATCTGATAACAATCTACTTTAGGATATAATTGACATAATTTCTAGTAAATTAGAACTTCTTTGCACTAATATAATAAATTTATTGTCTTAATATGATGTTTTCATATATATTGCATTTGTACATTTTGTAAACTCATACCTAGCAGGTTTAAAATTGGATACTCAGCACCACACATACTCACATATGTAAGACTCACATAACCATGATGTATATCTATGCACATATGTATATATATATATATATTTCCTTACTGGTTTGTCATTTCCTGTCCTTAGTTTCTTCCTGTCAGCTTACCCTGTAGTGGCATTTCACTGCCATCTGAAGACTCCATGTGCATTTGCACTACGGCTCATGTCCTCTGCTGTAGTTTTCACTGCCATCTGAAGACTCCATGTGCATTTGCACTACGGCTCATGTCCTCTGCTGTAGTTTTCACTGCCATCTGAAGACTCCATGTGCATTTGCACTATGGCTTGTGTCCTCTGCTGTAGTTTTCTCTGGGAATGTTCTGGTTTACTTTGTGGAAAGTAGTTTTCCTTGATATACAGTTCTTAGCTGACAGTTCTGTTTCTTATTTCTTCTAGCATTTTCTATGTATCACTTTACTGTTTCCTGGTCAATCTTACTTCTAAAGAGAAGTTAACACTCATTGTATTGCTTCCCCCTTGTACATGAGCACTGATTTTTCTCTTCCTGTTTTTAAAATTGTTTACTTTATCTTTATTTTTCACTTGAATATGAAGTGTCTAGATGTGAGTCTTTTTGCTTGTCCTAGTTAGCATTAGCCTAACTCTTTGCTTCTCTTGGTTCATGGACTGTAAGTTACTCTTTTTTCAAATTAGGGCATTTTTAGTCGTTATTCCTTTCAACGTTTTTCCATTCTTTCCTCCTGGCTCCTGTTAGATGTGTGTTGGGCCTTCAGTATTAAGTACATTTCTAAGACTGTTCATTTTTCTTGGTATTGTTCATATTTACAGTCTGTCTTCAACTCACATTTACAGGTTAGATCTTTTTCTTTCTGAAATGTGATGTTAGCATTATAGTGAGTTTAAATTTTTTGTATTGACTTGTCAGATCTCTACTTTCTATTTTTCATATTTCTCTTTCTGTATTGAAATTTCCATCTGTTGTATCGTTCTCATCAAGTCTTTAAACAGTTCCCCTTCATTTCATACAACATTTCACTAAATGTTTGCAAATATTTTCTAAATTGTACATAAATCCCATTTCTGGGACACTTTCTGTTGACTGCTTATTCTTCTCATTATGAAGCATATGGGTTTGGGCAAAAATCAAGTCCTTAAAATGAGATATTTGAAGTAGCTTGTATTTGGCTTAATTTTTTTTTCTCCAAGAATTGGTTTTTCGTTTTTTTTTTTTTTTTTTTTCTACATCTTTAGCCCAGTTTGTGGATTTAATGTCCTTCATAGTTTGTGTCCTGAGTCCCAGAACTCAGTTGATTTATACTATCAGAGGTCATACTGGTGGGACAGTGTATAGATGAGAAAGTACACGTTTGACCCACAGAAGCTTCAAGTTTTGGATCTCAAATGGGGTTATGATGTCCTGTGCATCCGGGGACTTTGAGAACATTTAGCTCCTTTCTGTCTTGTTGCCATTTCCTTCCTAAACCTCTTGCTGGACCCTCAGTCTGCTGTCCATCCTGCATGGCATCAAGCTAAGGGAGCTGGCAGTTTCCCCCACCAGTTCCTCACAGTTTGCTTTTTTACTGATAGTGTGACATTGTGGAACTTTGGCTTCCTCTGACAGTGCAGCCCCTAAGCCTTCCAGACCTAACTGGAGGGATCTGAGTGGACAAGGAGAGCACAGATTTCAGTGTTCTCACCCAGAGCCTTGTGGTGTCTCCGGATACCTCTCAACATGTCTGTGCTTGATCTGTACCAGAGCAGTGAACCTCCTTCCAACAGTTCTGTCCAGCTTGCTAGTTGTGTCTTGGGGAAAGTCCCTAACTGGATGTCCATCACCGCAAGTCCTGCAACTTTAAAGGAGCAGATTCATCTGCTAAAGTTCTGCCACACAGACATGGTTCTCTAGGCCCTTTGTGTCATTAGTGGTACAAATCTTAGGTCTGTTGAGAATAGAACCCACTCATCATGCTATCCAGCCTAGCCACTTTACCGTACAATCTATCCTCAGAGTCCTGTTTAATAGGAGGAATGTCACAAGTTGCCAGTAAATGTTACAATGGTTGCCAGCAAATTTGTTGTGTTGTCTTTAAAAAAAAAAATACCTGGTTAATATCAGATACTTAATGCTGAATTTAATGGAAATTTGCAAGTGTTATTCCCTGATTTTCCTTTATAAAAGCAGGTTATGTATGGCATTATATTATGCCTCTCCCAGATACAGAATGTTGAAATGGTTAACATTTGTGCTGCAGTATAGCTTTTGGCTCATGAAAAATGAAAGCTGTCAGCGATCTGGGCAATAAGATTCATCGCCAATAGTCACTAGCAACAGCACACAGCACTTTAGTCTCAGTGAGGTCCGCAGCTAGCACTAGGAGCTGCTGTAATGAAAGGCGTTTAGGTGCAATCATTCTGCTGTTTGTTCCTCACCGGATTCAACATGGGATTGTGTGAGTATTTAAAGAAAAAAGCATTTTAAAAATATCTTTAAGAGGTGTATAAAAGGGCTAGTTCAGTGCTTAAGTGTATAGAATGTCGTCATTTGGAGATCATGTTGCCCTAGAATAAAAAGGCATTTTGTTTTGGTTCATTAAAGCTTTAGGAAAGCTACCTCCTGGTTAGAAGGAAACTGATAATGCTGGTCTAATGTTGCCGTGGTAACAACTTGTGCTGTTACAGTTGAGAATATCGTATACATCCTGGTTCACATTTTCTCCCTGCCATTTTGAGTTATTCTGGAGGTATAGGAAGGAAGCTAGGATAGCTAGCCTAGAGGGGGAAAAAAAAACCTAAACCTGGTTACATAAACATCTTTGGCATTACTCTGTTGTCTAGGGGTACCGCCTACTGGGCATTAGGCTTTGCTTCTGGGGGCTTTTCTTTTTAAAACAAAAGAGAGCTCTTGATTGTCTGCTCCTGCTCCAGCATATGTGTTTACACCATCGGCTCTGCCTCCAGAGATTAGCATAACTCCCTTTGCTGCTGGGCTGTTGTTCTGAGCAATATGCTCTGGAGAGGTTGGCTGTCATCATGAATGGTGAGTATGGTCTCGGAGACTCTTCAGCTATATATGTATATATTTTTTAAATATTTAACTCGGAAGGAAAAGGTATTTGTGTAGAGGTGGTTATAAAAGTCAAAGCTGTGGTAAATGGCATTTGTGTTGATGTTTTTAAAGCAGGCATTATTGTAAAATGCCTTTAAAAGCCATTATGAACTATAAACAATAACAGTATTGATAGCACCAGCATTCCATTTCTGATTTTCTTTATGGTTTGATTTCTTGTATTCACTACCAATGTTGTTGTTGACTGTGTTGTAAATTAATAAGTAGAAGACCCATACACTACAAAGAGGTTTTTATTTTAGTATATGATGCTCGAGATAATTATATTTAACTTGACTTTAATTAGTTTTGTCATCTAAATACTATTTTTTGTTGGCTTCTTTTGGGCTCTATTTTTAAAATACTTATCCTGAAAATAAGATGCTGCCAAAATTTTATTGATTTTTTGGGGGGTGTTGCTTTTAATTATAATTGGTTTAGAATAGTGAATTAAGGATGAAATAAATATATGTATTTTGGCTTTGGTCTTTGTTAGTATTATTTTGGGAAAATGATTTATGAGACTAAATACATTTGTGAAAATTAATCTTTTGCTATGATTATTCATTTTTCAAGCATGTCCAAAAGTGCTTTTATTTATTTTTTCGTGAAAATCTGCTGTAGTATGTACTGCAGCTTATCACAGAACAAGAGCTGTTCACTTCAAGCAAACCTACAGCTAAAAATAGACATGCTGCTGTCAGAGTGAGTGTTTGCTCAGAGCATCACTCATTAGCATCTCTGCTGAGGCAGAAAGGGCTGGTCCAGGTGTCACTTATAGGGAGCCTTATGTGCCCTGTGATAACAAGGTTCACACTTAAGACCTTTGGGATTAGACTCTGTGTCAGAAAGATGTGAGATTTTATGGTATAGTGAAGAAATTCAAAGCCAAGGAACCCTTCTTCCATAAGTAGTGATGACTTCATTATAATTAGGAAATGCTCCTTACCCTGTTGCAATAAAGCTGTTCACATTCTAGAGTGGCATTTGACACACAAGGGGCTGTTTTATATGCAAAATGTTAAAAATTGACTGGACAATTATGTTCTTGTTTCCAGAGTAGATATTTATGATCTAGCCCTTGAAATTTGGGCTGATACTGTAAAATCAGTATGTTGACATTTCTTAGGATTTCTACAGATATGAAACTGCATAGACCTGGTTATCTTGCTTTTTATTTAGTTAAATAAAGCTGTTTCCTTGGAAAGCTTGCGTATAACCTTAGAATCTTTAGCAGCCCCTGTAGTGTTGTGGGGATCTTAGAGTCTGATATGTTTAACTGGAGACATTGCTGCTGTTTCTTGCTTGTTTTCTTTTTCTTTCAAGAAAGCTATGGGTTAAAGAGTAGTTCATGGACTTAATCGTAGCTGCCTTCCCTTCCAGCCTTTCCTGCCGCACTAAGTGTGGTAAAACAAATAGATGTTGGCTTTTTCAAGAATGTTCAACCTCAAATGATTTCACTCATGCTGTGACTGAATTATCTAGCTATTTCAAAATATGAAAAATTACAAGAGAATGTGGCTTCATTAGTAAGGCTAATCAAATGTTGGGCCTTTTTTATCTGAATCTGAAATTACAGTGTATTTATGTCTGTTGTACACACACAGCTATGTTTATGGAAATAGCTGTAAATCTGTCCCTTTCTACTTCCTGATAATTAGATAGCCATCTTCTCTGGAGATCTGGCTTTGGTCCTCTCAGTGCTGCGTTCTCTGAGTGATCTCATCCATGCCCACGCCTCAGTCACTACCTGAAACGTCCATTTCAAGAGACAGTTTTCTCTTTCTCTCTTAACATCTGTTCGTTCCTTCATCTTGGGTGCGTATTTCTGTTAATGACCCCATGATTCATACGGGAAATAAAAGCCAGAATCTTAGGGTTGTTTTCAACTTGTCACCCCTAGTTGTATATTGAATCATTTAGTTCTATTGATTGTACATCAGTTGTCTCCTCCAGACCCGGTATCACCGCGAACACCTTTGGAGCTAGTCACTCTGTCTTCTCTCCTCAGCACCATTTTCTGACTGGTTAGCTGTTCTCCTCCCAAGCCTCCAGCGTCATGTCTCTTCAGATGACTTTCCACACAGATTCTTAAATTGAAATAAGTCCATTTCTTAACCCACTGTGAAACTTGAAATTCTGTAATTGCCACTGAACTAAAGATTGAATTCCTTAGCAGGCCAGAAGAGATCCACAGTCTTCCTTCCTGGCCTGTGAATCAGGGATGAGTAATGATCTTCCATATTTATATTCTTTGTAGAAATCATGATAATCCCCATAGCTTTCAGTACATCCATTACAAACTCTGAAGGTGCAAATGTGTGATATCTAACAGTATTTTATTAGACGTGAGTTTCTGATCTCTAGATCTGGAACTCCCAAGTGAAAACCTTCATTTGGCCATATGTATGCTTCTAATAGTTACTCCAGTATCCCAAGTGAAGCAAGGAAGCCAAGTTAGAAGGCTAAGTGAATGACCAAGTAATATTCATTTGTTATGAGTCTGAACACTTTGCTTACATTACCAGTGAAAAATATCAGCTGTATGAGCTGTTTCAGAAAATACATCATCACAGTGTTCACATGTCCATCTTGAAACATAAAGACAAAAATGATCAAGAAGCTATAATGACCTCATCTACTCTTTCATCTTTCTAGCATTTAAAAACTGCTTGTAAATGTAAAAAGAGTCTTTACTGCCCCTTCTAAATTTTTTCATTTGGTGAAGATTTTCTCTTACTAAGCAAGTTTTGTGAACAAATTCTAAAGGAATTTTCCCAAAATTCTGTTGAGTTCCATAAGGCCCTTTGACCAGAAGACATAGGAGCCTATTCAGACAGACAGAAACATACAAGACACAGGTGTTGTCAGAATGCTGAGCTGTTGAGTTCCTAGGCAAAGGTGGAACTAAGCTTTGATGAGGCCCAGCATTTGGGCTGGTGAAGGAGCCTGGAATCATAACACCTTTCTTAGTTTTGCTAAGATCACATGACTTTTTCATTTTCTCTGTCTGAAATGCTGTCATCACAGCATATAGTGTAGGTTTCTGTGCTGTTCGTGCAAGATGGAGCTCATCTGCCACAGCCAGTTACTGCGCACCCTTGGTTCACATACCTGTCAACTGAAGCAGCGTCACACTTTTAGAATCCCATGTGAAGAACAGGGCATGAGGAGCATGCAGAAGTGAGCTAACAGGTGCTTGGTTACAGCTACATAAGGGAAGCAAGAGCTGGTGTTCTCTTCCCAGGAGGGTGGCAAGAGATGATGATTCCGTATTATGTTAGTTCAGTGTGAGAAGATTCCTTATGTTCTCATTGCAAAAAGTAAGCCAATGAGGAGACAGATATGCTCACCCTGACTTGCACATTATACATTGTATCCATAGCAACATCACATGGCACACTGTAAATATGTACAAATTTTACGTTTCAGTTTAGAAAGGTGTTCTAGGTGAGCTTGCTCCTTAGTCCAGCTTAATTGAGGGTGAATCTGAAGAAGAAATCTTGATCTTCTATGGCTCCCAGAAATGCTGCAGACCTGGACAGGAATAAGCAGCTGGTTAATTTCCTTTACTTATGTTTGACTGAAAATGTAAGAACAAAATTATGAAAGCAATGTAGCAGCCCTCCAGTTGAGGAAGGGCATTTTCTCAGAATGTACTAGACCAGATGATGACCACGCTCTAAGTCTGTTTTACTCTGGATTACTTGCCTTCAAGAAAGAGAAACAGCCATTCACCCTTACCAACTTCCCAGGATGAGGCTTGTGGGAAAGAATACCCTTTGCTTTTGTACTCAAGCAGCTCTGTTGGGATGACCAAGAATTTGTTAGGTCATTGCAAATTGGAAAGATGGCCTTTTGTTTTCCTCATAGGACAGGGCTCTCCCTTGATGTGCCTGGCATCAGTACAGCAGGTACCCTGTAGTCCTGAATACTTACACATTTTTATGTTGTTGTTGTATGAGTGTTTAGCCTTATGCATGTGCACTATGTGCATACAGCGACCAGAGACCAGAAGAAGGCATTGGATCCCTGGAAGCTGGAGTTTAGATGGTTGTGAGCCTTCATGGGGGTGCTGAGAACTGAACCTGGATCCTCTGCGAGAGCAGCCAGTGCTCTTAACTGCTGAGCCATCTCTCCAGCTCCTACAAATTGCTGGATTATTTGATAATGTGTGTGCATACAGACAAAAATATGAACTTAATTCTAATAGCACCTACAATAGAAGGTGGGAGGTCAAAAGAAAAATCAGCTACCTTATTTTAGATCATGTGTGAAGAAATTAAAAGCTTCCTATAGTTTATGGATAAACAAGCAAAACAACAATGTGGAGCCTATAAAAGGGGGGGAGGGTTATATAGTATTAAAGGATAAAGTCACCGCCTTCAAGAGAAAAAAATGAACTTATATTTAGAAATATTTGTTTAAAAAAATACAGAGATTGTCTGAACTAATTCTTCAATATTTCAAGTGAATACAAAAAAAGGACAGAGGAAATCAAATAAACACCGAAGGACTGGAGAGATGGTTCAGCAGTTATGAGCCTTTGCTGCTCAGTCATAAGTACCTGAGTTCAAGTCCCAGCACCCATATCAGGGCATATGATTTCACCTGTGACTCCAGCTCCCAAAGCACACTTATGTGTACATGTACTCATACATACACATTTGCATACACATTCATAAATAAAATGAATCTTTAAGAAAACAACAGAAGACTAGGATGAAAAGAAGGGGCTGTTGGTGCAGTGGGAAGGGCCTTGGACCTGCCTAGGCTCTGTGCTGGGCTCTGCTGACTCCCCATGGGAGACCTCGATTTGGGGGATATGGGGATGCAGGGTGGGAGGAGGGAAGAGGGGGAATCTGTGGATAGTATATGGAGTGAGTAGAAAATTTCTTAATAAAGAAAAATGAAAAGAAAGTAAAAGTAAAATACAGCAGCAGTACCTATTGCTAAAGGTAAAAAAAAAAGAAGAAAGGAAAAATAAAAGAAAAGAAGGGGCTGAAAATCAGGCAAGAATAGAAAATAAGCATAGTGTTGTGATAAGGAAAGATTATAAGAAAACGCACCTGGTGCTTGCAAAGTAACAAACAGGCTGCATTAGATCAGGGGATCCCACAACTGGTCGTGGTCGGAAAATAAATTAACTAGTCTGATAAGCCCTTCCAGGATATGGAGGAAATGAGCAAGATCAAACATTTTTGGTGTACAGGCTGAGGGGTTGTTCTGTGAGTTAAGAGACCTTGTGCAAGCATGAGGGCCTGATCCAGGACCCACATCAAAGCTCAGCATGGCATCGCGTGCCTGTAACCCCAAAACTGAGAGCAGAGACAGGTGGCCAGCCATTATAGCCAAAGCAGCTTCCTTGTGGTTCGGAGAGTGACTCTGTCTCAAAGCAGTAAGGTAAGGCTGACAGCCTCCACATGCACCTGCATTCAAACTCACACACATACGCATTCACCACACACATAGACATCTCTCACAAATAAATAACAAATACGTGAAATTATGAGGTGGGGAGCCAGGTGTGGTGGTGCAGTCTGCAACCTAGGCTCAGACTCTACAGCCAGAAACTGCCTCAAAATGTGCAGAACAGCAGCTGTGCAGCCAAGTGAGATTGTCTCTGAAGACAAACAAGGAAGCCTGTGAAGTGAGTGCTATGTTACATACGAGTAGGTCGGTCGGTCTACAGATTCACTGAGCAGTGTCCACACAGGACAGTCGTGATGATAGAACAGTTTCTGTTGTTGTTTATCTGTTTTTAATTAATGGAGAAAACAAACTTTTTGTTTTGGTGCCAGGGACCTCCAGCACTCACTACTACCACCATGCTAATAAATCTAGCACATAAAACTTAAAAGCCTGAATGTACCAATCAGGAGCAGTCATTGTGCTTTGACAAAATTAACTAAGATACCAGCACCATGTGCTTACTGGTGGCAGTTTTGAATTTTAAGGGAAACAAATCAATCTTCAAATACCTAGGTCTGTACATCTTAAAATCTCTTGTGAAGCTTTTCTGATGAGGAAAAACAAACAAACAAAACAACAACAAAAACTTAGAATTGGAGGCCACACAACTTAGAGCTCCTTCTAAGGGAGGAAAAATGAAGATCCAGTACTTTAGAATGCTGAAGACTGTAGCAAGCATCCCTTAAGTCAATTCTAAATTGACAAGAATTAAAAGAAATTCCCAAGGTGGAGGAAAAAAGGTGGGAAATGGAAACAAGATTTTCATACCTTGTGGTCCAAAGAGCTTTCTTTCCTTATTTCATTCTTTCTTTTTGGGGGGTTTGGGAGGATGAGTGGTGAGGCAGTCTCATTATGTAGGTCTGGCTGTCCTGGAACTGACTGTGTAGACCAGGCTGGCCTCGAACTCACAGAAATCCATTCCTGAGTGCAGGGATTAAAAGTGTGCACCACTATGGCCAGCTGGGGACATTCATGTTAAATGTCCTCACAAAAGAGAAGCCAAGTCCTTCCATCTGTGCAGCCTGGGATTGTGCAGTTAGGACCCTGGAAGGGTCTTCCCAGTGTAGTATGAGGTAGGAAACCCAACTCAGCTCACATCTCTCGGCTTGAGTGCCTGGGTCAGGGCTGGGATATGTGTGTGCGTTCATTCATACGGGATGCCTCTTCTGAGAAGTCATCATCAACCCCTTCCCCTGAAGGAGGCTTCAGGATTTAATGTATGTTAATTTTGTGGTCTAAGGACTGCTAATAAAACACAGAGTGCAGAGCCTCTGCTAGGAAGCGTGCTCCTTCACGTTTCCTCCAGGTAAAGCAAGAGTCAAGCTTTTGTTCACCACCTTAGAACAAAATGCCCACACATGTGAGAATCTGGGCCTTCACGAGAGTATCACATGGTAAAATCTCAGAGATTAGAGTCATTGTGTGGATCACCATTTACCATTGATGACAAGGAGAAATGAAAATCATATATGCCTGAGTCTCAAAATGCATAAAACAAAACTGGCCTATTTGGGAGGAATTATAAAATATAAAATTTATAGATTATACAGAGACTTCTTACCTAGTAAATCACAGAATAAATATAAAGAATGATTATAAAATTGATTCTATACTTAAGCATATTCAACAAATTCCAAAGACATGAGATATATTTATTTACTTACTTACTTACTTACTTGTAGTCTTGGACATGAAGTAATTGAGTTCAGACAATAAAGGCTCATTCATAAACACAAATGTGTTTGCTTATGGATTTACAAAATTCTGATAACTCCTGGACCAAGAAGTAACTTAAATAAATTAAAATTTAACTATATATTGATATTTATGAAGTGTGGCTGAAGTGGATTTTGAGATACATTTTAAGATAGATTGTGAAGCGTTCAGGAGAAGAGCTACAGAAGCAAGTGAGTCTGTGCAAGTCCAGCACAGGTAACGAGCACAGGAGAAGGAACGACAGTCATGAGTGAAAGGCAGTAGAACAGAAATACAGAGAAGAGCTACATCTTCCGATGGGAAGCAATCTTACTTATTTAATTTACATCCCAACTGAAGTTTCCCCTCCCTCTTCTCCTCCCTTTGTCTCCCCCTTCTTCCCCTCCCACCTCAACCCCCTTCTTCTCTGTTTCTGTTCAGAAAGGGGCAGGCCTCCCGTGGGTATGAACAAAGCATGGCATATCAAGTTGTGGTATGACTAAGCTCCTCCCCTTATATTTAAGTTGGGCAAGGCAATCCAGTATGAGGAGTAGATTCCCAAGAGCCAGCCAAAGCATCAGCCCCTGCTGATGGAAAGCAGTTTTAAAGAAGAGATTAAAACCATATTCATTTATTTAAGCCGAGATTGTGGATTCTAAGATCACAGTGAGAGTCTTGAATTTTCTGTGTAAACAACTGTACATCCCTATGCATAAGGAGAGTTCTGGCCTTAACCTTCTCCTTGTCCCACTGCTGTAACTAAGAGTGCAATGGTGTAGAGAAGCAGTGGGAGTGGGAGCCTTTCCCCTGTTGTCACTGAAGGAAGGATGCTCCCAGGTTCATTCTCCTTGCTTTCTCTCAAAGACACTGGACAAGTGAATTTCATGCCTTTTATACAAGATCACCTCGGCCTGGAATGTCCTCTCTTCCAACCTCGCCTGTCAGAGTAACTCTGTCCTTGGAGATTGAGCGCAAGATGTCTCCTCCACGGTACTTCACCTCTGTCCAAGAACCTCTGGCAAACTCTAACAGAACTGGATTTTTTTCCAAGACAGTTTCTCTGTCTAACAGCCCTGGCTGTCTTGGAACTCGCTCTGTAGACCAGGCTGGCCTCCAACTCACAGAGATCAACCTGCCTCTTCCTCTGCCTCCTGAGTGCTAGAATCAAAGGAGTGTGCCATCATGCCCAGCTAACACTTATAATGTTAGGAAAATTAACATGAAACAAATTTTGGCGTCAAATAGTAATTGTTAGTTTTATTTCTTGATACTTTAAAGTGTATTATTTGAATATGTGCAGTCAAATAAATGAGTTTTTGCATTAACTTTTTATTTCTACAAATATTGTTTTAGAAATGTATTTCAGAAAATGTTTCAGAAAATATATAGACATGACTTTATTCTAACACACTACTTTATGAGGGTATTTTAATCATTTATTTTATTTTTTTGTACACAAGCTTCCTCTTCTTCAGACATACCTGGTAGGCAACTCCTTTTTAATAAAACAAATGTCTACTTTAAAACTTTCTGTTCAGTTGTTTGTAAATTTTTATTATTCTCATAGTTTGATCTTATTATTTTGGCCTAATAAAAATTTTTGTAAGGAATGATTTAATTTTATGTTGGATTTTTATAAGATCATACAGGTATTGTAGTCTTTGTATGGTACTTTATAGACAATAAATAGAACACCATGAAACAGAGAAGGTTGTAGTCAAGACCAGAAGACATGAATGTGTATCACTTAAGATTATCAAGGTTGATGAGTGGCTTTTGTAAAGATACAATGTTACAAATTTGAGTGAAACAATATTGTAGTTGTACATTGGTCCAGGAAGTGTATTTTCTGTTGGTTCTGTTTTCTAATATATTTGGACTGAAAGTGGTCCTTTAGTTGTACAGGTGTGATGGGGGAGATGAGATGCATCTACTTAGAGACTCCAGAGTTCAACATCTATAGCAGTGTTGTTGCATTTTCAGTAATAAAGCTACACATTCTGCACATGAGATGCACTTGATAACATCTGGCAGTTAGACCTTGGCATAGTGTGACTCACAGTGTGTCACAATAGATAAGCAGCTATCAAGTCTATCTAACAACGCCTTGTGGGTTTGTTCAGTGTCGTCACTGAAACATTCTTGTTCATTGTAGAGCTATGTGAATTGCATGAATAAAATGGCTCCGTACTTGAAGTTTTAGTTAAATTTCCTCTTTAAAATGAGCTTTAATCTGACTTTCAAGTTGTGGCTTGCTTTCAAGTAATGTACAAAAACATCAGTGTGGGAGAAAAGAGTGATAAGAAATGAGTATATTTTTCTGTATTTGTGGAAATGCATGATTTTCCTTGGTTATGATAAAAGATAAATTAGATATGAAACTTTAGACTCAAAAATATAGGATAGATAGAATATTTTCTTTAATTTTGCCAAATACAAATAGACTAGATATTATACCTGTAATTCTTGCTTGATAATTGTTTTGTTATATGTAATTTTACTATATTAAAGTTAAACCCTGCCTTTTTGATTGTAGACAGAAAAGAGGAGGTACTGTGGGATGTTCTGTATGCTGTGAATGTGTTGCTCTGATTGATTGATAAATAAAACACTGGCCAGTAGCCAGGCAGGAAGTATAGGTGGGGCAAGGGGATGAGGAGAATTCTGGGAAGAGGAAGACTGAGTCAGGAGATGCCAGCCTGCAGTCCAGGGAGTAGCATGTAATGGCACAAGGTAAAGCCACGGAACACATGGCAACATATAGATGAACAGAAATAAGCTGAGTTTAAGTGTAAGGGCTAGTCCATAGTAAGCCTGAGTTAATGGCCAAACAGTTTTAATTAATATAAGCGTCTGTGTGTTTTACTTGGGGGACGTGAGTAGGAGAGATTTGTCCTGACCGCCATCTGGCTGGGGCACAGGAAATTTTCCAGCTATAGACTTGCTTTCAAGTAATGTACAAAAACACCAGTATGGGAGGAAAGAGTGATAAGAAATGAGTATATTTTTCTGTATTTGTGGAAATGCATGAGACCTGTCTCTTGTTGCGTCTTTCTTCATCCCTTGGAAAGGCGAATGATGAGAACAAAGTCTGAGTGAACATATAGATTCCTTTGGTATGCTCTTCTAGAGTGTAACACGATAGACTCTAGATGACAAAAATTGAAGAGAAAATCATTTCATTTGGGTGATAAGTGAAATTGTAAATGAATAAATTGAGGTTTAGGTGTGCTCTCTTTTCTACCTAGTTTGCTCCATTATTAAACACTACAGAACAAAATACACTCGCAGAAAACCCTTCCTTGAAGTGTTTTTCCTAAGGGTAACTGTTAGACACTGTTTGAAGTTTTGCTGAAGGTTCCTGTGATCACACAGCTAGAGCTGCTAGTCTTGTTATGTACCAAGTTCCAAAAACTATCAGCCTATTGCTCTGGTTCGAATGGTTAAATTTCTGTATGGATTATATAGTGCACAGAAGAAAACTGAAGATTGAGAACCCCACAGTCAGTGCTCTATGACATGTTGGATTGAGTGGGGTACAGTGTGTGAGTCTGCCTGTCTCCCCACCTCTTGTTTTGTTACCTATTAATATGTCAGCAGGTAGCAATGTTGAAAATAACCATAGAAAAACAGAACTTAAATCCACCCATATCTGAAAATAATAAAATCCAAGACAAATACATGCAGTTCTGGATTTTCTATTGCTTAAAAGATATAAAATATTTTATTTTGTCATTTTTAATTTGTAATATATATGTATATGGCAGCTGTTTTATCAAGAGCTGATTATATTTGTCTTTGTATCTAAGTAGTGCACGTATATACTAGTGATTCCATATTTGTACATATTGTGTATGACAAAAGCATGTTTCAGGAACAGAGTCTTCCTCATGGTACTATACTAATAATACCATGTTATAACTAATGCATCCCTAATTCCAAAGGGAAATGCCTTTCTATGTTAAAATGTTACTGAAACTTACTATTTTTAATCAGTATGTATTGTACATATTGGTAATGGTTTTCCCACACAACTTTTCTGAGCTGTTTGCTTCCTCCAGTATGACTTGTCAGTGAACTCAAAATACTGATGAATATTTCCAATCACTTCAATTATCAGATTATCAAGAATACTGAGTAGCATCAGAGGTCTTTCTCCTAGCTCATCACCAAGAAAGGAGTTGTTTTTCAGCTCTGATCTTTGTCCTGTACTCTCACTTCGCCTGCTGACCGATCAGTGCTGTTTACCTTCAGATCTGCTCACTGTAACATGGCTGGAGCTGCTGGGCCAGGACACTCGAGGGCCACTCTCCAGTTCTCTCCTTTCCCCAGTCAGTCTGAACTCAGGCAGGGATCGGGAGAGTTTACACCATAACTTGCACAAGTTCTATATATAAATGAGAACTAAAATATTTTTCAGAAGAAATGAGAGATGTATTTTCAGAATCACCAGTGTAGTTTCTCAGAAGTCACAGTTGTATGTTCCAACTTATTTTGTTTTTCATTTAACTTACAGCCATCATTTCCAAGTCATGGCCATGTGCAGACATCTCTATTCCATGCAAAAATAAAATAAATAAATAAATCTTACTTATAAAACCAGCTTTCCTGAGCCTCGGATGAAGCTCAGTGGAGACCTGCCAGTTATATGCTCCTGGTTGGAGTCCTGGGGCACGCACAACAAACCACCCCTCCTCAGGTGCAGCCAGTATATTCACTTCCTTAAGATCATACTGCATCCCAAACCAGGATCCAAAACCTTTTGACTTTTCCAGTCCTGGAATGAATTAGGTCCCATGCTGATAATTAGGTGCAACAGTTGATTTACTGTTGTGGTACATGAGGATCCTAACTTTGAAAGTTAATTTTCTCTAATTTTTTTAAATAGATTATTTTAGAAATACTATATAATACAATTCTTAAAACCTAATAAAGTAATATTCCCAGAAATGCATAAGCCAGTATTCTTTTTAAACAACCGTCTACCATTGATGCTTGTCATCATCGTATTGAAATAGCAAAACAGTTAGAATGCCAAGCACCATTTTGGTTTTTGCTGGGCCACAGGCATACTATAGAAAAAGTGAGAAAGAATAATGCATACCACAAGATGCCTCAGTTTCCCACTGCTCATTCTAAATCTGTTTTGTTTTATTTTGGGTTTTGTTATGGTAGTTTTGTTGTTTGTTTGCTTGAGACAGAGTCCTCTCCCTGTAGACTAGATATGCCTGGGACTCACCGTGTAGCTCAAGCTGGTCTGAACGTACTACAGTGCACCTGCCTCAGCCTTCCCATGCTGGGATTGTAGACCTAATCAACCGTGTCTAGCATAACTATGGCTTTAGTCCAGGCCATTCATTGTTTCTAGAGTCTTCCCCAGCATCTTACTGTTCCCGTGGCTTTCAGTCCTGTTCTCTAGCTGTTGCTGCTCCATTGAGTCAGACAGGGAAATATCAGGAATCTATTGAACAAAGAGAAATAGGAAAGGGATCTTGTAGGATCCAATTGTATTTTCATTTTTCACAGAAAACATAAGACTATATCAAACTCTTTAAAATGTTTACAATTATTTGTTTCTAAAACATGGAAATTTGTTTTAAAAACAAAAGCCCTTGTTAGTAGATTTGTGGGAGGAGTGTATAAACAGGGCATACTCTGAAATGACTCATCTTTAGTTAACAAATTTAACAATATAAACCACAGTGCTGTACAAATACAGCTATTACTAACCATTATGTTAACACCAGCTTTTGTTGGGCTTTATTTTCATGTAAATTTTAAATGAGACATTCAGATAATTTTCGATACAAGTTCAGAGCTAGTTTTTAAGTAGTTTGGATTGTTAGTGGTGTTTTGTTCCATTTGGGTTTTAGGGGTTTGTGGATCCTGTAGCTGTTAGTCTGTGCTTTCTCCTTTGCTCTCTGCTGGTAGAGACCACAGATGTAAAGCATAAATCCTGTATCGGGAACTGCCCTTCACCACAGCCAACTGTTCTCGAAACCCATAAACCAAGACATGTGAATATCCTCAGCTTGTGTTTCAGTCTCCGTTAATACCACTTCCAGCTTATTAACACTCACGATTTTGTCCTTGATTGATATCTTTTAAACGACTTTCGGATATGTTTCCTGGGGCATGGTGTTATTAGGTTTGAAGTTAGCAGAGTAGTCCCTATGTAGAGTGGTATTTGAGACTCTTGAGGTTGGAGACACTCAGTAGCTCCCTGTGCACGACATTGATGGACACACTTGTCCTTGCTTGTCCTGCGGTTGCTCACATAAGGATATATAGCCATATAACCACATGTCATGTGTCTTTTTTAACTTGATACAACTGTTCTTACCAGACACCATCTATATTCTTTTTCTTTTTTTTTCCAGTGAAAGAATTTCTAGCCAAAGCCAAAGAAGACTTTCTGAGGAAATGGGAGAACCCTCCCCCGGTAAGGAAACTGTGTTTTCTATGATTGGCAATACCTGTGTTAAGTGAAATCACAATTCTTGTTTACTTATGCTACTCCAGAAAGCTTAGTTTTTAAGTGTTGTTAGCAACGATAATTCAATCAGAATTATGAAGACTTTTTCTTCTTTGAGTTCCCACAAATGTGAAAAGAACAATGTCATAACAATTTTGTAAGCAAAATCTACTGTTCTTTTCCTTCTGTAATGACGCAACTAGAAACTAGGCTGTATCTCTAAAGCACCATTTCCTTTGCTGTGGAGACTCAGTTACTGTGGTGCACTCCTGCAGCTGTCCAGATCTGTCACTGTAGACGAGCCACACCACATCAGGTTTGCTCAAGCTAAACACTGCAGATGGAGCCTCGAAAATACTTTTCCGAGGTTTTCATGAGTGTCTTCATAGTGAAACTATTAAATAGATGGGTCAGCAATTACTACTTGTTGCTAGCACATAATTTGTTCCTGGTAATTTTCGTTTTATTGTGGCAGCAACAAATTGAATGGATTGATGCCTCTAATTTTTTGCTTCTATGCACTAGTCACAGCCAAACAAAATGTTTGCTTATAACAAAACAACTGTTCAAGGAGGAGAAGGATCTGGTTACTGTTCTGAGACTTTAGCTTTGCTTCTTTGTGGGATGAAGACTCCTCTCCTTCCTGATGCAGGTGGTGCTAGGTTATTCCAGCATCAGGAGAAAGCCTGGGACTGCACAGTTCTGAGGATATTGCCTGGTTCTGTGACTCTTCCCTCAGGCTGTTATCTAGCTTTACAGCTGCTCTATAGTTCACTGGCTCTTATTTCTGTGGCTGATGTCTGGTTGTTGGGCTAGCATCTCATTCTGTAACTACATATAAAGATACAAAGAATACCACTTTCCCTGAGGCATGAAAACTGATCTCTCAGTTTGCATTTTATACAACTATTTCCAGTGTTCTGTGACCATATTCATTGTTTGACTGTGGGTTTGTAATTCTTAAAATGTACAAGTAGTTCATTAGATGTGTTAGGAAATTACAGTGGAATTGAAATATGAACATTTATGTTTTAGTCAAGGCTTTTATTTACTTCATTATTTTTATACTCCATTTTAAAAAATTATTCTCCTATTATTGGACTTTTGTTATTCCAAGAAGAATATAGAATGAATAACCTGAAATATGAAGAGTGTGTATATGTGTTATTTCTACATGGATAAGCTACAAATTAAATTATCCACTACGATTATATGACACTGAGTGATAATAATTGTAGTCCTGTGGAATTTCTAACTTAAAAGTTTATTGTTTTTTTATGCTTGTATAGAGTAATGCCGGCCTTGAAGATTTTGAGAGGAAAAAAACTCTTGGGACGGGCTCCTTTGGAAGAGTCATGCTCGTGAAGCACAAAGCCACTGAGCAGTACTACGCCATGAAGATCCTGGACAAGCAGAAGGTGAGCGTCCTGAGCCTAGTTGCTGTTTGCACCACAGATGACACCGAGCTTGCTATTTGCATTTTATTACTTCCTGTGACTGTGTGATGTGTGGTCCCTGGAGGCTTTAGTCTAGGGAACATGTCATTGCTGTGTCCATTGAGAACACATATCATGCCCCTAACAAAATAGAGACTTCCATGTGTGCAGAGCAAACACCTCTTACACTGCATCCACAGACCGATGAACAGAGATGTGGTGACTTCAGTTCATGTCCCATTTTAGTTTATAGCAGAAGCTTCCATGCTTGACATAACTGGGTTTGGTCAATGTAAAATATCACTAAGTCATGGAAAAACTATAAAGCCTATGTTCTGTATAAAATGACTTCTAATTGTTTCTCTATCAACAGAATAAACCAGGGTATCTGAAGTATTTAATACATTAAATAGTAAGCATTTTTTTGTTTGCCTAGCAATCACTAACAATTTAAGGAAAGACATGGGTAGATGTTGCTCCATGTTACTTAGTTGTTAGCTGACAGAGACTGGCTTCTTGGTCTCCTGGGATCCAGGAAACTGATGGCAGCATCGTGGGGCAGTAGCAGGAGACAGACGGGATGGAGTAACTGTCCTGTGGGACCAGATTGCCAGGGGACAGATGTGGCAAGGTAACTTGCTCTTAATAGGCTCCTAATAAAGAAGCTGGACTTGTAACTCTACATTACCTAATAGCCACATTTTAAGAAATAAAAAGTAGTTGAAATTAATTTTTGAAGTCTAATTTATTTAATAGCCCAGTGTTTAGTGCTTAACAAATATAAAATTATTGTGGTTCATACTAAGTCTTCAAAATCTGTTCTTTTACATTTCGATTAGCCACATTTTAAATGTTAAATAACCACACTTTGGGCACCATAGCACCAGGCTGTTCCAACCTTCATTTTACTGGAAACCCAGTAAATCTTTCACACGAAAAGGAGATGATGGCTTAAGTGCCTCTAAAATTAAAGATCCTAATACATACTTTTATTTGACATCTCTGGCAGCTGTCCTCATTCACGATTTTCTAACCATTCTTCTTGAAGCAATAGTTTCACTAACTCCCTTCCTGTTGATTCTAACCCCACGGTTTCACTGTTCCTTAGCCATCCCCTGCCTCTCACTGCTCTTACTGCATGTTTCTGACAAGGGTCACTCATCCGATAACCACATCACCAACTCCAGTGGACTCTGCTCCTCTTATTTTTTTGTTTGTTTGTTTGTTTGTTTGTTTGTTTGTTTTTTGAGCGTGTGACTGGGATAGCCTTTCCTTCTAGCATGGCCGTGCCTCAAGCATCTGAAAATCCCACTCTCCTGACCCTTCCCTATTTCCGTGGGTCTTCCTTTTGTTTCTTTCCTGTTTCATTTTGTTTCTCTATGATCTTTAAGGACTCCTTGTCTCTAAGCTCTAGGCTCTGGCTCACTCACTCTCTCACTTACCTTCCAACCCACCCCCATTGGTTCTTTCAGATTTTCTCCACATTGGTTCTTATCCACCAACCTCAACTCTTTCTCAGGCTGTTCCTGTGCTGAACGGTCTGAGCATTGAGCTTTTCCACATCATTTAATCCCTGTCTTCATTCGGTAGATGAGGTAAATGGATCTGGAAGGGGGTTAGCAACTCACTTGCTCATGCTGGCAACAAAAAGACCAAGGCTTCGGTTTCCTCTTGTATTTGTAAACCTGCCATTACAATGTTTATTAAATGCTGTCAGGATAGCTTCTAAGATTATGTCATCTTTCTGAAGAATTTATGAAGTTCTTTACTTCAAAAATATCGAGAAGATGGTGATATTTACCATCTTAAAATATTTGGAAAGACATTTTTAGCTTCCAGAAACCTGTTAAGTAATTACCAAGGTGGCTACCTCATGGATAAGTCATGGTAATGGATATTTCACAGAAGAATAACTTAGAGTTTGATGTACTTTCTGTTACTATAGAATACTGGGTGTTACATAAATTGGAGTGAAAGATGGTATATTCTGATTTTTTTATTTAATTTGCTTGAAATAGGTAATAAAATAGCAGACCATAATAACTCGTTTTGTCAGTAAGTTCATACAAATCATTCAGTTAGGCAAGCTTAGCTTCTCCAGTCTTAGTGTACAAGGCAGGGGGAATCAATACAGAAACTAAAGAGATCCCATTACTACAGTGTATCAGATATTGCTAGGATATATATAAACATGAGCACAAGCAAACATACATACAGATATGCAAATATATATATATATATATGCACATATACACACAAGTAACAGCTATGCACCTGTTGTATCAGCGAGTCTTCACAACTCCCTAGCCCATCTCAATT
The DNA here is from genome assembly GCF_004664715.2 of Peromyscus leucopus. Lineage (NCBI taxonomy): Eukaryota > Metazoa > Chordata > Mammalia > Rodentia > Cricetidae > Peromyscus > Peromyscus leucopus. The sequence continues at coordinate 117,863,377 of NC_051068.1, read as the reverse complement.
TCTCCAGTATCTGACAACTAGTAAGTTAAGCTGATATGTTGGCCAGGGTTTGTCTGACTTCTGTGCCTGTGCCTGTGTATATTCCTTATACATTTTCCCTTCAAAACACACCTTGTCCCCAGGATCTTTTCTTCCAGTCCCTTCTTTGATGCTCAGTTAACGTTAGCCAGTCTTTAGAGTAACACCATGATTTCCATGATACCAGACTTTGACTTCTACTCTTCTTCCTCTAACCACAGCTTTCTTACTGTCCCATAGCATTTCTCTGACTCATCTGAAAGGTTTTGACATTCATTAAAGGCAGACAGAGCTCAGCTTGTCCCTCCTCCTTCCTGACCTGTCAGAATTGAGTCTCTTTCCTCATGCTGTCCATACATGATCTATACCTGCATCTCTGGCTTGAAGCTGACTCTGAAAAGGATACAGTGATTTCCGGGGCGGTGAGGGGCTCTACAGCCTGTCTCGTTTATTACTAACTCCTCTAATGTTTTACTGGAGAGCCAGCTGGTGATCTGCCAGTGCTTTTACACCAATGTATTTAAGCTAACATATATATTAAAAGTAAATATAAATTTTATATGAATTTTGAAGATAAAATGTGATTTATTGTGATAATTATGCACTACCTGATTCTATAACTAGTTAATACGTGAACAGTAATTACCAAACAGCTTCATTGTATGGACTTTAAAGAGTTGAACTAGCATTCCAAGAAGCCCAAAGCTACTTGAAGGTCTAGGCTGGAACACAGATCTTGGGATTCCCAGTCAGTTATTCTTTGCTTGGTAGTCCATTCTTACAGAGGGTGTCAGTCTCTGTATGGTGTCAGTACCTTCTTCTTCAAGTCCAGGTGACTGATGTCTGTGACCGCCTCACCATGGTAGTAGAAATCCCTGCCACTGATATACTCATTCATTCTGTCTACCTCCCTAAGACCATCTGTTGTATGGCCAATCTGGAGTGTTTGATGAATCCCAAGTAGTGTTTGTTATAAAGATCATATTTCTTCCATATTCTGATCTATGGCTATGTAAATTGAATTTTTAGATTTTAACTCTATTTCTTCAAGTACAGTTTGAACAGCTTATCTTCTTTTGCCCATTGTTACTTTTGCAGTTTTTTTACTTTTCATTCATCTTTAATTTCCTGCTACTGACTGAGGTGATAAGTGATTTGATCATGTCATTAGCAGCAAACATCTTCACATAGTAACATTTAAAGCAGTCTTATAGGTCTATTTCCATTCCCATTTAAATTTTGTTTCTTAACTTGATTTATAGCTGACTTTTTGGGGAGGGGCAGTAGTATCTCACTGTATAGCCTAGGCTAGCCTTGAACTTAATGGTAGTCTTGATATTGGGATAACGGACATGCATCACTGCAACTGGAACACTGACCTTCTGAAGACCAAGGCTAGAATTCTCTGTTAGGCTGTAAATGTTTGACTCTTATTAGCCTGATTGATTAATTTGTTTATTGAAGTCTAGTAATTCTGCTTATCCATTATAAGTAGACTTTTTCTTTAAAATGATAATAGCTTTTAAAATTGTTTGAATACACTAAAGTGTATCTGTTTTTCACTCGCAGGTGGTTAAGCTGAAGCAGATAGAGCATACTTTGAATGAGAAACGAATACTGCAGGCGGTGGAGTTTCCGTTTCTTGTCCGTCTGGAGTATTCTTTTAAGGTTAGTTGCACTGCTGTCTAAGGAAGATATTTTCAATCAAATATGTACCTTTTGACATAAGAAACTGTAATAGAATTCTAGTTAAATGATAAAACTAGACAGTGAAAATGAACAGAAAAGAAATGCCATTAGGTGTTTTGTTATTAGTCCCATTGTGCTCATTGTGGACACTGGGGGAGTTCTGCTTCTCCCTGGAGCAGCTGTTGATGACGACCTGTGTGATTTTTCATGGGAAGGCAACCAAAGCAGATATTACAGTGATGCAGAAACAGACATCTTACTAGTCAGTCTTATACTCCACTCAAATGAAGATACTGAACACACTTTCTACATCGCTGAGACCCTTCCTGTTATGACCTGAATGTTTTTCTTCACCTAGTAATTTGTATTCTGGACTTCGGTGGGTTTGGTTTTTTGCTATTGTTATTTTGCAACAGGGAGGGCAGCCTCCGTGTAGTGCTCATGAGTCAGATAAAGTGGAAAGGTTGATCCTTAAAATCCAAGCCTCCTTGGTTCTTTGGAATGATGGATAGCTTGACATCTCTGCACTGCTGAATCATAGGCAGCATTTTGGTTTTGCTTAGTCTTTTGTTCTATAAATCTAATAAAGCCCTATATGCTTAAAATATTAAAACCATCCATCTTGCAAATGTAAGATGTCAATATTCTTATTAGCTTTTCCAAATTGTTTTTTAACTTTGTTATTCCTTTGCATGTACTTTGCTAGTCTCTCATTGCTACAGTAGTCCATTGTTCAAAAGGTAAATGTTCTCTGCAAGAGCAGGAACAGCCAAAGTCTTGGGCTTTCTTGTGACTGGAATACTAAGGGAGTAGAGATGGGTGTGGAAAACCCAGAGCACATTTTATTTAGTACCTTTCCCCTCAGTTTTTTTGGTCTGTCAATGGACTTGACTTTGCCCTTTCTAATTTAACATGGTGTCATCTCAAAATGTTTTTTACCCAGATTTTACAATTGTTGCTAATTTGTTATTTGTTCATAGGATAATTCTAATTTATACATGGTTATGGAATATGTCCCTGGGGGTGAAATGTTTTCTCATCTAAGAAGAATTGGAAGGTTCAGGTAACTGCTGCTCCTGTCTTCTTTCCTTGAGTCTTCACTTGCTTGTGTTTACTTTAAATCAGAATACACTTGATCTCATTAACCCCTGTTTTATCCATAGAAAGTTTTAGGTAGAAACAATAGGAGGCCATACCACATATGAGCTTTAAAACCAAATGAGAACACTATGAAACCAATTTAAATATTCTACCACTGGTAACTATTATGAGATGGTTTGAAGAATTTCCAAAAAAATACAAATATTAAATTTTAAAATACCAGCATGTATTGAACAAATAATAGTATTTGAGACATAATAACAATATATGCCATATGATTTAATTATTTAATGACAGTATCATTTACTGGAGAAATTTGAATAAAAGTGAATATGAGGAAGGAGATGTAAAAATAATAGTGATAAGGCACTCAGGAGGCAGAGGCAGATGAATTTCTATGAGTTCGAGGCCAGCCTAGTCTACAGAGTGAGTTTCAGGACAGCCAGGGCTACACAGAGAAACCCTGTCTCAAAAAACCTAAACAAACAAACAAACAAATAAATGTTGCATCCTGATATATTATAAAGTCTTTTATAATATAATTAAAGCTTTTTTATGTTGAGTTTCTTAAATATATACACAATTTAAGGGGTTTGCCATGTACTAGGTTATTACTAACACAGCTTTTCTGGGATTGTACAAGGCTCATAGCTACTAGTATACATTAGTAATCCTTCATAAAATGAATCTAAAATTAAGACCATAACCAGTTTCACTCAGTATTCAGAATTCAGTGAAAACTTAGGTGTGAGTTCCCCTTGGACTGATGACTCATAATAAGATTATCATAGAGTTGGGTTATCACAAGAGAATAACAGATAGACAGCCAATCTTTGAGTTGCCTGAGGCCTAAGCCAAGATTTCATTTATTGATCTTTAGTGTAAGGTGAACCTAATATGTATAGAGACTGTGTAATGAAAAGTGGCTTCTATTTGTTTTTGATAATTTCATTTTACTTCCTGTTTCATCTCTTTCCTATCCCCCGTCTAAGTAGGCCCAGAGTCCTCATGTTCCCCTGTACATATCCCATGCTTACACTAAAATGTCTTACCCAAACCTATCCTCAAACACATTGCCTCCTTTTCTGCAACCACTTATATCTTTGACTGCAGCTACCCACATCTGTTCCTTTAACACCCCCACATAATGCTGTAAAGAAAGCAAGTTGATCGAAATAATTCAGTGGGATGTTATCTTTCCTGAACTCTCACAGTTGCTGTATGTGAACTCTAAGACCCAGGGAATGCCAGAGGATTTAAGTAATTGCTCAGTGTGGCTTTTCATCAGTCTAGTCGATCACTTGAGTCTTAACTTCACTGATGTCTACACTAAAGCTGCTTTAATTTTAGATTACAGATCAATATACTCTATTTCTTCTACCAAACGTCAGCTTGGGTAAACAATTAAATGGGATACTAAGCAGATCTCATATTTACACATGAGGAGAAAAATATAAAGGGCCTTCCAGATGAAATTCTCATAGCTTCTGAGGTTACATGCCCTCAGACCAGGAGGAATCTCCTATATCTGCTCCAGAGCCTCCCTCATTCTTTAATACAGTGTTTGGACCTGGCTGAAACTGAAGGGGATTATAAAATATGCTGCTAAGAGTGGTTTATCATCTTCCTGAAGTCAACAGTACTTACTGAGCTTCTGAAGTGAATGAGGCATGGACCTGGGGAATGTGATGATGGCCATAAAGAGCAGCATGTGTCAAATTCTTTCTAGATAGTTTTGGTTCTGGCCATCCATTGAGGGAAATAATATTAATAGTTGAGGTTGTTCATCAGAGACCCAAATTTGAAAGTCATTAAAGTCAAGCAAATTAGCAAACATTCAATGAATGTACTAAAAAAGTAACTAGAAATCCAGATTAGAAATTGGTACACCATTTTCAAATAATACTAAGATTATAGCATGAAAATTACACAAATTTGTCAAAGTTAGAGCAGTTTATAGATATATGGCCTGTGTATAAGAACCTCACCTGGTTTTTACAAACATATAGATCGTATGTATGTGACTATAAACATACCTAGTACAAGATTTGGAAATACACTTGACAAGATGGCCTATGGATTTCTAGATGTGATTGTGTGTGCTCCTCTTAATCTGTACTTTTATATCATGCCTTTTCTCTGGTGAGTGTATGTCAGCCATTTTTATAGCAGGAACTACTTCAGAATAGATGAAACAATTTTCATCTTTGATAAATACAATTAAGAGATTCTATATAATGAAATTCTTTTTTGTTTGTTTTTTGTTTTGTTTTTTTGAGGCAGAGTTTCTCTATGTAGTTTTGGTCCCTGTCCTGGATCTCACTCTGTAGACTAGGCTGGCCTCAAACTCACAGACATCCACCTGGCTCTGCCTCCTGAGTGCTGGGATTAAAGGCCTGCGCCACCACCACCATTAGGTCCTTGAAATGTCTGAGAAAGAAAATGAAGCCTATGAGCTGGTAACTATAGTGGTGGCTCTTACAGACTGTGGAATGGGCACATTTGCTTTTCCATCCCTCTCAGGCCAGCTATAATTATACTGGCATTACCAACTCAGTGTGGGCAGTGATGATTTGCAATGAGATGACCATTTTAAGGTTATATTTTCCTCAGTGTGAAGTAAGATCTGAATGTATCCTGTATTTACTATTATATAAAGGAAGTGTGTCCTGTAAATGTGCAGCAATGTTATTTGAAGGCATAGATATTTTGTAAAATGATGAGTTAGTTCTTCACCAACATTTGATTGAAAAACACCTCGCCCCAAATGCCTCCACCCCATTCGCATTTAGCGTACAATCTACTAGCATTGGTAGCATTTAGTGAGCATTCGTTACCGTTTTACAGAAAACCATGGTTTTTCTCTTTTCCAGTGAACCCCATGCTCGTTTCTATGCAGCTCAGATTGTGCTAACGTTTGAGTACCTCCACTCCCTTGACCTCATCTACAGAGATCTCAAGCCTGAAAACCTCTTAATTGACCACCAGGGTTACATCCAGGTAGGATTTGAATAGATCGCTTGTGCGTATTTGGGAAGGAAGCACTGGGAACAGCCTCACACATTTTGCCTCAGTTGTCAATGTTTAATATTTTTTGTTGTTGTTTGAGGGAAAAAATTGTCTCTATCTAAAATGCTTAACGTATTCATAATTCTGCCATTGTGGAGAAGTAATTATCACGTCATGGAGGAGCCTGTTTATATCTCCTAAAATCAGATTCCTGCTAAAAGAAACAATAATAGCTAAACGTGGGAGTAGTAATGAATGCCAGGAAGCCCTATATGTACAGACAGGTTGAGCAACCCTCACTCAGAAAATCCAAATAAAGAGGATTGCAGTGTGAACCCTTCCTCCGGTGACTTCACGTTCCGAGTACAGTCAAAGCGCATGTGCACTGAAGACAGTGTTTGGAGTCCCTTCTGGCAGGGACTAAAGTGCTTCAGAAAGGTCAAGTTTTGTGTCTGGATTCTCACCAGCATCTCACTGGACATTTGGAAATATTAAAAAACCTGGAAAAACGCAAACCCTTTTGGTCCCAAGTATTTTGGATAAGGGATACACAAGCTGTATTGCCTCTTTTAATACTACCCTTTAAATTATAAATACTCTTGTTGTCATGATTTTAAAGCTAAAAAGACTCAGTCATGGCCAGGTACACAGCCGGAAATGGAAGAATTAGAATTTTAACCCAGACAGTTGAGTTCCGAGTCCAGGCCCTTTTACCACTCACATCTGTTGCAGGATGAGACCTAACTGCAGAATGCAGTTGGTGGCTGTGTCTCCTCCAGTCTTTCGATAGCACAGGCCCCCAGCTGTCCGTGGCTTCCATGGCAGAGGAGTGCTGCAGAGCCCTCCCCGATGATACACTGCCGGGCCGGAAACACGTTGGACTTGAGGGATATTTTCATCAGCGCTTACTTTGTAGTAAAACTGTTGCTTTTACCCTTCATTTTCACTTTTTAAATTACATACATTTAGGATCTGTCACCCAAGATTTGTTTATTTGTTTTGAGAAGGGTTTCTAGCTTCACTGTTCTGATCTTCATTCACTAAATAGTTGCCTTCATGAGTTACTGTCAATCACACTGACTCTTTTTTTTTTCGTGGTATTTATTTTAATTCTGAAATTTTAACTTTGAATTTCAGTATAGGTTCTCTCTTCTCTGTCCAGTGATCACTTAACATGATTCTGTTTCCTGTTATAGGTCACAGACTTCGGGTTCGCCAAAAGAGTCAAGGGCAGGACTTGGACACTGTGCGGCACCCCAGAGTACCTGGCCCCAGAGATCATCCTGAGCAAGGTACTGGGTGCTGTTGGCATACACAGAGGCAGAGCTCTGTGGACTTCTGATAAAACAATTCCTTGGCAGGAGCTGGAGGTCTTTTACGTTACGAATTTAAGTCTACCAGTGCGTGATTCCTAGACAGCAATCCATCTAGAGCTTATCATAGATTCTTATTTGTGTTAGTTTTGACTCTGGGTCCTAGAGAAGCAGAGGAATGACCTAACCTTCAGACTCTGGCTTTGAAGCCCCCAGTTAGGACCCTTCCCGAGCAGGCCAGTGCGGGAGGCTTTTCCCAGGTTCCTCCAAGACAGGTCAGCTGTCAGCTCTTCATTTCAACTCACCACCTAAGTGAAGGGAATGCTGTTTCTAATTTTAGTGTAATAGTAGTAATTCAGCGATTAAACCCTACTAGCCTTGCTGAAGCCTGGCCTACTTTCCAAGTGGTAGACAGTGGTGCTAGTACATTTACATTTAAAGTAAAAAATGTAGCCACACTTAATGGAATGTTTCCATTTTTCCCTTTCTTCTCTGCATGGAGAAAGTGTGAAAAGACTGGGCCCAGAAAGGAGGGGTGAGGAGAGAGTGGCCCAGGCCTAAAGGCCAGCAGAGACTATATGAAGTCAAATGAGGAATTAAAAACAGCCTCCTTGCTCTCGTTCCTAAATTTACCTCCTAGTCCCCCACAGTCTAATTCATCTTTAAAAATTAAATATCATTGCTGGTAACTTTACACATCTCTTCCTTTCCTGCACTTACAAATAATATGACCACAAAATAAGTGTGAGAACTTGTACAGGTGACATAGTAAACTGTGAAATGCTCATTGCACAAAATTTGGAGATTATAGGAAAATGAAGAAACACCAAAATCCTGTAATCCTACCACCCCCAAGGCAGTCTTTAAGGAAAGGTGTTTTGTATGTTTTTCTAAGCAGGTGTCCTAGTTGAAATCATGGTGAATGTATAGTTTGTGTATGGGTTTTTTACACTAACACACATGGGCATGTGTGCAAATGTACCATAAAGTAGTCACTCTTCTGTTGTTGACAATTTACAGACCTGTTGTTTGGTTGTTTGCAGAGTTTTCTGAGATTTTGTATATAGTAGAGTTTTTCTGTATTTTCAGAAGAGGAATTGCTGAGTCAGAGGGTATGAATGTGTTTAAGCCTCTTGATAGACTTTTCCAAGTTGCTTTCTGAAAAGATTGCAGCATTTTATACACTTACCAGGAGTATGTGGTAGTACCTGTTTTGCCATATTCTTTCCAGGACTTAAGAGTATTTGCTAATTTAAAAGACAATAAATGATATTGTTTTATTTGATTATGAGTTATATTTTTAAATATGTAATTACCTCTTAGTATTTCTTTGTATATGTATATAAGTTAAATTTCAAGTATATATCCTTGCCTGTTATCTATGTATAGTGTTTTACTTAATGATTTTTAAATTCTCTGTCCCAAGAGTGTTACCTTGTAGCTGAGGGATGTGTTTACTGTAAACACTCTATAGAATGTAAAACAGAAGTGAAAGTGAGCAGTTGATCCCATTCCTGTTAGGAAGATGCCGTCCGCTTATAACAGATCTCCTTTCAAATATATAATCAGAGGAAAGAAGGAAGTCTCCCTGTTGTATTGCATTATATTTTCCTGATGTACTTTACCTGATGATTAGAAAGCTAAATGATTTGGAAAGCTAGCTTCTTGACAAAACACTGGAACGTGGACTCGTTGTGCGTCACCCCCCCCCACCCCCCCCCACCCCCCCCCCCGCATAACCTTTAGTTGATGCAGACCATGACTGACAGCAAACTTTATATAAATGGATTGATGCAGACATTATCAATAGGTATCCTCTTACAAAGTGTTTTGCTTGATATAAAAAATACCAGATGAAGTAGATCAGAACCTTTGAGTTGTATTTGGCTTACCATGTACTTTTAAACACGCCTTTTCTTTTGGTTTCTCACAAAACCCTCTGCATGTGTTTTCCTTCCTGTACCTTCAGGAGAGGAGACACAGACACACAAAGAGCAAACTTCACATACACTTGAGGTTAATACTGATTAGAGGGCACTGAAATGTTCAGTTTTCGAAAGATACTGAAGTAGACATGATTATCTCAAGTATTTTCACCTTTCCAGATCCAAGAATACAAGCTGCTCTGAAGTCAGCTTCATCATTTATTGTTCCCATAATCCAAGTGTGTCTTAGAATTGTTTATCTTTCTAGCTCTGCTGTTACAAACCTAATGCATAGGTCATGGCGGCCTAGGATGGGCCTCCAGAGGTAACTTGGTCTACTTCCCTTTCTGCTGTTGAATTGCAGCAAACGTCTCCCACTGGAACAGAAGAGGTTTTACTTGAAAGTAAAGTGTTATTCTCAGTGATTTTAGGAATAAAATTGAATAGTCCTTCCCAATATCAGACTCCAGTATCTGGAAATTGTTTGCTTCATTTAATTAAACCTGTCCTGGTAGGTTTTGTTCATTTCTGATTTTCCATTTTTCACAGCTGCTAACAACTGCTGCAATTGTGTTCATACATTTCCTGATCATTTGGAAAGTACTTGTCTCCTCTGTTTGCCCCTGGGTAACTTATGTGGTGATTAGCCCTGCTACTGCTTTGTTTCAGGGCTACAATAAGGCGGTGGACTGGTGGGCCTTGGGAGTGCTGATCTATGAGATGGCTGCTGGCTACCCCCCATTCTTTGCAGACCAACCAATTCAGATTTATGAGAAGATCGTTTCTGGAAAGGTAAGTGATAGGTCTAATTCTTCCGATCTTCCTCATTATTTGTGTGTAGTTTAAAGGTGGCAGACTAGAACCATAGCATGCTGTATGACCCTAAACCAGGGGACTAGAAATACTCAGTACTGCTGCTCTAGATGATGAGCTGCTCTACAAACACATCAACAAGGTCATGTACAGCAGCTTCCATTTTCAGAATGTTGGTTTTGTTGATTAAAAAAAACAGTGTGATATTCCTGTAAATCAGAATTATGATCTACTGTGGATTAGTACTTGGAAAGCAGTTTTAGGGACTGGTTTTATGTAACTATTCCAAAAACAGACTTCTTATTTGAATTCCATCAAAATTAGGAGTAAAAATAAAATGGGTGCCCTTTTCCAAGAATTCACAGAATTGATTTTAACAGAATTGCTTATGCTTAATGTGATTATAATTGAGACTTTTAGCAAATAGGAAATAACAATTATCATTGACCATGAGTGGACTGAGCATGTTACACTGTGGTAAATTATTCCATAAATTCTACCTTTGCATTTTCAGTCTCTAGTTTTTCTTCCAAGTGTCTTGCTTAGTCACTTTCACCTTAGCTCATGCTTGAGAGCTTTCCTGAAATTGCAGCTGTTGATCTCAGTAGAGAAGAAAAGCGCAGCTCTTGAACTTTGGGAGCTAGAGAGATAGCTCGGCAGGGAAAGGTGTCTTCTCTAAGCCTGGGACAACAAGAGAAAGGAGAAGGTCAGCTCCTGCAGTTTGTCCTCCAAGCAGCACCCATGCACCCCTCCCCACATATAACTTGCTATTAATGTTTAAACATTCACAGGAGGAGGCTTTCTGTGCATTGCAATGGCAGTGTGTAAGGAAGGGGTCTTGCCCTTCTTGCTCATAATTGCTTATACCACATCCTTTACCCTGTCCTTCTGTTTTTTGAAGAATGGACCATAGAATGGACTGTTGGCTTTAAGTAACATTGTCTTGAGAAGGATGCACTTACGTTTTTGGTTGTTGTGCATTATAACCTTAGGTAGAGACAAGTTTAACCGCCTTTAGACTAGAAGGAGCTAGAATTGAAGTTCTCCATTTATTTCTACCTCAACCAGATTCATACTCTGGATTTTTGTTAAGCTGAGTTCAGCATCCATAAATTTAAATTTTATAGTGTTAAATATTCATAAGGTACCATGAATATCCAATAACATAATAATTTAGCCTTTATGCTAGGACTCAGATTTAAATTGTAGGTGCTCCACAGTGAGGTTGCTGGGAAAAACACTTATAAGTAACTGTCTATCCAACTATTGAGGATTCCTGCCTCCAAATCTCACAGTGTGTGTGCCATCTACAGGGGTCATGAGATTTTTTTCCCTTGTATTTTATTACATTTTCTGGGGAGGTTTTGATACTAGATTAGTATTCACAAATTAAGGGGCTAGCCATAGACATTAATCCTAACTTTGTCACAGGTGAAAAGCAAATGCCTCTTGCAGGTAAATCAACTGAGTGTGATGTTCAGGGGTGGACACTGAGGAAGGCAATACAGGGCATGGAATGCAGTATTTATTCTTAGTGACGAAACTCTTTGCTGGTCTTGTTACATGTGTAGGGCTATACTTCAGCTTCCTTACCTTTGTAATGGTTTTCTCTAGGAGACTTTGATAAAAGAACTTTTGATGTGCACAAAATAAAACATGGCAAAAAAAAAAATTAGTAGAGAAGGGAGTGCTTTTGTTTTTAAGAATGTGGGGCTGCTCTTACTGAGGTCCAGGGTTTGGTTCTCAGCATCCACACGGCAGTTCATAGCCTCTGGGAACTCAAGTTCTGGGGGGATCTGATGCCCTCTTCTGGCCTCCACAGGCTTCTGCTCACACAGGGTACACATAAACTCGTGCAGGCACACACACACACATATGCACAAAAATATAATTCTTTAAAAAGAAAGAATGTGAGAAATGAATACTTAAATTTCAGAAGAAACTAAGAGCCAGGGGTCATGTGAGGCCTGATAAGAAAAGGGAAACACATTAAAGCCAAAGGGGGAGTGTTTTATTAATGCAGAGGAGAGACGTAGGCTGGACACAGTGTAGATGTTAAAGGAGTGTTTCACATAATCTAACTAGAGCTAATTAGAAAGTTCCTGAACCTTGACTGTACTACTTTTATACTTCTTCATAAGAGAAATCAAATTATGACAAAGATGCTGTATAAACTAAATTTGTGTTTACCTGGAACAACTGCTTTAGTTAAAATGAGTGCATCTATCTTGGTATCAGTTGACCTCAGCTTGACGGTCATTCTCCCTAGGGCAACATTTTTTCAGCTGTTTGTGAATTTTTTTCTCTTCATTTCAAATTTTCATATTTTGTATCCAATAACTGAATATGTTCTAAAACTGTGACCATTTAAAATGTAATCACACTTTAAAAAGCTAACCTGTCACATCATGATGGAAATGATTTTCATCATTTATTTGGAACTCTAACAGCTGTTCGGTGCTTTTGTATTTAGGTGAAGGTGTCAGATTTGCTCTCCGTGTTGGATAGGTTTCTACCCTTTAGCCATTGAAAGCAAAATTCATGACATGGAAAGTTGCCACTGTGTCATCACTGATTCTCACAGTGCTGAGAAGTGCCAGAATCTGTCTTATGTGAAATACAAGTCACATTCACCAATTCCTCCATAAAACTGTTTCAGTATTCGGATACAACAGAAGGGGTCTCTGTCCTGACTGTGAGACTGTCACTGCCTCCGTTAGTGGATAAAGCCAAATTGGAAGTTGACTGGCTTTTAATGTTTTAATAGTCAATGTTATTAAAACCCAATTTTAGTCTTATATTTGGGGAGTCTGTATCTATAGTTTTCATTTTTTTTTTTATTCAAGGTTTTTTTTCCCCCCTTCTGGGAGAGATGGCACATCCCTATATGCTTAGCACTTGGGAGGTAGAGGCAAGAGGTTCATGAGTTCAGGACCAAACTGGGCTACATGGGACCATCTTAACAACAAAAAGAAACAAATAGAATAGCTTTGTCTGATCTTTTCAAAAGCATATTACATAATGCAATAATATCTCATGTTGATTCTGTTCTGAAACCATGTTATAAAATAGGTGCAGTGTCAAAGTTAAAACAAAAGTTATTATGTGATTAATTCACTTAAATGCTTGCATTTGAACATTAAACTATTAAGTAATTTCTCTACTACAATGTTTTAACCCAAACTGGTATTTTTCAATGCACATAAAGATGATCAGTCGGCTTTTAGATTCTCTTCTGCACATATTTAGCCTTTGAACAAACAGAGGAGGTGGCATTGAAATGTCAGATTATTCATGACTATTAAGGTTGGGGTTTGGAAATGCATTTGACAGAAAGGATTTACAGCCCTGTAGTACTGTGCCCCACCCTAGCAATGCATGCACTGTGTTTCTGTATATAGTCTTTGCATTTCATGTCTGAGTGCCAGGAGTCTATAATAAGAATCAGGTATGGTTTCCACAGCAACTAGAGCTCACTGTGTTACCCATGGGAATGTAAAAATCAATATTGTGTTGAAAAAATGGTATGTGAAGACAGAGTAATCAAGTAACAGCTGTTACAGAAAACAATTTTAGAGCCTTAAATAATTTGAAAAAAGTCTTAGCTTCACTATATATAATGTAAATATTATTCTGCTCTCAGTGAGCAACAGGAGGAGGATACTGCAGGAAATATTAAGACATGAACCTCACTAGACACTGATCAGAGAGTTCACTAATTTGCTAAAGAGAAATCAGCATTTACACGAAGGGTAATTGATTATTAGCCCAAAGGTCAATTCCCTTCTGGGTAAGGATCCCAAAGTCTTTCTCCAGGTTTGGGGACTCTGGGAGGACTCAGAAAGCCCAGTCTACACTGGTAGTTGGACTTCGATTTTTTACAGCCAAAGGATACAGAGCCAGGTGAGCACAGGAAAAAGGCAGTCCAGGCAAGTCCAGAGGAGATCAGGCACAGATCTTCAGGAGCCTCTCCAGAGAGCCACAGGGACACATTTAACTACTCCAGCATCAGCTTACTAAACACATGTGTGCAGAATGTCACATGTCAGTGGCAGCCATGAGAGACTCAGTATCCAGCATTTTTATTGGCAGCTTATCACTCAGACACCCTCTCCTTACCATGCAGCAAAGGACTGGACTCTCAGAATGAAAGCACACATTCAGATTATGTTATCTATAGTAGATCTGTGCGCAGTGAGCCATACTTGTTCAGGGAAAGTTTCTTACAGTGTCAGGAACTGGCCCCCCTCAAGGTCCCAGATCTCTGACAGACACGGAACTTGGAAGCAGCTGTCTGTAAGGCTCAGGCCTACTATGCTGTCCTCTCTACATATGTCTGTATCCTAAACAATAAACACGCATGCAAATACACGGCTACATTTTTTAAGGTATCCTTGTGACTGCTTTTTAGGAAACGTAAATGTCATTTTCTGCCTGGCTTTGGCTATCGTTAAATTGACCTAAAAGTATTCAAATGTTATCTTCCTTTACTAGGCCTCGTGTTTTGAAGCTAGCCTCCAGCTCGCTGTGTAGCCAAACAAGACTCTGAACTTCTGATCCTCCTCTCTCCGCCTCCCAAGTGCTTGTACCAGGAAGACCAGTTTTATGCTGTGGTGCTAGGACAAGACCTAGGGCTTCCTGCATTCTAGACAAGCACATGGCTAACTGAGCTGTATCCCCAGGCCCCAAGTGCCGTGTTCATGAAACACAAAAGCAGTTGTGCTATTTCCATAAATCCAGGGCCATTTTTAACACTTTGTCCTGGTGATTGAATAATCCTATCGACACCTGCTTCCAGATAGTCTGACTGGCCTGGGGAACGGTGGATTCCAACAGTGCTGGGAAGAAAGTGAATGTAGTCCTCTGCACCCATCTGCATGTGTCATAGTCCCCTTAGAGACTGTCTTTATAAATGTGTTAGTGCCCCAGCTCTCTTCACTTACAGCATGCAGGCTGATGGGTGTTCCCGAGGACTGGTGTGAATGTCGACACATCTGTAGATGGCCTAGTCAATGAAAATGGTTTATCTTTAGAAAATGTAATTAACATACAGCTTTTTTTTGCTAGATAAATGTTTTACTGAAATTGCAATATTTCATTTAGAGACATGGTTTCTTGAAATGTATTCCATTATGCTGTGACCAGAAGTTAATAGAGTATCAATTGATGCAGCATGCAAACTCTTTTTTGAGTCATTTAAACCTAGTAAGTTTATTCCGGTGCATAAAAATTGTTACTAGGTACATAATCTTTCCCCCATGACAGTAACTGCAGAATATTAGCCAGAAATCAATTTTATAACTTCTGTAATTAAGCTTGGTGAAGACAAATTTGATACAGTCTTATTTTATTGCTAAATGAGGGAGGGGGTCAATAGAACCAGTTAATGAATTTAAATAATGGATACCATAACAACATGCATTGGTTTACTTTTTTAATGTAACTTTACTTTTGAGAAATAGTTGTATGCATTAAAATATGTAGAAAATAATAGTTATTCCAAAATTGAAATGCACGAGCCTGTAACTGGTACTGATAACAGAGTAGTGTATCCCTCTGATCAGCTCAGACTGAGTTTCACATGTTATATAATATAATTTGATAAAGCCATTTAGGATATCATTTGTATGTACAGTGCTGCTCCTATAAAACAAGGCTAGAGTCATCCATTCTATCAGAATTTCAATAAAGACTATATTTGGATATTTTGGAAACATAAATTATGGACTACCTTGCAAGTGCCTTCCTTGATTAAAATTTTTTCAGCCTCAGAACATTCAAGTGGTATTCTAATAGGCTGAAAAGATGGTAAATACATTACTATTAGGCATAATAAAATAAAAGCCCTAACATTTTCATAAATATTGTGTAAATTTTCATACTATCAAATAAAATACCTTCCCTCGATTACAGTTAGATAAACTGAGATTGAAAAGGTAGAAGGGTTCTCCGTAGGTCACAGAATATGTGGTTAATTCAAGTTGAGGTTGAAAGTTGGGAATTCTTTCTGCTGAGGAGATTTAACAAGGTGTCTGTCATCCTCGAGGCTCAAGAGATTGAGGCAAGATGATCACTGGCCCCCAGGAGTTTGAGTCCAGTCTGGACAACATTTCAAGAAACTGCCTTTTGGGGTCAGGGGTTGAGAGTATAAAATAAGTAGCGTGACAGCATTTTTACTCCTGATGCCACATCCAATACACAGGAAGGCATTTTGGCTCTGCCTCTGGTTCTGCTTCTCCCCGTCTCCACTGCCAGCCTTCTCATCCCACCCGGGTCACGAGTGTTCCTTGAACAAGCCCATCCTGCCACTCCTATAAAACCTTGCATGGATGGCCTAAGCTGCAGACAGTGGCTACACTCAGGCTCAGTGTGCTTGAGGCCCTGGGTTCAATCTCCAGAACCAAAAACAAAATTTTTTTTTTTTAAAGTAAAAGCTTTTCATTGATTCCCCATATTCTTCAGAGTAAAAATCAAAGATCTCACAATGTTGTTTTGTGAGGAGCAATGTCACATTTTTAGAAGGTCCCTCTAGTTTTTCTCATTATTTATCATCTGTCTGTCTCAGAATAGAAATTCCATAAAGGCAGGTCTGTGTCCTACTTTGTTTTCTGTATGTCCCGAGCACATCAGTGCCTAACACACAGTAGATTTACATCAAGAGTGGATTCAAATTCATGCATTTATTAAGGTCAGTGCCCATGGTCAGGCCAGGTCTACCTGTTGGAGACGGCTTATCAATTGTAATCTCTGCCCAAATGATGTGATTTCTTTCTTTAGTGCCCCACCCACCCTACAGGCACTAAATAGTTCTGTGTATTTTAACTTTGCAGATAATTCTGATGCTCATCAGCTACTGTGAGCTTGTTCTACGAATCTGTAGTTCATTCAAGAAACAGATCCCACCTGAGCAATGCAGGATTAGGAAACTCATAATTAACATGGTCTCAAGGTTGGAAAAGAATCACAGAAAATTAAGGAAAATATTACGGAGGCATATGTCACATTCTAGATGCCTTTTCCAGGCCAACCACACTGGTTATCAGTAACCTCATCTCACCCTGATGGGCTGGTGAATTTAGACTTCCTCACTTCAACATCTGCCTTTCTCCAACTCCTCCAGTGTGATCTGCCCTCTTGCAGACTGGCAGAAAGCTCATAAATAGGCACGTCAGAGGACTGGCTTATTCCCCCAGTAGTCCCAGGGCCTCACTGTGGCCTCACTGGAGTTCACCAGCTCCAGTATTCCGAATGTGGGATTTTCCTTTCTGAAGTGTTTTGAACTAATAATAATGACAAAAATAATTCGCTTCTTGATATAATTTTGAAGGAAAAATTCGGCATTCTTCTCTTCATAGAAACTGTTGTTGAATCCAGGTTATTGTGCCACTGCTAGCATGGACCATAGAAGATGTGGGTACCTGTCAACATCTTTAGAGAAGAGGGTGTGATGTGGCAGTGGGGGTACATCTATACTGTGAAAAGTTCCCAATTAAATATGGCTCAGTTTCTCAAACTGCCGCCACTGCCCATTTGAGAGTCACTGTTAAGAAATTTAAACACACACACTCATTTGCCCATATTGACTAATCAGGACTGTCGCTCTGTTTGAATTGCAGAATAAAGAACTGCTTTATTTGGGTGCTTATTTGTTCATGCATTATACTGCAAATTACCTGAATTCAGGGAGTGATTTATGTGCAATACATTACTGTCTGCAATTGTGAGCATCATGGATGGGATCACTGGCACATTACCACTATACACGTTATGAAAATTCCAATCTAAGCCAAGTCAGAGCTACTTGAAATAAGTCATAGATTCACCACAGGAAAAGCCTTATCCACTGAAACCACAGGGAGGAAATGTCCTTCATTTTTAATGGCAAATATTTATTGTACAGAGTGATGAAGACAGGTGCCATGTTCTTTAACCACATTCACACCCTCATACGTCTTCTCATAGTGTCCTTCTTAACTTCAGGCTTATTTTTCTCATCTCATATATATACATACATATATGTAGTTTATGTGCCTATATGAAAATATGGGATTCACAGAGAGAAAACATATTTTTGAGTGGTGCTTATGGATCACATTTTCCTTATCCATTCATCTGTTGATGGATACCTAGGCAATTGTGGCTAGTGCTCAGCAAATACGGAGGTACAAGGATCTCAGTGATAAAGTCTTGTCTTGAGCTGTTTGGTCACATACCCAAGGATGATAAAGCTGGGCTATACAGCGACTCCCATTTTGTTGTTGCAGAGTCTCCTTAGTGGTTCTGTGGTGGCTGGCGAATTGACATTCCCAGCAGCAGTGTGGGGTTCTCTGTTTGCCATCCTCACCAGCGTTTCTTGTCTGTTGTCATGACTGCCCTCCTTCCCTTTGCATTTCCCTTTGAGACGGTCCTGTTGGTTTCATAAGCCCCTTATTGCTGACTTGCTGTTTTCAGTAGAGAGTAGATACTCATATTTTGTAGTAGTTGTTTTTAGTAGGAAAGATGGAAGTTACAGAAGAATTTTCAGCTTAAACTGTCAGCCATCTAGATGATTCTAAGCACCGTTTTTAGTCTGTTAGTCAGGGAGTGGTGGAGAACAATGCAAAGGGTGTGTGCTGTGCTGAAATCCAGATGTCTGTTTGGAGCTTCTGCACCCTGCAGTCTTAAGCAAGCCATTTGGTTAGTATACATCTCAGTTGCCTCACCCATGCCTGTAAAGTGGGCGCAGCAACATACCTAAGCCCCCCAAATCTGCATTTTATTATTTAATTAAATATTTAATATTTCATACCTCCTGAGTTACTCTTGGCATATCTGTGTTATTTCTCAATAGCAGAATTCGACTTTAAAGTTTTTCTCTAACAAATGTAATGGATTCCCATGCCGGGAAAGGCAGTGTGAGTGTTTACAGCCTTGCTTTTCAGAATGCAGTTACTGGTATTTTTCATATGGTACTTGTTCCACTTAGATCACAAGTTTAAGTTGATATCTCTGGGAGGTTTATAATGAGGCATAAAGAAAGGGTTCTCTCCTGAAGATGGCTGAGCCTTCTGATAATGTTCAGTCTCTGGAGACCACTCTATGTTCTTAAAGGGAGTTCACACTGAAGCAAGGCTCTCAGAGAAGTTTAGCTCTTTACCTAAATCGCATTCATCCTTTAAGACTGTGGTATGTCGTGAAAAATGTCTGAGAGGTCGCGTCTACCTTCTTTTGTTGACATAATGATCTATAACCTGAGTAAAGCCTCTATGAGATCAAAACAGAGGTATCCAGCCATTCGTAATGTTCTTCACCACCTGCTGTGTTTGTACAGGTCCGATTCCCATCCCACTTCAGTTCTGATCTCAAGGACCTTCTACGGAACTTGCTGCAGGTGGATCTGACCAAGCGCTTCGGGAACCTGAAGAATGGCGTGAGTGACATCAAGACCCACAAGTGGTTCGCCACCACCGACTGGATTGCTATTTACCAGAGGAAGGTGTGGCTCTGCTCTTTACTAAAGCTTTTGAAAAGTTGTGGTTGAAGTCGTATAGCAGAGAAGCTTCATCTTCAGCACAGTTATAATTATTTTACCTTCTAAACTAATCCTCCACAGGATCTATCTCAGAGAGTGTTCTCTTATGTAAAAGAAAAAACCTGTTTATGGTTTCCCTCATAAATTTTCCCTGTCCATGCTAACTCTTGACAACACTGTGGAATTGGATTTCAGGCAATATTTAGAGGTTTGCATTTCAAAACTGATTAAAAAAAAAAAAGGTCACATTAAAAGGCTGATGTATAGATGAATACACTCCAGAATCGGTCCGTAGCCAGACAGAGCACTGCATCAGCTTAAGTTCTGGGAGTGTTTTCAGCTGTATTTGGCCTTGCTGTGGACATGGACCAGGGCTGCAGCTTGAGATCTCCCTCTTTCCCAGGGAGATCCAGCTTTTCTCACATTGAGTCCTCTTGCCTGTCTGCCTCTCAGCTCCCATGCAGTTTGTTCACCCTGCATGTTCCGATGACTCCTCAGAAGTGAAATGATTGCCTCACTGTGGGATTTTCTCTGAAGCATGTCCCTCCTTCTACTTCATATGCCCACTCCCATTTTAGAATAGTTCATGAGTACAGGAACTTTTTCTTCCTTGTTTCATAGCCTGTCTCTGGCAAGAGCCACTGACACGTGTAGCCAAATTCCTAACCGAGCACCCATCTTTCTACAGATGCAACTATCCCTTGTCCATTTGAAAACTTCATTAGAGAGATTAAATTCATACTCTGGGAAAAGTCAAAACAAATTATCTGACAGTACTGTATTTTGTCTTTTAGGAATCATTGATTTATTTAGCATTCCTCCAAATAGTGACTGGGTCCCTGTGCTGGCCCTGGGCACTCTTCAGGGTGCTGAGGGTAGGGTGAGATTAGGGAAGTGGGCCTTACTCCTCCAGTTCAAACTCAGAGTTAAAGGTCAGCGGCAAATCGGCCTGCTGTGCTAATAAACGGCGAAGGAATCCAGAGAGAACTTTGCCCCAGAGCCTACATGGGGGCATCGTGAACACTAGTTGTAAATCCAAGTTTAGCTCACCGTTAGCAGTAGTGCAGTACATGATGAAGTAGAGGACACCTCTAGCTGACCAATGGTGGACTTAGCAGAGACTAGCTCTATTTCCCAGGAAATCAGTGGGAGCTGCCCCGATAACAACAGTATATTACTTAATAGTAGTTGCTTGACTGTGGCAATAGATTGGGAAACTTGAGAAAAGATTTTGCTCTGTTAATTTCTCCTTTCCCTCTTGAATACTGAGTTAAAAATAGCTCACATGAAGTGTATATATTTAGCTCCTCCTCCCAACCCCACAAAACCACAGCCTCTGATGGTTCCGAAGCTTGCCACATTTCATGATGAACAACCGCAGAGCACATTTCCTGAGGGAAGAGAATTTAATGCTCTATTTCAGATTAAAAGCAGTCTTTCTAATTCATTAAAATTTTAAAAGATTATAAAAACAAAGCTACAGAAGAATTGTAAGAGTCGGCTAACAGAAAGCATAGCAAGGCTGAGGCAGGGTGAGAGCGATCCGGCCGCCTTGCCTCACAGGGTGCCAGCGCTCGGAGCCAGGCTCAGAGTGTGTCTTCGGGCAGCCTCAGCTCCCCCTGTGCTGTGTGCTCACAGATAAGGACCCTGGTGGTGAAAATAGACGCTCCAGCTCCAGTGTAGACACTTCTTTATGGTTAATAAGACAAATTCTCATCAGTTTGGCTGTTTCCTGTGAAAAAGAGAATACGTGGTTTTGGGGATTTCTGTTTTGTTTGTTTGTTTTTGTTTTTGTTTTTGTTTTTATTTTACTGATAAACAAATTAGCCTGGCTAGGATATCAGTGCTCCCACACAGCTTCTGAATTTGATCCCAGGTTCACCAGGTTCATATCTCAGCATGTTAACATTTTAAAATCTGTCTACTCTTTCTGGATTTTGTATGGTGTTTGTTTGTTTGTTTGTTGTTTAAGATAGAGTCTCACTCTATAACTCAAGTGAGTTTGGGACTATGTAGGTTATCCTTAAACCTGGGGAGGGAGGGGGTGTTCTCTTGGTGTGGCTTCCCAGGTGCTGGGAGTATAAGTATGAGCCATAATACGGGCTTTAAAGTTCCTTCTAACATTATTATTAAAGGGAAGGTACACAATGTTGAATAGCACATTGTTTCATAAAACATTCAGATTTTGCACACTACCTGTTTAACTTGTAGCTTTGAGCCTTTATGAGAAGGGAAGGCTGATTGAACAGGAAGGAGAGACGGGAAAGAGGGGGTTGGGGTGGAGAAAGAGCCCTGAACTCTGGACCTAGGTAGACGTGAGCCTGAGTCAGATCAACTCTTCACTATGGTGCGATCTTGAGCACATTGCTCCAACTATGTAAACGTAAGCTTTATCGCTCTTCAAAGTGTGGGTTAAGATAGAGACTACAAGGGGAAGCCCAGCGTGTTGAGAAAGACTAGATAAGTAATCCAGGCTCCTTCTCTACTCAGGGACCTGGTGAGCAAACAAACGTGGAGTCCTTCTGCCCCAACCCCAGCCATGACTTCTGTTGACACTGTTTCCATGTCCTTCCTCACTGCGTCTCTGGAGTTCCCATCTTCAGGCTTAGGTCACAGTTCCTGCTTAGTCCACATTCCACTGGGGTGACTTACTAGCACTCCACAGAACCATCGTTTTAAAAAAAAAAAAAGTCTGCTTGATTCCTGTTCCCTTCCAGCATGTAGAGATCTAAGTTCCTGTTTATTGCTGTACAGTCATTAGCTGTTGTTACATTAGCGTTGGTGAGTGACCTTGATTAAACCTTGTTAAGTACCCCTTATCATTGCTAAGCTAGTATACATTTGACTCTTTTTCTGAACATTACAGGCTTCTGTATTTATTCAACTATTTTCTGGCCCAATATAGTTGCAACTTTTCTTATACAGAATGATCTGTATTTATCCCTTGTAAATTTTAGCAGAAAAACTTCTTTACTCTTATCTAGCCATTTTTAGAAATTGACATTTTTCTGTAAAATTATCCCTACTGTTTATCATTGCTATTTCTATCATCTTTATTATTATATTTTTTGTTAGTCAGTGTTATACTTAAGTGTCTATTTCTGTGATGTGTTTGTGATTTCTTAGTATTTTAATGAGTTCTGATGTATAAAGCTGGGCATAGTGGTGCATGTCTTTAATCCCAGTAGGTGGGAAGCAGAGGCAGGCAGATCTCTTGAGTTCAAGGCCAGCTTGGTCAACAGCCAGGGCTACATAGAGAAACCCTGTCTTGAAAAAACAAAACCAAAAAAAGAAGTTCTGATGTAGTTTGAATCTATCTATGTTACACAGGAATTAATAATCTTTCTAAAATAGTGATAGAACTGAATTGCTACTGATACTGCTCATCTAGACTTCAAGTATTTCAGAAAAGGCTTGACTCATCCCAAATAGTAAACGGCTGACTAAGGTCACCCCGTGAACTATTTTGATGGACAGTATTTTGAGTCTCATTTATCAGTCAAGCAGGGCTAAGGAAGGGCAGTAGTCACAAAGAATAATCAATACCTTAATGTGGACATTGGTTTCAATATCTTTCTGGTTGCACATTTAACAGTGCAGAAATAAGAGAGTAAATTTAAGTAGCTCACAGCCATTTGTTCCCTGGCTAGTGTTTATGAGCACTGAAATAGCCAAATGCACCTAGCAGGAAAAAAGTGTGTGTGTGTGTGTGTGTGTGTGTGTGTGTGTGTGTGTGTGTGTGTGTGTGTTAAAGAAGCGGCCTGGACAACTCAGACTACACAACCATCTCTAGAGATGGTCTGATTCTAAACACCATCTGGCTAGAATGAAGCAGTTGCCTTGCCTGGCTTGTTCTATATAGGATAAAATGTGGTCCCAAGCACAGCATGCCAGGCAACCAACTGGGGAACAGAAGATAATATTGAAATCTCAACTTATACTTACTTCTTACCTTGTTCTTTTCAAGTATCTTTATATTTTCATGTGTATATCTTGTCTGTGACCTATAATATACTGATATAGTCATGCATGGAAATAATTTATAAATAGCTATACATGTAATGATGAGGTATACTGGAAAATAGTTCATGAGAGAACTGCTATACGAAGAAAAAAGATCCCTAGAGAGTGTGGTGCCTGCTTCAGTCATTGGTGATATAAATGTGGCTAACACTGTTGTGTCATATTTAAAATAGGAGAGAGAAGGCCTGTCTTGCAGAGTGTGTTGAAGTGGAGGTTGAGGGATGAAACAACAGCTATGTGTGGTTATAAATCCAATAGCTGCCATATAAATTGCAGCATCATTTTCAGATCTTTTCCTCACACATACTAAGCACACTAAAATTATATGGAAAGACTTTTTATTTTCAGAGTCAAGATAAAGAAAATGTTTGAAATTTGACAGTTCTGTGATTCCATGAGATAATTTCAGTTTGGACTTTTGATAGTCAGAGAGAGGTTTTAAGTACACTTGGGAATTAGAAAAGGAAAGTTTAAATGCATAAAATTTATTAGTTAACCTCAGGAGAAAAGAATTTGAAAAAAAATAGTAACGGCTTTGGAAATAAATTGATAAAAATTTTAAAAAAATGCTAAGTAATTTTCTAAGCTCCGAGCCAGTGTTTTGATAGCGATTGCTGATTAAGCTGGAAACCTCGTTAGTGTTTTGTTGCCGTTCTCAAGTGACAGTGGGAGAGTCTAGCTAACTTGAAGTGTATTGCATATCAAGGACTTACTTATTTAAAGATGCCAGAGTGAGTGCATGCTGGGAGTCGGTGTTCTTAGTGTTTACAAGTCTCTGAGGACTTGTTCTTTGTCTTCTCTCCTCTTGATGTCAATTATAGGTTGAGGCTCCATTCATACCAAAGTTCAGAGGCTCTGGAGATACCAGCAACTTCGATGACTATGAAGAAGAAGAAATCCGTGTCTCTATAACAGAAAAATGTGGAAAAGAATTTTGTGAATTTTAGGGAGGAGGAAGATTGCCTCGCGCTCACACTCAGTCTTTGCACGCTGTGGAGGTGGAAAGTGGAGCCGAGCCCTCTTGGTGAAGCAGTCACCAAGTCCCTTCATTCCAGCAGCTGAGTGAGGTCTTATTGTGTCATCCGTGTGCGCTCTGCAACCACCTGTGTACCAGGCACCGCTCCTCCGCAAGCATTGTCTGTGCCATAACACGGTGTACACCACTTCCCACTGTTCGGTTGTTTTTCTCCACCCTCGACCTCCTTCCCATTAACTTCTCTGACCAGTGCTCCATTTATTTTCTTGGTGTTTCAGATGGCAGTGTTATGGCTGTGTGATATTTAAAAGGAAAGCTACGTGTTGCTTTTTATAGTTTTGAGCGATTATTTTTGCTGACCAGTGGCTTGAAGATAAACTCTCTAATAATTATTTTTATTTTGAGTAGCTCGGACTCAGTTTTGCCAAAACTCTTAATAATTTTTGAGATGGAATGTCTTATCACCAAGGGAATTTGCATAAGTGAAGATAATAACTTTTCAGGAGTCACTGATGTGGCAGTACATTCAGAGTGGCTAGCCTAGCAGTTTGGATTCCTGGACCAGAGGCTTCATTTCCCTTTGCCTTTTAATATTCTTCTCTCCGTGAGAAGTTAAGTGACCAGGCAGATGCTTCATTTGTCAGGAAAAGCGAGGGACGTGGCTCCTTGCCGGGCTATCTTCCTTGGTACCAACATCTCTGTGGGTCGGAAGACTTGGAAGGTTTCTAAGCCTTCCCTCTTCCATGAGGGTTTTAGCCAGTATTTTAGGAAGGCATGACTGATAAAGTGACACATTGTGAAATTGCTCAGATAGTCCTCATTGTCAGTTTCTTCAGGGAAACTTGCAAACTAACAGGAACATGGATTTGGATAAATACTAAGTCAACGAAAGCCTGATCCCTCTTCCAGCTTAGAGGCACTCCCTTTAAGTGAGGTTTTCTCTTTGCTTTGGTTCCTAACAGGTAAGACTACAGAAGCCGCTGTTGCTTCCTGTTCTGATGTTGAGATGAGGGCACTGTGGTAACTTGGACTTTCATCCCCTGCAGTGGGGAAGGAGACAAAGCTTAAGAAACTGCCACATTTGTATTTTCATTTTGAGGTGTGATATCTTTAGATACATCAGAATTTCTAACCTCTTTTTCTTTGTAGACAGAGTATATGATCATGCAGATACAGTTTTAATATTTGCGTTTCCTTGATTTTTTTATACTTTTTGCCAATTGACTTCACAATGTTGCCATCATGAGGAAATTTCAAGCACTCTTGCACATTTAGTTCAGTGTTCCTTTGTGAATAAATGGCTTAACTTTCCTTTACTATTTTTTCATTGCTTTAATTTTCCATCTCATTTTCTCTCTGTATCAGTGACCTACCTTAAATGATCAACTCACCCAAATGGTTTAAAACATGCCATTTCCTGAGCAGTCTACAAGCAAATACGATTGTTTTAGTCAAACAGACCCTATGTGTATATATAGATAACCTCTATCTGCGTCCTCACTGGTGCAGGTAGGTCATTGACACCACCCCTGTTCATACGCACCTACCCTCACGAAACCCCTGAAGACATTGAAAAGTCCTATTGAGACGTTCTTGCCACCTATCTGCATGTCTTTTGGTTGTCAAGTGTTTCTGCATGGTAATGTCCCACAAAGACAAAATGATTTCAGTCGGTTCACCTGTATTTAAAATGTGCAAGAAAAATTGAAATACTCTGCTGTAGCAAGTTTTATGTAACAAAGATATATCATCGTGTTAATAAATTAAAAGCATCATTTGTACAAAATACTTTATTTAGTTTTTTGTGTTTCATTTAAACCCAAGAACATGCTAATCATTGTGGTTTATGTATGCTACAAATTCTCTGGTAGCATTGTTGTATATTATTGTAAAATTATTTCAATAAATCATGGGGATGACAATTTGATTATTACAATTTAGTTTTCAAAAATTGAAGAGATTTCTATGAATCCTAAAAATATTTTTTTCTATGAAATTATTAGTAGCCAACTAGAGTCTACCCAGGTAGATGACCCCTAGACATACATTGGTTTCTGAGGGCTTCTCAGCCATTCCATTTTACTGTCTGTTTGAAGTACATGAGCAAACTGTCGGATGTGTCAAAGGGGTCTATTTCTGATTAATCAAGTACACTAAATTGGAATATTTTTAACATACCTAAAATTTCCATTTTTAGCGACAGTGTAGCCCAAAAGATTTTCTTTAAAACTTGAAATAATAAGTCAGTGGCAAAACCCAGTATTTTCCACAAATTATATTACACAAAACAGAAGAAATGATGTTTTTGCCCAGAAAATAAAGAAATAGCATTGTGCAGGAAGGAGCCGTGGATTGACAGTGAAACCATACTGGAGTGATGTCAGCTGCAGACAAAAGAACTGGACAGGCATTTTCTGGGGTCCCTTCCAATTCCCCGTGTTAGGTCAAGGTTCCCTCTTTATCTAATACTCTTAAGGGACATCATACTTTGAAGTAAGTTTCTGTACAGTGATACATTTCTGTGTGCCCTTCCTCTTTCCTCTGACAATGTTCTGAAAACCCTTTGACTATCATAAGACCTTTGTCTGTCCCATTCCTTACCCCCCGCCCACTGATGCTAAAATACACTTGATATCAAACTGTCAGCCTACCAAAAAGATACTACCGTGGCTTATGGGTATTGCTGTCTTGTTCTTGGTATGTTCCTGTACTGATTGCCCCTTGGTCTGAAGAACCTGCTCATTGTAAGCCTGAGACTAGATGATTATCCTTCCCAACTGACTGTTTTTCTTTCCTTCTGCTTGTTGTAAGAATCCAATGAAATAATGTATGTCAAAGCACCTTGGAAACTGTAAGCTTTCGGTGTAAGATGTAAGGTGTGTTGTTATTTCATTAATTACTTCTCTGTTTAGAGTGGAATTTCCTATGCACTACTATAGCTAGGAAATGCTGAAAATGTGTTTTTTAATTCATCAATAACCGCAAAATTAAAGTTATCTTCAAAGAATAAAAGCTGTTGAGTCTTGAATTCTATCCAAAGCCCTTCAGCCTAGACCTCTTTTCTGCTGATGGTATAGGTTCCTACTTTTCAGGTATTTGGGGTGATATTTGGGGCGGAGAGCTCAGCACTAAAAGAGTGAATATTGGCGATTCTATTCAAATCAGACCTTTCCTGCGACACTGCTGGGTGTAACCCAGGCTTGCTATGAAGTGGTTCCACTTCCTCCTTTGCTTCAGATTCCTCCTACAATGGAAATACATTTGTGGGATTGGTGCCGAGAGCCCTGTTCTCATTATGCAGTGAACTAGGAGCTTGTGCTTTGTTCTTTGGGGCCATGTCAGAGCTTGCCTCTACCCTTATGGTTAGACCAGTGTTTGTGGCTACAGCAGCAGTTTGCCTTGAGAAATCAACAGTTTTAGGTAATTATTTTAATACCTTGCAATTTTATTTGATTTGATTTGTCATTGCAAACAGTTAGAAATATTATTGCATTTTCTAACATGCTTCTTATTATTTCTAGTGCTAATTTTTCAGTCATTATCAGGGCTTAATATAAATCCTAGTTTTCTCATTTTCTTATAAAACTCTGGGCATGTCTTTATCCTATAACTATTATTATTTGAGATCCAGTTAACAGTAAAATTTCCCTTGTGCACAAATGTTGGATGTGAAGATAAATATTTGTTTTCATTTTAGCTTTCCTGAATATGTGCTTAGTAGTCTTTGTGCTCAGAGAGGCTCAATTTAAATTTTGCCATGAACAAATTGACGTGTTATCCAAGTATGGTGACGCACATGTGAAATCCCAGCAGTCAAGAGGCTGAAGCAGGAGGATCATGATTTTGAGGCTAGCCTAGGCTATGAAAGAGAGGCCTCATCTCAAAAAAAAAAAAAAAGTGTGTATTACATATATATGAATCCTGATTCCTAATACCTCAGAATATAATTATAGTTCAGAGAAAGATTTTGAGGGTGATTAATGTAAAAACTAGGTTGTATGGATGGTGCCCAGTCAGGTACAGCTGGTGGCTTTCTGGGAAGTTAGGGCAGCAAAATACCAAAGATCAGCTGAAGATAGCATGGGCAGAAGACAGCACTGTGAGCCATGAAGAGGCGTCTCTGCAGAAGTCAGTTTTGTCAGATCCAGATCTTAAACTTCAAGACTCCAGGACTGCAAGAAGTGTAAGCCAACAGCCTGCAATGCTCTGTTAGGACAGGCTAGCAAAGTAAAGCACCCGCAGAACTGCACATGCCCACACTCTGAGAGCTTTTTACTGACCTCCCAGATGGTCAGCACTTAGCCACAATTGAACTGATGTTTTTAAAGGTTGGGAACAGAAGTTCACTGTACTCATGAAGCTCATGGTACCTTCTCTCCTGTTTCTAATCTTGTTGGAATACAGAATAGCTGTTGGGACACTAAGAGTTAGAGAAAACACGTCTCACTCAAATCACTACTGACTCCCAGACAGGTTTTCTCTGAGCATTAAGCTAATCTCTTAGCGTAGTTCAAATTAAGTATGAAAAGGCACAGCAGTTCATTCCATGGAACTTACAGTTGGCTCACCTGTTAACGGTGATGCTGGCAGTAACTCACTGGATCATCTCCTGCTTTCTTTGGGAGAAGGCCAGCCTTATGGTTTTCTGTTGCTGTTCTAACAGATCTTCAAAAGTTGAGTGACTTAAACGAAGAGGCGTATTACCTTGTAGCTTCGAATGCCTAAGATCCACAGTGAAGTTCATTGGGCTAAATCTGGGACAGAAGCAAGGCTGCTTTTCTTTCTGGGGCCTCAGAGGATTCTGTTTCCTGGCCTTTCTCCACCTTCCTATAGGTCACCTACTTCCCTTGACTTACAAGACCATTTCTCTGTCTTCAAAACCAGTGACATTGGGTCATGTCCTCATACTACATTAACTGGACCCTTCTGTTTTCCTGTCTTTTGTAAAGGCTTATGTGATAGGGCTGGTGGTCCAGGTCAGGGATGTTCTTTCCTGTGTGTACAAGGCCCAAGGTTTGATCTCCAGCACCAAGAGAGAACACTGTTGTGATCATCTGAGGTCCATCTAACTAACCCAGGATCATGCCACTTTGAGACCAGCTGATGAACATCCTTAAGTTCATCCACTATCTTAATTCTCTTTAAAAGGGTAAATCTAGAAAATCAGTCAGTTTTTTCAAGATTTTTTTATTTGACTTTGAATCGTGTCTAAGTGTGCCTGTGGAGGTCACAGGCAAGCATTGGGTCCCATGGAACTGGAGTTACAGGTGCTTGGAGGCTGCCATATGAGTGCTTGGGACCAAATTTGCATCCTTTGCAAGAGCAGCAAGTGCCCCCTAGGATGAATATTTCAAAGGAAAAAATATGAATAAATATGAGAATTTCACTACAGGACATAGTTATCTAATT
The DNA here is from genome assembly GCF_004664715.2 of Peromyscus leucopus. NCBI lineage: Eukaryota > Metazoa > Chordata > Mammalia > Rodentia > Cricetidae > Peromyscus > Peromyscus leucopus. The sequence goes on along the minus strand of NC_051068.1, from coordinate 117,833,590 downwards.
GTTCTAAAGGAGGAGATACAGTGGCAATAAAGCACCTACAGAAGAAACGCCCTCAAGATAAAGGCTCAACTCTGACAGATGGCCCATAAACCATGTCTGTATTTCTAGCAGGCTTTCTAAACTTCTTAGGGAACTTGTACTCATTTTTTGTCATACAAAGTACAATTGTTTGACTGTGTAATCTGTCTCTTCCATTCATAAATCTCTCTTTTAAATAGCTAGAGTAACTTCTGTTTTCCTGACTGTTCATATGGTCACAATTTCTATTATACATTGTACTTGATCAGACATCATTGTGAAGGGAAAACTTGTGGTTTAAAAAAAAATGACTGTTCCAGATGAAAGAGTTTTCTGTGAACAGACCTTTATTAGAGACCTAAAACTGTATTTCAGGAAAAAGAGTCTCTGAGAAGTATGAATGGAAAACAAAAAGAGACAAATGCCCAAATACGTTTCTGTGTTCATTAGGAGTGGGACAAGAGATAGATACAGAACTGCTTTTCAAACCTACAGGAGAATACATGTTGGGCAGATGCATGAAGTTGTTCAAACCTTTCTTGTTTTCTTCTGCTGTCTCTCCTGAAACACATGATGATGATAGCGCATGTTTTAAACATTTTTAAGTTCATAAATCACAATGAAAACAAACATCTCCCCAGACCATAGCTGAAGGACAGACTCACTAACACGTAGAAACCATTCTGACTACATTGAGGTCTTTACAGAGAACAGAAGGAAAAGATAAGAGATGACGGAAATGGCCAATGACTCAGACAATGAAGATAATCTACTGTTGACATTCCTCAACTAAGAGACTAATGAATGGAAATAGAAAAGGTATTCAAATGTATTGTAGAAGCGTTTCTCTAAAATAAGGAAGAACTAAATTTACATATTGAAAGCACTGTTTTCCTCAGGGTAGATTGTCAGATCTTCCAACACTAAGTCATATCTTGAAGATTTTTAATTTTGACAATTAAAATTGTGTGCATAACAGTCAATCCACCGAAGCTAGCAATGTAGCTGAGTTGGTAGAGGGCTTCCTAGCACTCAGAAGGCCCTAAATCTGGTCCTCAGCACTGAATAAAACCAGGCATAGTGATACACAACTGTATTCCCTACACTTGAGCAGTGGGAAGGGAAGGATCAGATGTTTAAGGTGATCCACAGCTATTTAATAAGTTCATGGCCATCCTGGAATGCATAAGACCATCCCATACAAACAAAAAAGCAGTCAAGCTACTCCAAGACAAGAGGAGGAAGGAGGTTGTAGCTTAAGATGCCTCTTATTAATGCCCAAATTATAAAATGGCTGCAAAGGTCCAGGACAAAACGCATGAGCCAAGAGTATTCTACCCAGCCACATTTAAAGGCACAAGACAGGCTCCTTCCTGTAAGGGAGCAATGGAAGATCCTTCAGGCCCTTCTTTCAGTCCAAGAGGGCTCAAAAAGAGCCTGGCAGAAGCAGTGATGGAAGCCAGGGTCAACGTGAACCTGAGAAAAGAAAGCACTCATTAAAGCAGCTCTGGTCACTAATTACAGAGCCCATGTGTTTCAAACCTTGGCAAACAGACTAATACAACTAAACAGAAAATTTGAAGGTCACACAGGGAGGAAGTGAGAAATGATAGGAGTCTTCCCGTTTCTCCACTTAACTGTGGGAGGCGGGCAGCTGCCAGTCTAAATTTGAAATGACACTAACCCCACAAGTTTTTGTTATGATCTTGTAAATCTTTTGTGAAGAAAGGAGCGTCATCAGTTTTGATTTCCACTTCAGCTTTTTACTTGTGTTAAACTCTGTTACAGTGCTAGCAAGAAGGCTCTGTAAATAGAGACACTTGCCTCATGACCTGAGTTCGATTCCCAAGAGCCACACAGTGGAAAAAGAACCGACTCCTGCAAGTTGACTTCTGACCTCCACATGTGTGTCATGGTACATATGTGACACACCACACACACACACACCACACATCACACACACACACACACACACCATACACAGACAAAATACATAAAGTAGCTTTAAAATTCCGCTACAATTTTCATTTCAGTTTCTTGTGGCAAACTGTCTTTTATAGTATTAGAATATATAGAATAGTATACGTAGAAGGAAGTTGAATTCTTTCTAATCTACTTTCTAATATGTACATTTTGTAGCATTGCTATTCTCTGCTTATTCTTCAGCTCTCTCTTCAGCCCACTCTCCATGTGTTCAAAGAGAAGGCTACATACAGCAAGGTCACGAGTAATCTGAAATCTGAGGCTATTTGATAGTTTCTCCTTCAAACTTGGCTGGATTGTTTGCATTCCTTATAATTTTTGCTACAAAGAGGGGGACTCTTGAGGCTCATTGGTATTTAGGGAGTTGGTGGTAGTCCAGAGTGCTCACTGGTTAGTGACAGACCAACCAGTCTGTGCAGGGCAGCCTTTGTAAAGGAAGGGAGGCAGCTGATGCATCATCCCCAGTCCACTTGCTGTGTTCTCTCCAGTGAGCTCTAGATCAATCAGAGCATGCCCCCAGCACTGTGCCTCTGCCTGCCTCTGCCCTCTCCTCAGAACTGACTGATCTCCAGCAGACTTTCTACTAGGCAAACTAAAGCAGAGGCCACACTGCAGGCTTGCATTTCAGAAGGGGGAGTAGAAGGTGGTCTCTTCTGCACAGGAGTAAGCCCCAGCAGGGACTCTAATTGTCTTCCAGCATCCAAGCCTCCTGTGGCTGGGAAGAGAAAAGACATGAATGACAGCCTGGAAGAACTATGGATGGAGAAAGAGGGAAACAGGGAAATAACTGATGCTCACTAACACTTCTGCATCTTTAGAAACAGCCTCCAGTGATCCGTGCAGTGAGGCATGCCTAGAATCCCAAAACTTAGGAGATTGAGGAAGACATGATTTCCGAGCCAGCCTGGCCTATATATTCCATCCCAGGGAAGCCTAGGCTACAAGACAGATCCTATCTCAAAATAATAATTTTGCACAAAAGTAACTATGTTCTGGGGAGAGATTGTGGTTTTGCCTATTTTCAAACTAAAGAGGTATCACATCATTAATTGTTCCAAGCACCGTTATGGGCAAGAGGATCAAAGAAATGTTCATTCCTCCTAAATCCTTTTTGGGGGCTTTCTGGTTTTTCTTCCTTCCCTCTTTTACTTTTCTTCTGGGAAATCATCAAACTCTGAGAAAAAAGGGTCATGAGAGCAAATAATAATATATAAAGACTCAGAAAATACAAATATAAATGAGTGACAAAATGTATCTTATACTAAATTAGTCATGGATCTCACAAAGCTGAGAGAGAGAGAGAGAGAGAGAGAGAGAGAGAGAGAGAGAGACAGAGAGAGAGAGACAGAGAGAGACAGAGAGAGAGACAGAGAGAGAGAGAGATCATATATCGAGAGATCACACACGTGTGTGTATGTGATTTATTAGAGCAGCTTATGGGCTGTGGTCCAGTTAACAAAACAATAGGTGTCTCCTGACAGAAAGACCAAAAAGCAAGTAGTTGTTGAATCCACAACACTGGGTGTCTCTGCAGTGCCAATCTGGTGCTGGAGTCCTGGGGGACTCCTAGAGAGCTGCTGGTCTTCAGTCTATTTGGACTCCTGAAGAAGTAGGTTCTAATACTGGCAAAGGAATACCACAGCAACAGGAGAAAGGCACTTGCCCTGGAGAGTAAAGGCAAGAGGGCAGAGCTAAGCTTCCTTCTTCTATGTCCTTTCATGTGGGCAGCTCTGGAAGGCAAAGCCTGCATTTAGCATGGGTCTTCCACCTAAAATGATACAATCAAGAAAATCCCTCACAGACATACCCAGCCGCTTGGGTTTGGGTTGATTTTAGGTGCAGTCAAGTTGACAACCAGGATTAGCCCAGCCACATACCTGACTCAGGACAGAGAAAATGGAGTCTACCTTTATTAATCTTCTCCATCCCCAAATACTCCCAACTGTTTGGTCAAGGGAAGAAGTAGTTTGCTTTTATGCTGTTCATTTTCAACCACAGTCTGATACGCTGAAGTTACTTTAGAAAACAGTCTCTCAGAGATCATCCATAAGACTGAGGCAAGCAAGGTACTACAGATCTTCAGATAAAAAGAGGGGAAGAAGTTCCCACCATGTCCCACCATGTCCTTATTGTGACTGGACTTAAGGAGTAACTGGCCTGCAGCTCTTTGGCATGAGGCCCTAGCATGCTTTGAGTTTCTCAGTTTATTTCCACTATGTCAGGCATCATGTTAGTGTAGACACTGGTCTAGGTTGCATGAGACACCCGAGTTTCCCCAGCCTAGCCTCCAGCATCCCCTTCCCTCACAACTTTGTCCACACTAAGCTTCTGTCCCATGCAGTGATTCTCAGTCATGATAAGTCTGAACACATGGGTGTGTAGCATCATCTGTTGTAATGGTAGCAGCTGGTATTTAGTCACAAATAATTCAGACACCAAAGATACTGATGGATATATTTTGATTTAACATTACAGCATATTTGAGTGGTGCAAGAGTCTTCCGATCACTTGCACTCTAATACAGTGTTGTTAGTGATCAAAGAGTGATGCCTCTGAACTCAGATACCCAGGGGTATGCGTCACACACAAGATCAGCCCCATCAAGTGAATCACGCCAGGCATCAGGCATTGCTGATGTGATTGCCTGAGGCAGCTCCTGTGTTGTCCTGTGTGTCTCCTTGCTGGCTTCCTCTCTTTAGACAGAATGTGGTCCTGGTAGGTAGGGGTTGATCTCAGGCCCCTTTGTATCAGCCTGCCAATACCTTCCCCTAATGTGTTGATTGATTGTTCAATTGTTGAACTGAGAATACTCTGGACACATTGGCCCAATGAGGTGTCATAAGAGGATGAGCTAAGAGAAGCTATTGGTTACGACACAACCATTTTCTGCAACAGAAGCAGCATAAATAAAATGAGCATAGATATAAAAGTCGTAGTTCCCCAGAATTGCAGTCTTGACCCTACCTTCTGCTGAGTCTGTCGAGTTGAGTGAGTGGCCAAGATTGCTGATCTTGTCAAAAATACAATTCATAATTCAATATGTTTCCTTTCAAAGCAGCCAAAGCATCAAATGCACATCATGGGTCAAGGTTGGATGTTTCGTTCTTCCCTTCCTTCAGAAGGATGTATAGATAATGTTCCTATGAAAACGAGAGGAAAGCTCAGATATTTTAAAAATATACTATCTGATAACTGGGTCTAGCTACATTGGGTTGTTTTGTTTACCTGATGTCTGCCTGCCCTCTGGTTGGGACGACCGTGAATCAGCTCTTCTCTCTTAGCTGGTCTACTAGCTTTGTGGGTTCAGCTCCCTGTGAAGACAAATATCCCTTTGTGCTGTGGCTTCTATCTTTGGAAAAATGACCAATCTGCTCTCAGCCTGAGAGCAATGCTTTGTGATTTGTGTCCCATGTCCAGATCTGGGACAATACTGCAGAAGCCTGCAACTTTGGCAGGGTGCTGGCACTCCTTGGAACTATGTAATGAGAAGCCTGCCCTTGGGTGCCTTTTGCCTGTGCACTCTGAACAAGGGGATAGCTTGGGGACACCTGTGGAACACCAAGGGAGTAAGCAAACTTCGTTTGTTCCTGTTAACTCCCCTCCGTCCTTGAAAAAAATCCCCTTAGCCAGAACTGGTGCTTTCCCTGGGTCACAGGAAAAATCACATTACTCTAGAAAGGAGATGAGGTGGCATTTCTTGGCAGCCAATTTTGAATCCCACATCTGAAATCATTCAAAGAGCTCTGCAGCTGGCGGAAAGGCAGCAACTGATTTGGAAAGAGGGACGAGAAACACGTCAAAGAGTGGCACCTCCCTGGGAGTAATTTTGATCGTAAATAGGACAGATACCATCTGCCTAGATGGCTTCTTATTCATTCACTTGTTCATTTGGAGATATCACTGTGTGTATGTGTGTGTGTGTGTTCTGTGCTGAGAAGTTGTGACACAAAATTGATGCAAAACAAAGCTGAGAACAAATAAAATCATATGAGACAGAGGTGTAAAAACATAAAAATCACATCAGGGGAGCTCATAGCTGCTGTGGAAAAGCACAGGGGCAAAGCTGAAGAACAGTTTCCTGCACACAGGCACCTTCTGCTTTACTTTAAAGATGCAGAGGGCTCCAGTTTCGATGGGGAATGCCAGTTGCAGAGAGAGTGGTCAGCACTGTTGCTACAGTTACTGTTCTGCCAGAGCAGCAAGCAATGACTAAGTGATAAGAACTGTAATGGAACGGATATTCAGGGTCCTGTCATGAGAGCCAGCCAGCATATGATACAGTATGGTTTGAGCTGCATCCTGTAGATGACTGGACACCACTGGAGGGTGGTAAATAGGAAGGAAGCATAAAGGCTTCTGAGATGGCTCAGTAGGTAAAGGGCAGTGCCTCCAAGTCTGATGACAGAGTTCAGTCCCAGCGATACACATGGAGAGAACCAATTCACAAAAGTTGTTCTTTGATCTCCCCACTTACACCACAGCACAACAGTGCAAGCACTGTGGTTTCAGACATCTGGCCTCCAGAATCATAAGAAAGAAATCTTAGAGGTTTGTTTTTGTTTTGTGTGTGTGTTGTTCTTGCTGCTGCTGCTGCTGCTGCTGCTGCTGTTGATAGCATCTTGTAGGAGCAGCCTGATCAGGGAGTAACATGTATCCTAAGAGATGCACTAAGAGTGTTATAAATAATCTAGTAGGAAGACAATTCAGACTGGAAGCAAGGGCTCTGTTAGGGAAGGAATGACTACTCCTTTCAGCTTGGGAAACAGATCTGGGTTTATAGAGCTGTTCAACAAGCAGCTGAGGATATTCTCAGCTCATTACAGATGTCTGGTTGGACAGACAGACTTGCAGGTTGCCAGGCATAGTACATGTTAATAGTTGAATCATTGACCATGATGAGATCATTTCCATGAGGAAAAAAAAACAGAGGGGAGGCTCTAAATGGACCTCCCAAGGCCAGATGTAGGAGTAGATGCAGGTGTATTAGCATATATAATGTGTTGATATATTCAAGTCCATTGTTAAAATTTTGACATTGAAGGATGTGGTAAAGAGTGAAAATTTGAAGTCCTTGCTTCTCACAAAGAGAAAGACCTGGGAAAACTGGGTTCCCATTCTAGCATTACAGTACTTAGTCAGGCTTAATCAACTGTTGCCCCTTTAAAGGGGACATCCAGCACCACACCCCTATCCTCTCTCCTGCCTCACTGTTGGCCTCTCTGTCCCCACATAGCCTAAATTTACAAAGACAGGGCAAGAAAGAAACAACAGTAATAAGGCCCACCATAATAGAATGGCTTCCAAGGATGCCCATGTGCAATTCCTGTAACCTGGGATTTAGCTGATGATAAATAACAAGGGAAAGTAAGCAGACAGAAGATTAAGATTGTTCATCAGCCATCCTTAAAATAGAATATCTGGGATTCTCCAGGTGAACCCAATATTATCTTTGAAGTCTTAAACTATGGAGATAGAGGAGATTGACACAGCTTGGGAGGACTTGGCCCAATATTGCTGCCTTTGAAGACAGAGGAGTAGAAGAATGTTTGAAAATGGCAGAGGAAGACAGGAAAAGAGGACCCATGGAAGTCAGAAGCATTGTGAGACCAGTATGTTGTGAGAAATACCTGACCAGTGATTACTGTGAAAGTAGAGCAGAGCCGGGCCTTCGCTGGAGGCTGGTAGAGATCCCCTGGAGCCCACAGAACAGAACTCTGTCCACCATCTTCACTTTAGCCAATGCAGCCTTCTAGACAAAGCTAAGACAACAGGTTTGTTTCATTTCAAGCCACTACATATGAGGTGATTTGTTCCAACTCTCAAAGCTTACAGAATAGCCATGGGAAGAGATTGAGAAAAACCAAGTGGTAACCTCAGATAATATGTGTAAGCAATCAAGACATGGCTAATTTATGTGTGAATGTGTGTAAGTGTGTGTGTATGTATGTTCAAATAGAAGTGAGAGGTCAACCTTCTCCAGTGTCTTTCCTCAAGAGTTGTCTACCTTATTTTTTGAGACAAGATTCCTCACTGGACTGGAAATTGCTGATTGGATGACCAGTGAGTCCTAGGTTCTGTTTGTCTCTCCTTCCCCAACACTGGGAATACAAGTGTGTGCCACCACACCCAGCTAATTTACATGAGTTCTGGAGATCAAATTCAGGTCCTCAAGCTTGCATGGTGTGCATATAGCAAGCACTTTACACTAAGCCACCCCCCACTTGATGCCATCAATAGACAGTGTTTTTTATGTCCAGTTATGAAAGCAAACTGTAGCAGTATCCGTGATTAAACCAATGGCACATCATTGGAGAGGAGTCCCCAAGGGTCACACCAAACTACTGCACAAGATTCTGATATGCAGCCAGGTTTGGCCACTGGTGAATAAAATGGCCTGGTGGTTTATAAGTTAAATGCACACCTCATACCTGTTCCCTTAACTCTTACACCTAAGGCTCCATGGAGCTATTTTAGAGGAGAAAACCCATTTGGTTTTTCTATTAAGCAATACATCCTATTAAAACTATTTTTCTACACGAGTTTTTGCCTCTGTGTAGATAATAAACTCTTTGTGGGATGGAGGTGCTTGCTAAATATTTTCTGGCCAGATAGATTAAATGAACAATGCCACTGGAGAGCTGTAATGTTTCCCAACGCTAGCAGCATGAGCAGATTAATTTAAGCCTCTGTAAATTAAATAACTTGAGTTCTTTATGCACATTCATTTGTCATACAGCTGGGGCCCCTCTAAGATGTCTGGAGTCTTCTGTGGCTTCTCAGATTATCAGAAACAGCAAGGATTAGCATGCAGAGGGATTCTTGAATCAGTGTGACAAACTATCTCCTTCCATAACTCCTCTCCTGAAACTACTGAAAAGTGGTCCACTAGCCTAGCTCAAATGAAATCCATCTCACTCTTAATTGTGCTACTGAAGACAATATCCCCAGTTCTGAGCTAACCTCTGAGCCTGGCCTCTGGTACTAGCTGGGCACTAATCAAGGAAAAAGACTGAGCCAGCAACCATAATTCTCAAAGTCATAATGTGATATCTTCTGGGCCCTGGACATAGTGTATGATGGAGGACTGGTGTGTTTTGGCACCTGAGGCAAATCACTGAGGCCTCCACAGTCCAGAGCAAGCAAAAAACCTCCAAATATATGTTAACATGTGGCTGGAATCCTAAGCTGAACTTTCAGACACACAAAAGAGCCTGGAACTAAGATCTGGAAAGCTGAGAAGTGTCCTACTGCCTAAGGGGAAGGGGGTCAGTTGACCATGGAGGAAGTAAGAAGAGTAGCTGGCAGAACATGCCACATAACTCCCATGCCAGTTATGTCACAACTACTAGAACAGGGCCTGAAGAGCTGCAACTGAAGCCAGGCTGCAGTGGGTTAATAAAATGCCTTAGAAAATCTCAGACAAGATGGAAAAGTAGGTCAAGAAGCTAGAAACAACCAAGATAATGAAGGAAGTTTTTTTATGTTGTCATTTGCTTGTTTCTATTTTCAGGATAAAAGAGAAATGAGCAATTACCTTATCCAAGAAAAGAAGAAACCTGAAACACAAAACAAAATAATAACAATAATGGAAGACAGGATGAGGTGAAGCAATGTGATCAATGCCAAGCCCAGGTGAGATTAATTCATAAATATTACCAAGCACTTACCCTGTGCCAGACATTCTTCTATAGGCCACACAGACATAGTCTTTTCCTGATGATATATAAAGTCCAGGTGTCAGTATGAATTTTAAACTCCTTAGTTGTGAATAACAGAAAAATCAACCAGCCAAAGAGAAAAAGAGAACTGGTCAACCCACACATCTGAAAACTTCCAGGCATGGCTTCCTCTAACAGAAACAGTCAAGATTCTCTGTTTCTATTTACCTTTCTCTCTCCTTCTCTCCTTCCCTCCCTTCCTCTCTTCTTTTCCTTCTCCCTCTCATTCTCTCTTTCTTCTTTATCTTCTCTCTGTTGGCTTTGTAATCAGGCAGTTTTGTTTGTGCATGGACTTGCAAGGCTCCCAGGAAAGGTGCTGAAGAGGAATAAAGAGTGGGCCTTTTTGACAGAGGGTTTAGGTGACACCACCTGTTCACGTCTCAAGTAGCCACACACAGTGGACAGGAAACCCATTGGTGATGCAAGAATGCCTGCTCTGTGGCACTTCAGTGATGAAGTGTAGGCTGCACCTCTGGGAAAAGTTTCATAGCCCAGTTCCTTGTGGCTGTCTCCATGTTCTGTAGCTCATAGAACTGTCTTGTGGGGTTCCTACAGAACAGGGGATGTTATACTTGACAACCCACTTAATGCTTTCATTACATTGATATATGAGTATCTTGACTCCCATGTCACAAAGAAGGATGAGGACACTTAAGATGTTGATAAATGTGCCTGGAGTGACCACAACATGGGGGCTGATATGTCAAGGCTTTGCCCTAAGACTATATTATCTCCTGAAAACCCTTACTACAGTCATAGGATGAATATCATGACTCCAATTAAGATCTAAAGATTCCTAGAGGTCTTCAAATATATCACCAAGGTCTGTGAGAATGTTTTTCTGCGTTAAAGACCCTATACTCACACTTCAGACACTTGGGCCTGGATACCACTCAGGGAACAGTGCCTGCATCCAGCTCTGAGCCTAGAGAAAGAAACTTTGAAAAATAAGTCTGAGCTCAGTGTGGATCCCAAGGGATAGAGTCCTTCTGGCTCATTTCTGCATCACCTCTTTCAGAGGCACACTGAAGACCCAGAAGGAGGCACTCAAGCAGCCCAGTGGAGGCCAAGGATTACAGAGAAGGAAAAATGTCATTCAGCTTCAAAGGGCAAGACCCAGGGCTCAGAGTCTCATTAGGACACTAGAGAGGCTCAGACTCAATTCTGTTGCAAATGTCACCCACTCCCTTCCTTGCCCCTGCAACTGAGAACCTGCAAAAATGGGGTCTCAGCAGGGCTGCAAAGAACAATTTCACTTAAAAAAAAAAAAAAAAACTTAGTTGCCCCTGTCATAAGCCCTTCCAGGGTGATGTTATTTTTCCTATTTTGTAGAGAAAAAATTAATTTACAGTAATCTGTAGCAGGAATTTTAAAAGTTCTTATTCATAAAATCAAACCTGAGGCCAGTTATTGGGGTGAATACTGGAAGGTCAGAGAGACAGAATAAGCCACAGCTATCTCACCTTGCCAGTTCCTCAGCTGGTCCTGTTTCCTCAGACTGGAAGCTGCTGTGTCCTCATCCCAATAGCTCTCAGCTGAACTGCTGCTCCAAAGCCTGAATGCTTAACCAGCCCAAAACTTAACCAGCCAAAAGCTTAACCAGCCAAATGCTTCTAGTTTCTTGCCCTCACGCCTTATATATCTTCCTGCTTTCTACCACCACTCCCTGGGATTAAAGGCTGGCTTTCTGGGATTAAAGGCGTGTGTCACCATGCTTGGCTATTTCCAATGTGGCCTTGAACTCACAGAGATCCAGAGGGATTTCTATCTCTGAAATGCTAGGATTAAAGGTGTGAGTGCCACCATTTTCTAGCCTTTGTATCTAGTGGCTGTCTGTTCTCTGACCCAGATAAATTTATTAGAATACACAATACCACCACATCTCCTCTCTTTTTGTCTAAAATTAAAGAAAGCTTATAACTAATACAAGAAAAACTATCTTCAATAAGTATATGCAATATACAGTCAAGATTACATTAACAATGTCTAGTCCATTAACATTTGACAGATCCAGACAAAAAAACTCCATTATATATATTAACAATGTCCAGTCCAGTAACATCTGATAAACTCAGACCAAAAAATTTTCATTACTTATCTTATTTAAAGCAAGTAGTTCCTTTTTAAAAGTAGATTCCATAATCCCCCTTTTTATCTTATATCCATATTTTCTCCTTTTTCTTTTCATAATAGATTCAGTAGTTTACCTTTTGTCATTTTTATATCTTCCCCTTTTTCTTCAGTGTAGATTCAGTGATCTACCTATTTATCCTATTATTTCTTTATCTTTTTTCTCAGAGTAGATTCGATGATCTATCTCATATCTATATTCTCTTTTTCTTTTTGCTTTCTAGGGGTGAAGATATCTTTAGGGAATCTTGAAAAGAAAATTTTGGGGTTAATCATCAAGTCCTGTATCGTTTGTCCAGTCTCTGCATAATAGGAAAGTTCAGGGCTTGTTTCAAGTCCTTGTTGAGTAGTCTGTCAGGCTGGATCATCTCAACTAGTCCTCTCGAAATTGTTCTGACCAGTTTGTAGTCCAAAGTCGATTTTTCCATGGTGTTAATTGGCTTAATGGCTTTATCATAGTCCATGTGGAATCATCGTTGTAGGATCCTGTCATCTTTTTGAAGATTTCAAAGTCACTGTTAGGCATGGTCATGGTTTCCTGCAGACTTTTTTTTTTTTTTTGCCTCCTCTGTGGTTTGGAGCAATCACAGTCTGATAAATGTCTGTATCTCGGAACCATGAACATTCTTTCCTAGAAGAGAAAATCTTCACAACAATTTCTCCCCACCATTTGTCTTGCCAAACTTTTCCAAACTGACCTTTGCCGATGCTTTCTTGTAACACGATGGTCCTGGCAATTCTTCTCTGAACCAGCAGCAGTAAACCCTTCGTCCCAGGTAGCAGCATAACCGCAGTCACCAACACGATGAGAAGGAGCTGGCAACGTGGAGCAATAGCCACTGCTTCCATGGTCCCACCACTGTTTGTGGCTCAGTCTGGGCCAAAGCTTCTCCCAAGCCTCCTAGGCCGGCCTCAAACTTGGGATCCTCCTGCCTCTGTCTCCTTCAGCAAATCCTACCAGCGTGAGCCACCACAACCGGCTGAGTGTAGCTTGGGCCTGAGCTGGGGCTCACAAGGCCACAGGCAAACAGCTTTTTCATGAATTCGTAACATGAACGTTGGGCGCCAGATGTAGCAGGAATTTTAAAAGTTCTTATTCATAAAATCAAACCTGAGGCCAGTTATTGGGGTGAATACTGGAAGGTCAGAGAGACAGAATAAGCCACAGCTATCTCACCTTGCCAGTTCCTCAGCTGGTCCTGTTTCCTCAGACTGGAAGCTGCTGTGTCCTCATCCCAATAGCTCTCAGCTGAACTGCTGCTCCAAAGCCTGAATGCTTAACCAGCCCAAAACTTAACCAGCCAAAAGCTTAACCAGCCAAATGCTTCTAGTTTCTTGCCCTCACGCCTTATATATCTTCCTGCTTTCTACCACCACTCCCTGGGATTAAAGGCTGGCTTTCTGGGATTAAAGGCGTGTGTCACCATGCTTGGCTATTTCCAATGTGGCCTTGAACTCACAGAGATCCAGAGGGATTTCTATCTCTGAAATGCTAGGATTAAAGGTGTGAGTGCCACCATTTTCTAGCCTTTGTATCTAGTGGCTGTCTGTTCTCTGACCCCAGATAAATTTATTAGAATACACAATACCACCACAGTAATCACTAGGCATGGCCATATAGTTGAGGAACCAGAAATCACCCCAGACCCTTTCTGGGAGGGCACTTTCACTGAGCCACTTGAAGCTCATTTCCAGGCAAAACGGGAAGAGATTAGTGCAGGGGTCACTGCTATCTTGAGGTAACTGCATGTTTCACATCTGCATCTGCTGTCTTCTCCTTCTCTGAAGAATCAGTCAGCAGATGTCTTACAAAGGAATTTTTGTGTGTGTGTGTGAACGTTGTGTAGTAAGGCAAAGGGTTCAACATCTTTCCATGATGAGAAATTTTCTCCAGTCCCCTACCACCAGAGGAGGCCCCCCCTTAAATGAAGGCAAATATGTCACTTGCTTCCTGATTAAGTTCATGCCAGGCCTGTGCATTTGGCTTTGGTGATAAAGGGTGGGAGATGGGACTTGGAAGAACATCAGATGCATCATGGTGAAGGTCATAATGCAAATGCCCATTATTAGGTCTTTCTCACTGCCCTCTTGTTTTCTGGACCACACTTCTGTCTCAGGGGGAGGGGAAGAGTGGAGACTGGAGCCCTTGAGATGATAGAGCCCCCTGGACACTGTGACTGAGCAGACCTCCCCTGGTGTTTCCCCACTACAGAATTTTTTAAATGTTAAATTTCTAGTAATTAACACTTGGGAAAGAATTTAAAAGTTGAATTTTTATATATTCAAATAAAAAAAATGGATTTCTGAACCAACTCTGCCACAAAAGACCCAATTAAGAAACAGGCAAGAACATGGACTATGGTGCCAAGTTTTAAAATCCTCTATTCAAAGAGGCCAGAACAAATTAAATTATAACCTCTTAGAAGTCAATCACTTAATAGCAATTTAAAATCCTGAGTAATGTGTACTTAGAGTATCTATATTTGACCACAAAAAATCAACGAATAGTCAAAATTTTATGTTTCTGAAAAATAGCATAGAACTGTAGAACAATCAGTGTCTCAATTAGCCTGTCCAATTTTCTAAGCAACGAGCTTCCTTCCCGTATAGGTATGCTCTCCTGGGCCTCTCTGGCCAGGTGGCCCTCCACTTACCATCCATCCTGTGTCTCATCCAGTGCCTCGTAATCAGAAGTGCCACGGATTCCTTCAGGTAGAGCTAAGGACTCCCTGCAATGTTGGGTGGTTCCCGCATGGCAGCGGGGCTCCCAGGGGCATTTTGTGGGGTGGATCACAGACTGCAGAACAGGCCAGTTACCAAGGCTGGTTTTTGAAACAAGCGGCCAGATCGAAGAGCAGAAGACGAAGCAATCAGCAGCATAGAGGGCGGAGCCGACTAGTGGAAAAGAGTTCTCTACACGTCTGCAAGTTGGGGGAGAAGATTGGAGCCAAACTGGAGCAAACAGAATGAATTCTAGATTTCTGTGGCCACTTCCATTTGGACCTCAGACATAGAGTGCCAGCTGAATACTCCTGCCATCCATGAGTATAGGAAGCATCTTCTCCAGGGCTAGCTGTGCCCTGAATAGAGGAAAAATAGCAAACATTCCAAAGATTCTACCCTGAAATGCATTTATATAATTTCAGTTCTCTGAAAACCTTTCATAAAATATCTCTTTCACTAATGTCATCAAAAGAATTTTAAGCAGTCAAAGTCAATATGAAATGTGGACAAGTTTAGCAAATAGAAAATTGTTCCTAAGATTGCTAAATCAACATTTGGTAATGAGAAGGAAGTGCTGGCCTTTGGGAGCCTGAAAGAATGAATCTCTTGATTATGGCAGATGGATGAGTTTCAAAGTGAAGGCTGAATTTGCCCACCAAATTCCTTCTGGCCCTCGGCTGTTTTGCCATGGTTGAATTAGTAATTGAATCTGTGTGGATTATTTACTGGGCTTGTATACTGTGGGTCTTCTGAAATGAGGATTAGTTTCCAGTTAATCACCTTCTTCACATTTTTTTGTTATCTTTATTCTATCTGTAGGCCTAAGACTGCAAGACAGGTTGTGTAGTGTGCTGCCAATGGCATCTCTGGAGAGATGGGGCTACCCAGAAAATCACTGGTGCGTCCAGATATTGGACACTGACCCATTTACACTATGGGATTTGGGGTTTGCTTTGATCTGATTGTAAGTAGCATTCCTCCATGGTCTCTATTTCAGTTCCTGCCTCCATGTTTCTGACTTATTTTCCTGACTTCCTTCAATGATAGGCTGTTGACCTGGGAGTTGTAAGCCAAAATAAACCCTTTCTTTCCAAGTTGCTTTTTGTCATGGTGTTTATCACATCAAGAGAAGCTAACTGAGAGATGAAGCTGTGTGCTTTTGCATTAGCACTAATAAGTACACCAATGGGCACCTAAGCACCTATTGACTACAGTCAGACGAGAAGTTTCACAAGCTTCTTTCTTTCATTTAATTTACAGTTCATCTAGCTGAAAAAATTAGAGCAATAAAAAGTACTATGTGTTAAAATTAGTTGAGAAACTTAGTTGCTGATTTTGGATTAAATTCATTTTAACTAAGTCCTATTATTTTGAACCCCCAAACAAGAAACAGTAATTATGTTAAGGTTCATGCTTTAAATAGCAAAGAGCTTTATATCCCCCAAGTTGAAGGATGACCCGTGCTCAGAGTCTCCCAATCTGCTTCATTAACCTGGATAACACATGGCACAGGAGGTTAGAACGTGACCTACTTTCCCTACTAAGTTATATGGCAACTGGATAACCAAAGGGACCTCAATCCTAAAGGTCATTCATTAATAGTATTTTGAATAAAGCTTTTGGGAGATGATTGGGCCACAAAGATATCTGCTCTCAAATGTAATAGATTAATGAATTCATGGGTCATTGCTCTTGGGCTGGCAAGGTGGCTCAGTGGGTAAAAGCGATTGCTCCCAAGTCTGATGACCTACTTTAGATCCCTGGTGCTCACACATAGGAGAGAAGCCATTTCCTCAAGCTGTCTTTGCATTCTACATACTCACGCACATACAAATGCACGCACTCATGCCTAAGTGCTAAACTGACTTTAGAAAATACTTCCTTATTGTGGATTAACTTGGAATATGTGTAGAAGCCAGGAACTAGAAAGGAGCCTTTAGAGGAAGAGAAAGTTCTTAAGAGAGGGGGGTAGTAGGGTCCAGGTGAGAGGAGGGGACAAGGGAAATAATGTAGTGAGAAGGTTTAAGTAGGGAAAGGACTGGGAAATGAGGAGAAAGCAAGAAGTGTAGGAAAAAAGGGATAAGCAACAAAAAAGATACTTAAAAATCCACAAGAAACCCTACTCTTTCATAAGCTCCCTAGGAAATAGTTTTTAGGGGCTTGAATGGAGTTGCCTTACATTTGGGAGGGCTGGGGTTGTACTCCTCCTGAAAGCCACAGATTACCAAACAAAAATCTCAGTGCCAGATGTGGGGTATCTCTGCCTAAATTATTGGTCAGAGGGATCCTAATGGTTGACAAAATAATACAGGACTTTGCCATTGCTCTTGGCTCCCCAGCAGAACATGACAGGAAGACCCTGTTGTTCCTGTTGCTAAGGACATGAAGCACATCTGTCACAGGACACAGAAAAATCGAGCTGGCGTTGATCTGGAAGCCTCTACCCCACCGTCTCGCTTTCACAGTCAGAAGGTGCCATGCAGTGTACTGGGAGAGAAAGGTCATCCACAGCCTTAGCCAGCTGTGGACCAAGCAAGCTGTAGTAATGACTGCCCTGGCAAGACATGCCCACTGATGCAGTTGTGGCATGAATATTTTGGGAGTAACCAACCATTTTCGGACTGGATTTAAGGCCTGTTCAACAACAGAGAACCTGTGCTTGGTACTATAAACCACAGCTAAGAACCCATGATGACTGGGAATGTCATAGGTCCTGAGGTAGAACCTGTTACTATTGTTCTGATAAACAGTACACTATCTCAGGGCTTTGCAGAGGAGAGTCTTCACCAACAAGAAGTCCTACAGCAGAGCCCAGTCCTAGTAGACACATCTGTAAAACACTCCCACACCTGGGGCTCAGGGGACATTGCAGAAGAGAGGTGGCAAGACTGTAAAAGCCAACGACCAGGGACTCCGCTGTGAGGTTGAGTCTCCTAGTAACATCAGCAGCTGCACCCATAAAGTCTCACCAGCAGGACCACACAATCATGAGCTGAACAAAAAGGAAACCAACGAACACAGCAAACTGGACAGGGAAAGCCCACAAGGCTTCAACTCTACACCAAGAACTGCAGGCGACTGAGGAAAGCCGGGAGCAGAAGCAGCCTTCCCCAGGGAAGAGCATGCCAACTGGTTGTCCAGTGCCAACTGGTTGCCCTGGAAACATACATACAAGTAACATTGTAGTAACATTATATGAATTCAACTGGTTATATTTATTAATATATATATATGTATGTACAAATGCATAAGTGTATACAATAATGATTAATGAAAAAGGAGGCCATACATTTGAAGGAGAGCTGGAAAGGGTATGTGGGAGAATTTGGAGGGAGGAAGGGAAAAAGAGAAACAGTGTAATTAAATGACAATCTCAGAAATAAATTGAAAAAAAATTTAAAAAGCATCTCCAACCAACACATAAACTGACAGATATGTAAGTTCAGTCATCATCTACTGGTGTTGGCTCACTGCAGTGGGACACTAAAATTCCAAGTCTACAAAATTGTGAATTAAACAAATTATTGTCAATTTTTTAAAAGATAAGAATTTCCACATCAAATGTAGCCTTTTTAACTTTTGGCCTCCCACACTCTAGAACCATTACCTGAGGAAACTTTTGTTCTTTACAATTCACACAGCTTGTGGTATTCAGTTATAGTAACAACTAAATAAAAAGCAGACTAAGACAGGTGTCATGCATGTTTCTGCCTCAGGAAGACGGAGAAATGTGCACTGGCTGGACCAGTTAGATTTATAGAGACATCACAAGGTCCTGAGGAGAGTGAGGAGGAGGTGAAAAGGGTGATTGGATGGAAAGACCATAAGGCGTGGGAAGTGG
This sequence comes from Peromyscus leucopus, assembly GCF_004664715.2. NCBI lineage: Eukaryota > Metazoa > Chordata > Mammalia > Rodentia > Cricetidae > Peromyscus > Peromyscus leucopus. The sequence continues at coordinate 117,815,176 of NC_051068.1, read as the reverse complement.
AGCTGGCTGTAAACAGAACCACGGAGGGGCAAGCAGCTTGCTCTGCTCAGAGCTGTGTTTGGTCGCTAACGCGCCAGCACCTGACTCTGCTGGGCCTGTCACCCACTCCCTTTCTTCTCTAGATCTGAGTAGCTCTGTTGCTTGGAAACGCACATAAAACATGAAGGAGAAGCATTGCGAGCCACCCTGTCCTAACCTTCGATGCTCTGCTTTTATTGCCTTTGTGGCATTTCAAGGTGAAAGTCTATATTTATCCACATCTTTTTGCTTCCTCTGAAAAATTTCAGACCACCTCAGAGAGGCTGTGGAGTTCCTCTTGACTCCACAGGACCTGTGCTCTCACACTCTGGCCTATTAGAAGCTGCTCTTCAGAGGTCAGATTCTCTGGGACAACGGATAGCCTGGGAGCTGTAGATGACTACGGCCAGGTCTGCTGCTCCTTTTGTCTCTTATATTCCACTGCACACCCCCAGACAGGAGAACCCTTTAAAATCTGATGTTCACATAAATAACTAGTTTCCCCAGCTAATATACTGCCATTGTGAGAACCTTCCCTGAGAAAAAGGCATGCTGGTCTCTGACAGCTTTCATCCACCCACTCCTTTTTCTCCTTACTTAGGAAAAAAAAAAAAGGCACTGTGGGAAAACTCACTTTGTAAGAATCCTACGCCTGAAGGGCTGTCTGGCTATTGCAGAATGCTTTCCTTTGACAGGAAAATGAACAATTTGATAGTCTTTACGAAAATAAAAGCAGTTCCTCACATTTTTTTTTTTTTTCAGAAACAGGAAAACAGAAGGAGAAATCGAAGGATGGGAGCATATTTAAGTATTGCCAACGTGTGTGTGTGTGTGTGTGTGCGCGCGCGCGTGCGCGCGCGTATTAGGAAGAGGGCATTCGACTCTTCCCAGTACTACAGGCAAAGACTAATGAATGTACTCCTGTTTCATGTATTCGCTCTCCCTCTCTCACACACCTATCAGCTTATAGACCACAGATCCGCCAGGGAAGTGTCTCTGCTGCTGCTGTAAATCACAGGGTGGCAGGAGGCCTGTCCAGTAAGGACATGGGGCTTCAGACAAGACATGGAGCTGAGAACTGCGTTCCTCATTACTCACCGGGTAACTGTGGGCAATGTTCTTGACACTATCTGCGAAGTGGGGAGAGTTGGCCTATTTCCATTGCCTTGTCTATATAAGAACAATAAGAGCACGGCATTCTCAGTGGGATTGTTTGAATGGGAACTGAAATCAATGCTGCACAATAGGAGTGAAGAACAGTCTATAGACGGGTGGAGAGTTGGGAGAGAAGGAGAAGCGAACAGATTGAGCACTATGAAGAGAGGTGGATCTGGAAACGCAAGGGTGGAGAGGAACAACCTCTAAAGCCACCTGAGGGCATGGTGAAGTCCTGACCCTTCTCTCCACCCCATACTTGCAAATCATACCGGCTTGTGCTGTGGGTGGACCACACATTAGGTGGGGTCTCTTATTCCTACCGCTCTGCCTAGAGGTGGGTGGGGCCTCTGGGTGTCTTCAAGTGTTTGTCCAACCCAACGTTTCTAAAAGAAATAACTCTCTGGCCAAAGTTAGACACAGCACAGTAAAACAGTAGGGCCATGTCTGGGTCCATGGTCATGCAGTAGCAGGGATCTGTGTTGATATCCATGGCCCATGTCACCATCAAAAGCCATGTGGAAGTCCCAGGTCTGGACTCCCACCTGGGAGCATGTTGATACCCAAGGGCTACACAGAGTTGGTCCTGCCCCTCACTGGCTGGAGAACAGGTCCTGCACCTTGCCTGGGAAACACAGTATAGCTGTCCCTCATGGTGTGGGTACAGATGAGCAGTCCCAGGGGTATGTGAGGGAGAGAGAACTGGCCCCATCCCATGCTGCCTGCAACATTGGTTGAGCTAGCCAGGGCAATGCTGGAGAGCTCACCCTGGCGGTGAGGATGTGGAGGAGCTGGAAGACTGACCAACTCAGCTACCACCCAAGCCAGACTGAGAGCTATGAGTTCGCTCACCCCAACATCCACTTCATCTACGAGCTGCTGGAGCATGTGAAGGGGCCAGTCCTGCAGATCCAAAGCTACAGGATCTCCATGACACAAGGCAACAACAGGATATACAAGAGGAGTCCCAGTGAGGGCTCAGTATAGATAGTGTAGCAGAAGCCAGAGGCCTCGAACCAGAGAAATGACTCATTACAATGAACACTTACAAGTAAAGATGTATGGACTAAATGGTACACTGTGTGACTCACTGATACCCTAAAGCTTCCACAATGAGATTTTTTTTGGTTTTGTCTTTTTTATTTTATTTTGGGGTGGGGGGGAGTTGCAAGGGCAGAGGGTGGATATGAAGGGATAGAGAGATGAGAGCGATTGAGATGCATGATGTGAATTCCACAAAGAATCATAAAAAAGTTTTTAAAAAATAGATGAATATATATCAACATAAAAATAAATAAAACAGGTATAAAAATAAAATGCTGATATAAATTACAAGACATTTATTTGAAAACAGTTCTTCAGTAGACATACAGTTTTGCCACTAACTAAATCAGAGCCAAATTTACATTCTAATAAAGAGATGGATATGCTTATTTACTTTTTTTTTTTTTTTTTTTTTTTTTTTTTTTTGGTTTTTTCGAGACAGGATTTCTCTGCGTAGCTTTGCGCCTTTCCTGGAACTCACTTGGTAGCCCAGGCTGGCCTCGAACTCACAGAGATCCGCCTGCCTCTGCCTCCCGAGTGCTGGGATTAAAGGCGTGCGCCACCACTGCCCGGCTCGCTTATTTACTTTTAAACAAACACTTGACTCTTTACTGAATATTTGACACTGCAAGACAGGAAGCATTAATTGCTCTTTTGATTTTATAATTGTCAGTGCTGAAGATTCCCATTTCACATAAATACATAGAACAAGATGACAAATGTATGTTTAGGGCCGTTTCAGAAACTGTTGGAAATTCTGTCTTAATCCAATGCCAAAACTCATTTAATAGTTCTCTATGCAACTCGACTAAGCAACTGAAACAATTTTAGAAATCATTCAACTCAATACGATCCAAAGAAAGAGTAATTTGATACAAGCTGAAGAATGACAGTAGAAAATATTTTAAAAGTTGTTTTCCGTAATTAAATCATTGTTTTATAAGAGCAGAGAACTTGGCATGTACAGTAAAATCACAGCGATCCATAGCACACTATAGTCTCCAATCAGAGCTGAGGTGTTCCATGGGGTGTTTTCATTACTGTTGAATGGTGTGACATGTATGGAGCTGAGAGTGCATACATGAGTATCAGAACAAAGGCTGTAGTGAAGCTGCATTATATAACACAGATGCACACTGTCCGAAACATCTCTGGTTCATTGCGTGTTTCTTTTGAACATTACATGTTCACAAACCTTTCCATTTTCCTAAACTTTTCATAACCCTCACATTCATTTACATGATCTCCCCTGGGGTTATGTCTTATAGTATGAAAAACTGTGGTCTGCAAGAGGTACATAAACCACAGTAGTTACAGGGATGGTGGTAATACAAAAATAAAACAAACAAACAAACAAAAAAACCAAAAACCAGCTAGCTAGAAAATATCATTCAGCATAGGCTAGAACATAAAACCAACCCAAACTGGGGAGAATTCTCCTCTGTGAGAGTATGCAGATCCTTTGGCAGACACCTCAATGCCCTTCTTAAAGTTAGGCTAAACTCCATTAGTAATCACTGTGTCTGAAAGTTCTAGAAATAAAGCATACCAGAATTAGACTCCTTAACTCTTTCTTGTTCACTCACATGCCAATTCTGCACTTCCTTCTGAATTCATTCAGTGTTCTCTCTGCCTCTCAAACCAGCACCCTGGGGCCTCCCTATCCCTGCCTCTCCAACCATTCCGTCTACTGAATTGTCCTGACACTATTGACTTGAACTGAAACCTACTTCTCACCTGCTGCCTTACTCAGGTGTCCTTAGTCATTGCCATGACTAAGTCTCAGCAGTACCTCCCTGTCTAAAGAGCTTATGTCTGGATTCCTTGGGCCAGAGGATACCTGTCACTTGCTCTAACCCCCACTTCTCAAGCCAACTCTATTCTTGCCTGTCTCTCATGTTAGCCCTACATGACAGCAACAAGTTACTGCTTATAAGATGTTACCAGTGGTTACTATCCCTAGTGCTCACCTCTGTGTGTGGTCCTCTCCAGATAGATTTAGGTTCTGTGACCCATAAAACGGCATAAATGAGAGTATGCCATTGCTGAGGTTAGGTTTTAAATGACTTGTTTCTTTGAAGGGATCTCTCTCTCTCTCTCTCTCTCTCTCTATCTATCTATCTATCTATCTATCTATCTCCCTCTTTCCTTTCTTTCTGCCTCCCTCCCTACTCAGGGAATTCAGATAGGTGCCATGGTATATACTTAATGTATGGAGAGGTCCATGTAGTGAGAAATGAGGGGTGGATATCTCAGCCCACACAGTAGCATACATGAGCACTGCCCCCGCCCAGAACTTGACTGTGACTTTACAAAGTCCATAATGTCCAGTCATCTGGTCAAGGCTCTTGGACCCATGACTCTCAGATACTGTGAGATCTCAAACACACATTGCTAGAATTGTTTAATCAGAAAGTAATAATGACAACATGATATGTAACTAATGAAAGTGCCATCTTCACTGGGGTCTCCTCTCCTACCACATGCACAGGACATCCTTCCCAGCCACTGGCACCCATGCAGCCTTAACTAAAAGTTCACATTATGTCTCTTCCACATCTCCTCTAGCAACTTTGCATAACACTGGGTGCTTAGCTCCCCTGTCACTTTGTCACACTGCCCTGGGAGGCAGGCGGAGTCAAGGTCCCCGGCAATAAGATAAACTTCTTAATCCCCATGCCTGCAAACAACACTTTACATGGCAAAAGGGACTTTGTGGTGTGACTAAGGATCCTGAGAGGAGGAGATCGGTTCTGCATGGTCTGGGTGTCAGTACTCAGGAAAATGGATCAGTTGGATAAATGAAACAATTTAAATCATCTAAACTATGTCTAAAGTTAGTCACACGGTCAGGATGACAGGGTGTTTTGATGTGATTTCATTGCTGTGGGTTCATCACAGTGGGAATTAGCCAGACCTAAAGTTCTATATTACTAGGTATTATGAGACCATGATGTATCACTTACAGAAACATCTTCAGGTGGTGCAGAACTTTATTTCATTTTATAATTGAATGTAATTGCTTCCTTCAAGACATTTTGTCCCCCAGTGAAATATAACTCATTTTCTTAGATCCAGACAGATACAGAAGTCCTGAATAAGAATAAAAATTTCAAAAGTCATCTTTTGGAACAAGAAAGAATTGTAGGTCTTCCTGGATGTGACTGGGTGGACTTCTCTAAACTAAACCTCTCTTCCCTTAAGGGCAAAGCTTAAAAATAAATGCTCAATGTGTGATGAAGAAATACAGATAAGAGTGAAGTGCTGGGATCCACCTGGTGACCCCGGAATCTTTGGTCACTTGCACCTAATCTTACTGAGGAGCATGATCACTCTGTCTCCAACTCATTGTGAGATTTTGGAAAAGTCACATATTCTGAGCTCCTGAGCATCTTTACCTATATAAACAAGTATTTGATTGAGAGTCATTCAGAATTATATTCAACAAATATTTACTGTGCACCTGGCACATTACAGATAATGATGTAGGTGTTGAGATTAAAGTTATAAACAAAACACCCTGTTCTTATGGATTCTGGAGTGAAAATTAAACAACAAGCAAAACAAACCACAAACGTAGATAGCAAACATGATGATGAATGCTATGGGAAAAGGTGAACTAGTGAAGCTGAGTCTGAAAAGATGGCTCCGTGGCTAAGAGCATTGCTCTGCAGGCATGATGACCTGAGTTTGAATCCCTAGCAACTACATAAAAAGCACAGCATGTCTGTGTGTCTATAACCCAGCACTGGGGGGGCAATAACCAGTGGGTCCTGAGAAGCCGAGAGTAATAGAGGAAGACACCTGACATCCTGCTCTGGTCTCTACATGGGCATGTGCATCACACACACACACACACACACACACACACACACACACACACACACACACACACACACGGCAAGGTGGTCCGTGAATGTGTAAACAGAAGCAGATGAAGAATGAAATTTTCAGTAAGCTGCTCAGAGAAGTCTTCCGTGAGGAGGTGAAGTTTGATGGAGTCCAGAGCAGGTAAAGGAACTTCCAGCTCATTGGATGGAAGGTTTTCCATGAGCAGAAGCAGCAATCGAAGATGTCCTGAGACAAGAGCATACCTGTTGGTCATTTGTGCTTGAGAAACAGCAAGGGACCAACACTGCTAAAATAGTGAGCAAGAACAAGAATGAGTTGACGGCAAGATCAGAAGCAATTTTGGGGAGGAGCTGGAAGCTGTGGATCAGCTCTATCTGACAGAAATGCAGAACAGGACTGACTGAGAACACATACTCTATTTGATTCATGGTGCTGGAGAGATGGCGTGGCTCAGTGGTTAATCTGAAGTTCAGATCCCAGTACCCATGTCAGAAGTTCACAACAGCCTCCACCTCCAGCTCCAAGGGATCTGATGCCCTCCTCTGACCTCAGCAGACATTTATGGTCATGTGCACATAGTTACACACACAGATGTATATACAAACACACACATATAATTTTTTTCTTTTTTTTAACTAGGAAATTTTTTTATTCATTTTACATACCAATCAAAGATCTCCCCTCTTCCCTCCTCCTGCTCCTCCAGCCTCTCCCTCTCCACCAACCCCCATTCCCTCCTACAAGAAGATAAGGCCTCCCATGGGGAGGTTCATTCAGTAGAGGCAGGTCCAAGCCCCTCCCCCTGCCTCAAGGCTGTGTAAGGTGTCCCATCATAGGGAGTGGGCTCCAAAAGGCCTGCTCATGTGCCAGGGATGGATTCTGATCCTACTGCCAGGGGGCCCCTTAAGCAGATCAAGCTTAAAACAACAAAAAAACAAAAAACAAACAAAAAAAACCTTTAAACTTCACACTCTTGTGGGCCACACCAAAGACACAAAGCCAGCCGTTGGTGTCAGTTAAAATACTGGCAATGTTTGTTCAGTAACTACTGGATATAGGGGAAGGACTGAGCTCTGCGCAGATGGCCCTTGAAAAGAGAGACTGAAGAGATGACAGAGTAAGTGTGGGGGTGGGGGACTCAGTGACATCAGGGCAGTGAAACTTACCATCTGAGTTAGGGTTTCTATTGCTGTGAAGAGACACCATGACCACCGTGACTCTTATAAAGGAAAACACTTTATTGAAATGGCAGCTTACAGTTCGGTTTCAGTCCATTATCATCATGGCATGGAGCATGGCAGCATCCAGGCTCCAGTGGTACTGGAGAAGAAGTTGCTACATCTTGATCCCACAGGCAATACAAAGTGGTCTATCTCACTAGTTTGAGCATAGGATACCTCAAAGCCACCCCCACAGCGACACACTTCTTCCAACAAAGCCACACCTACTACAACAAGGCCACACCTCTTTTTAGTGCCACTCTTTGGGGGTCATTTTCTTTCAAATCGCCATAGTTACAGTGTTGATTAATATAAATATGACTAAGCCAATGGTGTTCACCAGCTCCAGTCACAGAAGTTAGGACTCTGTCTTTCAGCAGACCGGGACACCAAAGTTATACCCTTTCCACTCAGAATACTGATGCAAGAGAATCAAAAGTTCAAGGCCATATGGAAATCCAGAAGAGGGAGGAGGAGGAGAAACAGGAAGCAAATGCCCCTGAGTTATAGAGAACCATGTATATCTCAAAGAGATGGAGGAAAATCCTAATCACAAACATTTTAAGCAGAAAAGTGAGGTAAAGGGTGGAGATTTTCCTGATAACTTTACAAGGTTCTGACGATTACCCGGGACAAGGCTTGGGCTGTTGTTAATCCCACCAGGTGAGAATAAGACCACTACCACAGTTTTGAGACAAATTTGAAGCAAGCTTTAATTAGATACTTTCCAGGATGATGGACTCTGGCCAGGTCCATTCCAGGATTCCCAAAAAATAGCCCTGGGCTATATCCTACCTACGTGTGATCAAGTACATCCAGTGTAGTTGGGTCAACCAAACTTGTTTAGGGAAGTGGGGACGTGTGGCTTGTTATCTACATGAACAACAGCCTCCATCATCACAGGAAGTATCTGTCCTCAGGCAAGGGGCTTATAGGGTAGAGGCATTTTTGTCTTATCAATCTCTTAGACACAGTAATTAAAACTTAAAGCATAACTTTGGCTCTCACATTGCTAGAAGCCACCTCAAAGTGTGGTCAGTTCTCAAAGTGCAAGGCTTCCTCCTGAGGGTCTGTGTGGTTCTCAGCCAGAGGGATTTCTTTCTGTTGGGTTTCAGGTTTTTTTGTTTGTTTGTTTGTTTGTTTTTGTTTTTTTGGTTTACAAACTCAGTTTGTCTCATATGTCCTGGAAATGTGGACACTTGGGGTTGCAGAGTTCTTCTGATTTGTTCTGGTATGCTGTACAGGGGTAGATCTGCATGAAGGTGGGGCCTGTAGGATGCCTCTTTATGGGCCTCTGAGCCTGGTTTTGTAACCATACTTTGATTTCCTTTACTTGAGGAGGAATTCCCCATTGTAAAAATCATGAATAACAATAAAACCTGGAAGCCCCTGTAACTAGGAAGAACATTCCGGCATAGATCTATGCTAGGAATAAAAGTGTGGGAGAGGCTTGGACACACCTGTCCGTAACACATCTGACCTGGGCCGGTTGTTTACATGACAGGAAAAGTAGCCACACCTACCCAGTCATGGCTCTTTAGAACGGTGAAGGATTTTGCTTCACCAGTCTGTTCTTTGTTTATGTTGGACCTTCCCAACCTGACTGATCATAAAACCAGGTGTGTTGTCTTCTTTTAAAATAAGACTTTATTTTTTAAACTAGTTTTTGGTAAAACTGAGCAGAAGATGCTAATTTCCTATAAATTCCTGACCCTACGTGTGCACCCCATGTTTCCACACCCACCACTACAGTAATACAGTCATCACAACTGATAAATCTACATTGACACATCATTACCATACAAAGTCCATATTTTATATGAGGTTTATTTTTGGTGCCATACAGCCTTTGGGTTTGGACAATTTCATAATGACAAGGAGACACCATTACAGGATTACACAGAAATCTCACCACCCTTAAAGTCTTCTGTGCTCCATTTCTTCCTCCTCCTCTCTGTTAACCATTCATCTATTTCTTCTTTAGTTTTGCCTTTTCCAGAATAGTGGGTTCTGCACAGTTGGAGTCATTCAGTAGCTGTCCTTTGAGACCAGCTTCTTTGACTTGGCAATATGCATTGTGCAATTTTCCACCACTGGGGGGTTGATGATTCAATCCTCCTTAGTACGGAGTACTGGGTACTCTTGTTATCTGGATGTATCACAGCTCACCCATTCATTTACTGGAGGACATCTTAGTCCTTTCCAAGGCAGAGCAATTTTTTTTAAATAAAACTGCTAAAAACAGCCATGTCTATATTTTTGTCTGGCTATAAGTTTTAACTCCTTTGTGTAAATAACAAGGAAGAGTGATTGCAGCATTTTAGGATGCGTGTTTACTTAATTGTCTCCCAAAGTGCAGCATTATTTTTCACTCTCACCAGCAATAAGTTCCTGTGGCTATACTTACTCGCAGCCTTTTGATATTAGTGCTCTAGATTTTGGCCATTCTAACAGGTGGTAGTGGTTGCCCACTGCTGTTTTATCCACATTTCCTAGATGATGTATTATGCACAGCACCTCTTTGTGCATTTATCTTGCATCTGGACATCTTGTAAGACAAGGCATCCATGAAGGTCTCCGTCCACATTTGAGTTGAGCTGCTTGCTTGTTCTTGACACTTAAGAATTGTCTCTGTGTTTTAGAGATAGTTCATCATCAGAAAAAGCTTTGGTAAATGTTTTATCTCAATATCCTGGCTTACTTTATCATTATCCTGAGATTATCTTTTGCAAAACAAAAATCTTAATTTTAATGAAATCTACTATTATACTGTTTCTTTCATAGATGGTACAATATTGAATTTAAAGTTACCATTGATATCTATAATTATCTAGGTTTTATCTAGATATTACCTTCTATGACATTCATAGGTTTATGTTTAGGTTGTTGATCTCTCTTGAGTTAGGTTTTGAGAAAGAAATACAGTCTGTGTCTAGATACATCTTTTTTGCATGAGGATGCCCCATTTTTGCAGGAAGATTATGTCCATTGTTCTGCTCTTGACCAAACATCAGTTGACTGTGTGTACAGGTTTATTTCTAGCCTCTGTCTGCTATTCCTTTGATCTATTGGCCCATCCTTGACAACACCATAGTCTTTATTTTCCTTTTCATTAAGTATTAAGAAAATTTCTATTCATTTTATATACCAACCACAGATCCTCTCTCCTCCCTCCTCCCTTCCCCCAGCCTTCCCCCCCCCAACCCACTCCCCATTCCCACCTCCTCCAAGGCAAGACCTCCCAAGGGGAGTAGCAGAACCTGGTACACTCAGTTGAGGCAGGCCCAAGGCCCTCCCCCTGCACCAAGGCTGCACAAGGCCACACCACAGTCTTGATTGATCAAGTTTATAGTACGTCTTGAAGTGAAGTAGTGCCATTCTCTAGCTTCTTTCTCCTGCCTCAGTGTGTTGAATGTTTGTGACTTTGCTGTTGCATATGAACCTTACAGTGGAGTTGCTGAGATTGCAAAACAGATTGCAGGGTTTTTGATTGGGATTGTCTTGAGTCTACAGATCAAGTGTAGAAGAGTAGATGAGAAAATAATTAAGTTTTCTATGGAGGTCCCTGCCAATGCTATGGCCAACAGAGGAAAAATCGTCATGAGGCAAGAAGGAAATCTAATCCAATGTGACTTAGTTAACTGTTGCTGGTTCAAACTTCTAGAGTCTAACACTGGACAGTTTATTTTAGATGTATTTAAGAACATATATGCAGTATAGACATATATACAGTACAATTTTGAAAAATAAGCTTCTTGATAACAATTATCTCAATCCCATGTGTACAATAAAGCTTAAGGCATGACTACATTGAAACTCTTTTGCAAAGTACATGTGATCTCTTCCATAAATATGGGTTCTATAGCCTAAGGGCTTAGGATCTGGTATGGTCTCTGACATAGAGACAAAATAAAGATCACCAGACTGTAAAGTGCATGTGACATTTCCCCTAATGATGAGTTCTATTGACTGAGATGTAGGCAGAGTTTTTCATTAGGACTGCCAGTCAGCTCCCAAATAACCACACAGAGACTTAATATTAATGATAAATCCTCACCCAATAGTTTAGGCTTGTTACTAACTAGCTCTTACAACTTAGATTAACCCATTTTTCTCATCTATGCTCTACCACATGGTGCCACCTCTTTTCAGCATGGCATGTTCATCTTGCTTCTCTTGTGTCTCCTGGCTACTGCCTTTCTCTCTTTGTGTGCTCTCTTTTTGTCCACAAGTCCTGCCTAGCCTTTTCCTGCCCAGCTATTGGCAGTCTGCTCTTTATTAACTAATGTGAGTAATATATATTCACAGCATACAAAAAGATTGTTCCACAGCACTGAGAAACAAAGATAAAGATAAAGGTCTAGGGAGGAAGGATCTGGGATAAATATTCTGGGTGATTCAGCTGAGGCCTGACCCTACAGAGATAAAAGGTCACCAGGTTATTAACTACATCCACTCCCAGCCTTCTGGGTAAAAAACAGGTATATACCACTCCCATTGAAGAGCAAAGCCTGAGTGTATAACATTCCTGGTTTCTTTAGTGCTTATCTCTGAATATGAGGACTCTGTGCCCTCCACAGGTTTCCTCTCAATTTATTTAGCTCTTCTTTGATTTGTGTCAGTATTGGAGATTCCTGTATATAGATCTGACTCATATTTTGCTAAGTTTATACTTATTTCACTCTTTGGTGCTAATACAAAAGTGCTGTGTTTTAATTTCAAATTCCACTTGTTCATCAGTGGCAAATAGGAAAACAGGTGGCTTTTGTATACTGTCCTTGTGTTCTAGTATTTTACCATAATTGTTTACTAGTTATTAGAGATACTTTTGGACAGATTCTTCAGTGATTCAAACACTTCTTGTCATGTGCAAACAAATGCAGTTTTATTATTTCCTTCTTAATCTTTTCTTTTTGTGTCTTATTAAATTTTCTTGAACTTTTATTTTGCCGTTGAAAAGCAATGGCAAGTGGGAAAATCTTACCTTGTTCTTATTCTGGTGAGAAAGCTTCAGGTTTTTCATCATTAACTGTGATGTTAGCTGTGAGTTTTTATATACATCCTCTATCCCATTGAGGAAGTTCCCTCGTATCTGTAGCCCCCATACCATAAATGGGCACTGGATTTTTTTCAAGTGCTTTTTCTGCATTCATTGGTGGTAAGAGTAATTCTTCTTTATTAAATTATTGATATGATGAATTGTATTTGTTAATTTGTAGTAAGCTTTTTCATTGACTGCCAGCTCCCAAATAATGGCACGGAAACTTCTTATTATGAAAGCCTGGTTTTAGTTTAGGATTATTTCTAACTAGCTCTTACAACTTAAGTTAACCAATTTTTCTTCATCTACATGCTGTCATATGGCTCATGGCTTTTACCTCTCCTCCTGAATGTCCTGCTTCTTCTGCGTCAGGCTAGTGATTCTTCTGCCTTTCTTCTTCCCCGAGACCTCTCTGTTCCCAGAAGTCCTGCCTAACCTCTTCCTGCCTAAAACTGTATACAATAAGAAATGTTTCAGAATATTCTTTTACACTGTGTGAAGTTGAGTCACTGTGATTGGTTTAATAAAGTGCTGAATGGTCAATAGTTAGGTAGAAAGAGGTTAGGCGGGTTAGTCTTTTTTATTTAGACAAAAGGGGGAAATATTGTGGTATAACCTTTTTGTACACTGTGAAGATGTGTCTTTGCCAAGGCACCTTCTGATTGGTTTAATATAAACCTAAATGACCAATAGCTAGGCAGGAAAAGGTTAGGCAGGACTTTTGGGCAGAGAGAGAAGAGATGAATGTAGGCATGGGAGAGATGCCAGAGGACACAGAGAGGAAACAGGGGGTGCAAGATGGAATTTATATGTCTTTACACTTAGTAGGTTTCTTGTAGATAATGTACTGTGCCTTGTTTTGATCCACCCTGATAATATCTGTCTTTTAATAGTACATTTAAATTGCTGATGTTCAAAATAACTGTTAATATAGTTGAATTAATAATTGTAGCTAAAAATATTTTTAACAACCTGTAGTATGTTCAATCAAAAATTCAAAGAATAAGCTATATTTGACTTTCATTTATTCCTTCTGTGATATATATATATATATTTCTAACATGCTATTTTTCTTTTTGTTAAACAACTTTAGAATATTTCTTGCAACCCATTTATAATGGCAATAATTTTCCTTAACTTCCAGTTACTCAGAAAACAGAGAACCTCCATTAAATAGTCACTTAAAAAGTAGCCATCCATGGCTCCGACTCAGATCAGAGCACAGCTCAATTCTTGTCAGAGAACTCTCCTCTTGTAGTAGATGAGAACTAATACAGAGACCTAAAACTAGACAATGTACAGAGAGGGAGAGACTGAGGAGCACTCAGTCCTAAATGGGATCTTCATTACACCCCTTCCTTCCAGGCTTAGGGATTTATAGGAAGCAGGGGTAGAAAGTTTGTAAAGAGCCAGAGGCAGTGGACAACACCAAGGAAACAGCATCTTCCAGACACAACAGGACTGATGCACATAGGAACTTTCAGAGTCTGTAGCAGCACACACATGACTTGTACAGATTCAAACAAGACAATCTCTCAGCCCTGAGAAGAAGAAATGGACACAAAGCCCCAACCCTAACCAAGAAGTTATTTGCAATTGATACTTTCTGGGAGAGGGAACCCAGTTTTCTCCAATGTCATGACACTAGGTAAATCAACCACACTCCAGGGCAGGCCCCATGACCAGAAGTAGTTGACTGTAGTTGGTTTTTCTTTTACTCTTTGGAGGCCAGCCACCACCTCTCAGATAAATACATGGAGACTTGTTTTTGCTTATGAATACCCAGCCTTAACTTGGCTTAGTTCTAGCCAGCTTTTCTAACTTATCCCATTTCTCTTTAACTATGGTTTGCTTCTTGGCTTTTTACCTCTCTTTATTTCTATTATTATATACCTCTCTATATGTTTTTCTTCCCTTCTCACTCTGTGCCTGGCTATGTGGGTGGGTAGCCCGTGGTGTCCTCCTCTCCTTCTCCTTTTCTCCCTTTTTTCTTCTTTCTTTCAAGCCTAGATTTCTCCTCCTATTTATTCTCTCTCCCTGCCAGCCCCACCTATCCCTTCTCCTGCTTCACTATTGGCCGTTCAGCTCTTTAGTAGACCAATCAGTTGTCTTAGACAGGCACAGTAACACAGCTTTACAGAGTTAAACAAGTGCAACATAAAAGAATGCAACACATCTTTGCATCACTAAACAAATATTCCACAGCATAAATGAATATAACACATCTCAAACTAATATTCCACAACAGTTGACCAAAACAAAAGGGACTCTGTGCTCTTTTTGTTTTGTTCTGATCTTTCTTTCTTTCTTTCTCTTTTTTTTTCTTTCAGTTTGTTTTGACTTTTTTGTGTGATAGAGAAAGAGAAATAGGGAAAGAGTGCATAAAGTTTGTTAAGTAGAGAGGTGGGGAGGATCTGGGAGGAGTTGGGGAGAGGAAGGAATATGATCAAAATATGTTTTATAAAAAAATTTTAATTAAAATAAAGAAGCTATTCAAGGAGATGGGTTCCTAAGGAGAAAGTAGAGGGTGATTACAAATCATGCCCGTCAAAGGTTAGCTCACACACAGGACCTCACTCCCCTCTGAGCAGGACTGGACTCTAAGGAGGTAGATCAGCAGACTGACACTATAGAACTCTGAGTAGCAGAGGTCTCATGACTTTCTAGACCAGGGAGTAACATACAAACATATCTTCACACACCATTGTCTGGAATTGGTAAGAAAATTTAAATGTCTTAGAAAAAATGTGCAAACTTCAAACATCTACTTATATCTATATATATATATATATACATATATTAATGCATATGGCTAGCAATCATGACAAACTGATTCTTTACCTCTGGGGGCCAGAGAGAAAGTGAGATGAAAATTGAGTGAGCCAGGGCCAGGATGAGGTTCTATTTTGGCAAGCAGTGAGCAGGCATTTGCTCTGAGACCAAGGCCCACATCAAGCGCTCTGGTCCCAGCTGCTCAGAGATAACAAACCACCATCTTGGAATGTGAGCCACTGACATGCCCATTGCATGACAACAGCCCTTCCAGCCAGCGGCTTGTGGGGACAGGCACACTGCCTCTGCCTGAAGAATCTTTCCACACCACGGGCTGATCTGCAACCTCAATTGCTGACGTCATCCCCCACTCCGGAAGTCCCTTCACCATACTCATTACTTCTGGACATGCTTTTCTCTCTAGGAACGCTCCTGTCTTAGCAGCTAATTAGAGTGAGGGGTAGAACTCCAGCACAAATATATAATCTGAATTCAAAATCTCCCCCCTCCCTTCCCAAACACACACACTTAAAGTCAGATTTGTTTTTTAGCTCAGGTTATCCATTCATCCACATTCAGCCAGTCAGGTGAATGCCAGGCAGAATCAAAATCGATAAGATGTTACAGATCTGCATGTATGATCTAGCTCTCTAAGCCGCAACTTAAAGCTGTACTGGGAATTAGAAGTAGTGTAAGCAATTGTCTGCAACTGCTCAACAAACAACATTTATTGCTTTAACTAATGACTGGGGGAGGGGGGAGAACACTGAAGGTTACAGAGCTCGCTCTGTGTCAGCACCAGGGCGTAAGAAAGCACAGGAGGGAGGTGTCAGGAGGCTTTCCTGCTCCATGTTGAGGACAGAGTAAAATGAAGTTCCAAACTTTTGAAGGGTGGAAATGCTACATCAGTAAAGAAGATACACAGTAAACTACGGGCCCCAACAACAGACACACAAACAACAACACAAACCTGGCACAGTAAAAGGTGTCTAAGTGCATACTGACCGGAACTTAATTCAAAACTTTGAACGGATTGGAGGTGATGCTGCTAGCGCTTGCCCACGTCCCATTGCACGGCTTCACTGCGGCTTAGTTCTGAACAGACCATGTTACACTGTGTCCCCTCCCCAAGGCCTGGTGGACGTGGAGAAGAGGAGACAGAAAGGCAAGAGCAGGAGGATGGGAGGAGCTGTGAAAGTCTGGCCTTTGGACATAACATCGTCACTGTTACACACGTGAGTTCCCAGCATCTCTGGCTACCCTCACAAGATCAAGAGATTAAAAATTCTAGCAGGCTAGAAAGGAAGGGAAAGCTGGGGGAGAGAAAAAAGCAGTCTTTGCCAGGGAATGTGCGCTCTGGGCCCAGATTGTCGGTACAAGTGAATGACATGCTACTCCTGGCCGTATGATCTTGGGGATGGTAACTTTCCATGTGTGTCTGTGAGACAATGTGCTGAGACCCCAGTCTGGGCATTGAGGTCACTCACTGCTGCTGCCAGGGTGGGGCAAGAACAGCCGTCTGTCCTCTGACACATGCCAGACGGACATCTTTACTGTCCTCTCGGCTTTCACTCCATTGAGCAGGAATTCAAAATCAAGTAAGCCACATAGGCCTATGGGAGCTCTGTTCCCAAGATTATGCAAAACTGCATTTTTTTTTTTGGTTTTTCGAGACAGGGTTTCTCTGTGTAGCTTTGCGTCTTTTCTGGAACTCACTTGGTAGCCCAGGCTGGCCTCGAACTCACAGAGATCCTCCTGCCTCTGCCTCCTAAGTGCTGGGATTAAAGGTGTGCGCCACCACCGCCCGGCGCAAAACTGCAATTCTTAATATTTACTTGAGTATTAGCACTAATTGTAATGCCTTATTTTTATTATTTTAAACACCATAAAAACTAAGTCACAAGGCCGGGCGTTGGTGGTGCATGCCTTTAATCCCAGCACTTGGGAGGCAGAGCCAGGCGGATCTCTGTGAGTTCGAGGCCAGCCTGGGCTACCAAGTGAGCTCCAGGAAAGGTGCAAAGCTACACAGAGAAACACTGTCTCGAAAAACCAAAAAAAAAAAAAATACCTCCCAAACTGCAATAGCCACACACACACACAGAGAGCATGACTAATGTCATAGAAGGTCCTTGAACATCAAGCTGCATGTCCTGCCTTTGCACCAGACTCAGCCACCAGCTGGACACAGTTTTTATCATTCTTTTGCTTTTATTTACAGACTATGTATTATGTCTCTTTAAGCAGCACATCTGGTCTTCTGAACTTCCTGTAAATGGTACTTTGTACACCACTGGCTAAACAGTTAGGGTCATCATGCTTACGTATGCACTTGAAGTTGACTGATTTCTGTGCTGTGTGCTGTTCCACCAGACTGAGCAGGTTGTGAGGGCACATGTGCATAGTTTCAGCACTCGGAAACTGAGGCAAGAAGACCTCGGTGAGTCTGAGGCCAGCATGTTTTTGTTTGTTTTTAACTCTATGTGTACGGGTGTGTTCCCTGCTTGCGGGTTTGTGCACCGTGGTCTGTGCCTGCCTAGTGCACTCCAAGGCCTGGGGAGGACGTTAGATTTCCTGGAACTGGAGTTACGGATGGCTGTGAGCCACCATGTAGGTGCTGGCAATTGAACGCCAGTCCTCTGGAAGAGCAGCTAGTGCTGTGAACTGCTGACTCATCTCCCCAGCTCCTCTTTAGTTTTAGTATATTATCCTTGTCTCTGGCATTTTGAAGACCTTTAATGTGTTTAGGTGTGTATATTCTTAGTTTCTCACTGAAGATTACTAGGAGTTTGGGGTTCTTTAGTTTCTTTTATCAAATTTTCAAATGCCTCATTTACTAGCTCCCGGATCATTTCCACTTGGAATGATCAAGGAGAATTTCCATTTCTACTTGAAAGCATAAGTAACTATCTAACTACATCCTTGGCGGCCTCTGCACTCACCGCTATCTTTTCCATCACTTGAAACCCAGTGTGGCATCTGTACGAGGCAGCCCACTCCACGTGGTACCACTTCCCCACTTCCTCTTCAGGAGTGGCCTTTTCTGCTGGTAAGCCTTCCAAGTTTTTAATGCTTATGTTTTTGAAAATGTTTAACTTTTAGTTCTAACTGAAATGTAATATTTGTACTTGTTTATGAGGTGCAATGCTATATAGCTGGATCTTTGTGAACAATGTATACTGACCAGATCATAGTAATTAACATCTCTGTCACCTCAAATACTATCTTTTCTGTGCTGAGAGCCATCTCTGTATTGTTTCATTTCCAGAAATATTATTGTGTCCCTTTTCAGCTATAATTTCCCATTTTTATTAATTTGTTTTTAACTGACAAAACACAATTATACACATCCCTAGAGCATCGTGTTACTAGCCAGTAGAGGTTATCTATTTGTTTCCCGAGACACCGAGTCCTTGTGTGAACTCTTTCTTTTGAAATACACAGGGCATGCCTGTTGTCAGTAGTCACCTTCCTATGCAATGGCACACAATGACTTCTTGCTCCTTTCTGGTGTAACTCAGCAACCATCAGTCAGCTGTTGCCTGCCCCTCATCCATCTGCCCAACTCACTCATGATGGCCACTCTATTCCAACTTCCGTGAGCTCAACTTGTCTAAAGTCTGCATGTGAGTGAGGTCGTGTGACCTTGTCTCTCTGTGCCTGGTCTATTTAAGTTACTGTCATTATGATGGAACTCTGTAGGGTCTTTTTCCTCCCTTAAATTTGCATTTTCCATATAGTTTATTTTAATATAGCAATTGTATAGATTTTAGTTTTCAATTCATCCTGACATTTCAGAGATATTTTACTGCTGGCATTAAATGCTTCAGAATAGGTGTCATCCTATGTTTTCATTATATTCCTATCTTTTACAATTATTTAGCTATAAGCAACCTTGTGTTCACAACTTAAAACCATGACCGATTGTAAGCAAACTCTGTCACCCCGCTGTACCTGAGTCAGAGCCCAGCTCTTCTTGTCCCCAGGTCTTTCCCCTGACAAGGCGTCTTGTGACAATCATTCATCTTTCTACCACAAACTCCATCCTTTTAATTAAAAGAGTTTGTGATTATTTTTACCTCTCTGAGTCTTGCCCCCTGTTTTCCACACCCCTAGATTGCTGCTATATTTTTGGAGAATGTCCAAAAGTTTCACCTTTGGATAAGGGGACAAGACTTTAAAAACTTTTGCTTCTTAATGCTATCTGCCTGGGCATAAAAAAAAAAAAATCCTTACACAGGAGGAAATAGAGGCTTGAGACAATTTTTAGAAAATGCATATGTGTACTGACCTTATGGAGAACATGGGGGGAGATGGCCTGTGTTTCAGCGGTGAAATTTCAGTGATAGAGTAGTTTTAATCGAGAATTCAGTCTGCTTTCCCTCATTGCTAAATCTTGGCTCATCAGTTATTCTAAAATTATCCTGCATTCCTCATTGACTTGTGGCTAATAGTCACACGTCATTCCAATCCTTACAGTAAAGTGTGGGCATTCCGCATTTTGTAAACGTTCTAACGGAATCCCCCCAGCAGTGCTCATCTATCTCATGTGACGAACACATCTCACACGGATTTGTTTTCAAATATACGGCTGGCCTTCCCCACATGTGGTGCGATGAGCAGCGTTCTAAGAATCTCAGGTTTTGCAGTGTTCACAGGGATGTTAACTCCACCACTGTCAACCAGTTCTTTTTAATTGGAAGCACATGAATCCATCTTCAATTCAGCACACAAAACCTAATTTTGCCTTATGAAACCCTCTGTTGTTCGATATATAGCTCTTGGAAGGGCTAACATTTAAGAAACATGGTTGAGCACACTGTAACCACCTGCATTAGTCGCCAAAGGCTGCTGTCTTAATAAGGGTTACTATTGCCACATTGAAACACCATGATCAGAGAAACTTGGGGAGGAAAGGGTTTCTTCGGCTTATACTTCCACAGGACTGTTCATCATCAAAGGAAGTCAGGACAGGAACTCAAACAGGGCAGGATCCTGAAGCCAGGAACCGATGCAGAGGCCATGGAGGGGTGCTGCTCACTGGCTGCTTTCTTAGAGAATTGAGGACCACCAGCCCAGGGATGGCACCACCCACAATGGCCTGGGCCCTCCCCCATTGATGTCTAATTAAGAAAATGTCCTACAGTCTTGCCTATAGCCAGATCTTGTGGAGGCATTTTCTCAATGAGGCGCCCTCCTCCCTGACGACTGTGGCTGTGTCAAGTTGACAGAAAACCAGCCAGTCCAGCTGCTGTATCAAAAGTATCACAACATGGATTCCTTACAACACACTTCTATCACTTACCACCTGAAATCAGGTGTTGGCAAAGTCGAGCTCCGTCTAGCTTTTCTAGGAATGGTTCTGTCCTTGCTGCCCCTAGCAGGTTCTTATTGGTGCTTGCATTCCCTGGCTTAGGGCAGCTTAACATCAACCTCTACCCTACCTGTGGGCTCTTGGCCCTCATGGATTCTCGCCTTCTCTCTATATCTTTCTGCTTGTCACAAGGACCCCAGCAAGACTGGGTTAGCTTGACCAGTGGTTTTTCCTTTCACTGAAAACACCCACATGACAGTTTCCAAAAGAGCTCACATTCTGTGGGAGATTTTAACCTTCCAAATAGGTTTGAATCACATCATTTCAGAGATAGGAATTTTCTATCTCTGGACCATATCTTGATGTCCTGCTTTCAGCTTTCATTAAGCATTACCATAAATAGAAGCTTAATGAATGTCACTGTTCCATTTACTAATCCTGTGATTAAAAACTTCACCCCATTTGGTTATTTTTTCCTAGAACCAAGTGTTTGTTTTTTTTTTTTTTAACTTTCCTTTGAATAACTTGAAGGTTTTATTTTAGAGTTGAGGAAAATCATATGTCTAATTACATGTTTCTTATTTTTGTCAGGAAGCTTAAGAATTTAGTGATTCATTAATTTTAATAACTTTGCATGGTGCCATAACCACATATGTGTGTATTTTTACTTATCACCCAGTGTTAATGTTTTATTTTCATTCTGCTGTTAAACAGCTTTTAAAATTGGTTCTTATTACAAGTCACTCCTAATTCTCTGGAGGGAGGGCTGGCAATAAGTAGGAGAATGACTTTCTGATTCTCCCTCATTCACAGCGAATTTTTTGATACCCCAGCACTTCTGTCAATCATGTCAAACCAAAGATTATCATCCATCAGCATTGGAGACAGAATATGTGGGGGAGTTGAGCAATATAGGGGGAGTGGAGGTTCATACACTTTATCCTTGAGAAAATCAAGTAGATCTGATTCCTTCCATGATGGGGGTGATGAGAAAAATGACACAGGATCTATATATTAGTACACATAAAAGACACCTGGAAAAACAGAGATAATAATAAGAGGGTTGCTGGAAAGTGTATTAAAAGCACCAAGAACCAGAAGTGAAAACTGCAGAAAGCTGATGGGCTCGGATGGGCAAGAAACTGGAGGTCACAGAGAATATAAACCTGCCACCAACTAGAGAGGTTAATTGAAAGTAGATTCTCCCTAAGTTGAGCCTTCTGCTAAGACTGGAGTCCACTTCAACAGCCCTGTGAGGGACCCTAAAACAACACTGGAGTCCCAGCTCCCAGGGAGTGTGAGATAATAAATGCTATCTAAAGCTATTCCGTTTAGGGGTAGTTTGCTACACAGGAATAGCTACTAATAACTATTTTATCCTTTACCAAACTCTAGCCAATCTCATCTGTGCCCCATTCTCCACAAAGTCTCAGACTTGGCTCATAAAACTTTAATAAACACTGAAAGTTTCTAACAACTCAAGGCCACATCCCTAGTTTGTCCCTTGCCGCCTTTACAATGTCTGCACCAAAATGTTTAAGGGCGACAAATGAATTTTCTGTGTGTTAAGTACCACCAGACAACGGATTTCTGACCACCCTTTAGCTAAAAGCAGTTTGCAATTTTGAGTCTTCCCTCAGTTCCTCTATGTACACCTGTATCCTTAAATCTCAGTAGTGTTGTTCTCCAGGATCTGAAAGCCAACACATTGAAAGAGCATGAGAAAGCTCAGAAGCCCAGTCCCTCTCGGTATCTCTAGGAGGAGATAACCACTCTCAGCTTTGGTAATTATAAACGGCACAGCGAGTGGGGAGGATGCATTCTGATGATGTTTGCCTCACTGCTGGCAGAGGTCATGAGTGAACATTGTTCCGGAAGCCTCTCATCTTAGGCTCTCCACGCTCTTATATGGACCCAGAATCTGCTTGATTCTTAGCCTTTTCCTTTCCATCTGCAGAGTGGCAGAACCCACACACACATCCTCACTCCCCACATCTACAAACTCAATGCCACTGTATTTCTTGATTTCTCTGGGATCACTTAATTATTCACATTTATCCAAACTTAATGTCAGTCTTCACAAGAAGTTCAGGATTTGGGAGTCATTCCCAAAGTCTCATTCCTCCAAGCTCCTTCACACTCTTCTTCCATCCTGAATTTTCTTAGGTTTTTCTCACATATCTAATCTACTGTTTTTCTATAAGATTTATTTTATTGGTATAAGTGTTTTGCCTGAATATTTGTATACCAAATGCAGTCCTTGAAGACCAGAAGAAGGCACTAGATCCCCAGGAACTGGAGTTACAGATGGTTGTGAGCAACCATACAGGTACTGGGGATGGAACTCAGGTCCTCTAGAAGAGCAGCAAGTGTTCTTAACAGCTGAGCTATCTTCAAGCACCAATGTTTACTTTAGAAAATTATGTATATGTGTCATGCATCCAGGGTATCTTTGGAGAACAGAGACATGCCCAGAGCTGAGTTACAATTGGTTGCAAGCCATCTGATGTGGGTGCCAGGACCCAAACTCAGACCCTCTGCCAGGGCAGTGCACACTCTTGACAGTAACCCATTATTATTTTCATTGCTACTACTTTGGCTCAAGATTACACTGCTGCTTGCCTGAATTACTGCAAAGATCTGATTAGTCTCTCTCCAAGTTTGTTCCCTATGATGTATCATTGCTAGAGTAGCCAAAATCATCCTTTAAAAATATGCTCGGTCATATTACTCATCTGCTCAAAACTCCCCAACAGCTGCCCACTTCAGAATGAAAGCAAAGTCCTTGCGATGCCCACAAACCCTATGCCATCTGTCCCCAGCTCCAAGGTCATTCTCAGCCTTCCTCCTAGTAGTTCTCTAGCCTTTAATCCAGCCACACTGACATCCTTGCTATTTCTTCCATCCAAAATCCACAGAGCAGTGCTTAGCAGGTGCGGCCTAGATTAAGTGTGGGGGGGGGGGGGATGAGGAAAGACTGGTTGGGGGTGCTGTGTCAATCAGGATTCTCTGTAGTGCGGAACGGATGGAATGAATACATGTTCTGAAGGGGGATGCATTGAAATGGCTTATGAGATAGGGGATAGGTAGTCCAACAATGGCTGTATGAATGCTGGGCAGGCTGAGAAACAGGCAGTTTGTGAGGCTGACTGCATTCATAATCCCAATCTAGTACCAAGAGTCTGGAAGATTCTTGGTGAGCTGCTGATCTTTGGTCCACATTGGAACTCAAAACTTCTGGAGTCTGAAGTCCCTGAAAGCTGGTGGCCGCAGGGACAGACCCCTCCACACCAGTGAGAAGCCAGGGCAAGCAAGCAGTGCTGTGTTCACATCCGAATTCTGGATATCTGGGCCACCTGCTAGATGGTGCTGTCCCCGGGGAGAGGATCTTCTCTCCTCATTTAACCGGTCCTTGAGATACCCTCAAGGACCTGCCCAGAGGCACGTCTTAGTTGATCCCAGATCTAATCCAGCCGACAATCAAATTTAACCATCCATGGTGCCAAGTTATCATTAGGGAGGAGAAATAAATGCTGGTGTAGTAGATCTTTGTGTCCTCATGTTAGAATAACCTGGGGTGGGAGGGGGAGCCACAGGATGAACTGTACTGGTGGCCCAAATTCCATGAATGATGTCATCATTGAAGTTGCTACACTCCAGAAAAAAAATCAATGTATCTTAAAACCATGTGAAAAACACTTTAAGTGTAAAACAGTATAGGCTGAGAAATTTCAGCATACATGAACTAACTGTGGGGCTGTGGAACAGTGAAGACCCACAGGGTATAAGACAATTCAGTAGTCCCAGACAATGGACGAGGTCTAGCATGGTAGGCTCCAGCAACACCATCCAGGCAGTATCATTTCCCAATCAGCAGCAAGAGCAAACTGACCCTCATGCATTTCCAAAACAACTCCTGGGCCAGTTCAGCATCCAGTGATCTCTTCTGTGTTCCGGCTTCCCCTCTGTGTGACTGTCTGCTGGCATGTCCCTCCTCATTGTTTCTTCCTTCCTTGGCTCTGATGGACTTCACCCCTGCGGCGGCTCTTGCCTGCACCTGACCAGTGCCTGCCTGCCATCATTATGGGCTCCTCAACTCGCCTGCCCACCCCTGCTGACCTGGCCTCCCCTTTGCCTCTACACAGGCTTTCCAACTTCCTCTCCTATGCAAATGGCTCCTAAAACTCTGTATCACCACATAATAGTCAAAGTAGTATTTCTAGCTGTATGTGGTTCTTCACACCCAGAAAGCCTCCTGTTTGGTTCCAAGACAAACTGGCCATCTTTTTTCCAAAATTTTATATTCCAGTGGTTGTATCTGTGTCAGAAACAACAACCACCACATCCTTAAATCCATAGAAACTGCCTTGGATTGCCTCTTCTTCCTCCCCCACATGCAACCGTTTGCCTTGCTCTGCCCATTTTCTCTCCAAAGACTCTCTCCCTGGCTGCTTCAAGTCTAGTTTAATACACTGTCTCTAGCTTAGAACATAGTCACCGACTCCTAACACAGCTTCCACTCCAATTCATTTCTTGATACTTCCACAAAAGGAATTGCTGTAGATAATAATAGTAGCTAACATTAGCTCAGTGCTTATAATAGGACACGCACTATTCTAAGTGTCTCCTGCCTATTTTAATCTGTGCTGCCACTCACAGCCATTGTTACACAACTGCTATTTCTTAAATTTTAATGCTGAGGTCAAAGAGATTTGGAGAGGTAAAATAACTTTGGAGTTCATAGACTTACCTCGGAAGTGACAGCACCAGGAGTCTGGGTCTCTGTGACTGTGTGGTCCTGGCTTTCATTCACCCCTCTTTTGACCCCACTTTATCATATTTCACCTTACAATCTTTACCTCTATCCCACTGCCTTTTCCTTCCCACTTCACTCTCCTAGGGCATCCACTTATTTATTTTCTTTTATTAAAAATATGTTTTTCATAAAATATATTCTAGTTCCCCTCCCCCAACTCCTCCTAGGTTCTCCCCACCTCTTTACCTCCCCAAATCCATACCCTTTCTTTTTCTTTTTCATCAGAAAAAAAATCACAAGCATTTAAAAAATAATATGATAAAATAAAAAACAAAATAAGACAAAACAAAAAACAAGCTAACAGAAAAAAAAGAGCCAAAGAAAAAGTACAAGAAACACATATAGATGCAGACACACACACACATTCACATCCATAGAAATCCCATAAAGACATGAAGACAGAAACCACACTACATTAACAAAAAATCTGTAAGGTTAAAAAGAAAAGAAAATCCAGACAAAGCATTGTGAGAAATAAATAATAAATAAATAGATGAATAAATAGATAAATAAATAAAAAAAACACCTCCAAATGAACTAGTATGTGGTGGTATTGTGTTCCCCAAAATATTGTGCACCCTAATAAACTTACCTGGGGTCAGAGACAGAACAGCTACTAGATACAAAGGCTAGTAAATGGTGGCACTCACACCTTTAATCCTAGCATTCCAGAGGTAGAAATCCCTCTGGATCTCTGTGAGTTCAAGGCCACATTGGAAACAGCCAGGCATGGTGACACACGCCTTTAATCCCAAGAAGTGAGCCTTTAATCCTAGGGAGTGGGATTAAAAGTGGGCAAAAACAGAAAGTTATACAAGGCGTGGAGACCAGAAACTAGAAGCATTTGGCTGGTTAAGCTTTCAGGCTTTCGAGCAGCACAGTTCAGCTGAGAGCCATTGGGATGAGGATACAGAAGCTTCCAGTCTGAGGAAGCAGGATCAGCTGAGGAACTGGCGAGGAGAGGTAGCTATGGCTTGTTCTGCTTCTCTGATCTTCCAGCATTCACCCCAATACCTGGCTCCAGGTTTGATTTTATTAATAAGAACTTTTAAGATTCCTGCTACACTAGTAAGTTCATTTTGTGTTATCAGCCTACTGTTAGGGCATGGGCCTGCCCTTAAGTGTGGTTTGTATACCCAAGTGAAACTCTGTTTTGTTTTTTAACTCTACGGGGCCTGCCACCCAGCTCCCAAATAAACTCATGGAGATTTATTCTTACTTATGAATGCCCAGCCTTAACTTGGCTTGTTTTAGCCAACTTTTCTAACTTAAATTATCCCATTTCCCTTTAACTATAGTTTGCCTCTGGGCTTTTATCTTATTCTATATACCTTTCTTTCCTTCTTACCCCATGGCTGGCTGGGTGGCTGTGTGGCTGTGTGGCTGTGTGGCTGTGTGGCTGGCCCCTAGCACCCTCCTCTTCTTCTTTTCTTGCTCCTCCTCCTCTCTTCTTCCAAGCCTAGATTTCTCCTCCTATTTATTCTCTCTGCCTAGCAGCCCTGCCTATCCTTCTCTCCTGCCTAGCTTTGGCTATTCTTCTCTTTATTAGACAATCAGGTGTTTTAGACAGGCAAAGTAACACAGCTTCACAGAGTTAAACAAATGCTAACATAAAAGAATGCAACACATCTTTGCATCATTAAACAAATATCCCACAGCATAAACGATATAAACACATCTTAAACTAATATTCCACAACAAGACTCTGTGGCGAAAACTAATTTTCCTTTGCAAATGATTATCAGTTGGAGATAGTTTCTGGGTTGGGGATGGAGGATGGTGTCCCCTGGCACCCCATCTGGCTTAGACCTGGAGCACTGTTTATTGATCTATTTACCGACTGTTTCTGGTGGTGGTCAGGGCATGGCATGTATTTCTTTGCGCAAGCGTCCTTGCATGTCTTCTGTGGGAGTGTGTGTAGAGGCAAAGGTCTACATGTGCCTCACCCACTTTTTTTTGTGTGTTTGTAACAATCTCTCTTTGGCCTGGACCTAGCCAAGGATTCCAAGCTACGCTGGCCAGGAGCCTTAGGGATGCTTCTAGCTCTGCCTTTCCAGAGATGGGGTTGAAACTGGTGCCACAAGCCTGACTTTTTGTTCTGTGTTAACTCCTGGTAGGTGAAATCTGTTTCACCTTTCTGACTCATTTTTCTTAAAATGGGCCTAATTTCTAGAATACTTGGAGATTTTTACACTTCCCAGGCAAACACTTTCCTGCTTGAGCTAGCTCCCAGGACCTCACTAGCTATTTCAAGAAAATGCATCACAAAAGTCTCTCTTCTTTGGCTCCCTGTACTACAGCTATTCCCAGTCTCCTTCTCCCACTCAGTCCTAACAACTGAGGGAAGGGTGGGAGGAGGAAGTGACTAAGTAGGCCTGACTCCAACCTCCTCAGGTGCAGACACACAAAACTGCATCTTTAGCCTTTCTTTGCTTAAATCCCATTGTTGCTTTATGGATCTAACAGAATGAAGCAAATGAGTAAACAACTCTTTGTAAAGATAATTTAAATAATTTTATTTTTTTTTAATATTTTTTTTGATTACAGAATGAAGTATAACAACTCTTTGTAAAGAGTGCTATGGAGCGGTCTGTAAATGGAGAGTCCAATTACCCTCCGATGGAGTTGTGCTATTTCTCCAACAAGAAAACAGGAGCGCCTAAGCAAAGTATGCCACACACGTGGAAGAGGAAGCAGAGCCCACAAAATAGGAACTTGGCCTGGGAAATCTCTTGTAATCATTGTTGCTAACGTCCGGCTTACACAGTTCAGCCGGGTTATCCACAAGAAAATGGTGTTAACCCGAAAATCTCCACTGTACTAGTTTTCCCGGGAGCTGCCCCTCCCTTCTGCTCCCTGGAAGTTTGGAGCCATTGGCAAACGTTCTCCTTGGAATCTCTGCGGATTCGGTCCTTTCCCTCTTAAGAGTCTCTGCCTCTCCACACCCCCTCCGCCCCATCTCCAGAGCCCCCTGGGGCCACGGTGGACTACAACTCCCGGCGTGCCGCGCGCGCCAGGCGCTTCTCTGGGCTCCGCGCGTGGCGGCCACCGAGCGGCTGGGGGGAGGTAAGTGATGGGCTCGCAGGCCGTCCGGGAACACGCCCGCCTTCCCTCCTCTCCAGGATGAAAGGAACCAGTGAGCACCAGGATAAGGACAAAAACAAAACAAACCAAAACAATCCAAATTTCCCCCAAACGCCCGCCCCGCGATCCCTGTGTGTTGGGCGCCC
The DNA here is from genome assembly GCF_004664715.2 of Peromyscus leucopus. Taxonomy (NCBI): domain Eukaryota; kingdom Metazoa; phylum Chordata; class Mammalia; order Rodentia; family Cricetidae; genus Peromyscus; species Peromyscus leucopus. The sequence continues at coordinate 117,786,717 of NC_051068.1, read as the reverse complement.
CGCGGGCGTGCACTTTGTCACCTGGAGTGGAGCAGGGCAGAGCTGGCGGGACGGGACGGGGTGCTAGGCTCGGCGCCACACCCCTAGGAGCTCCCACCCCAGGCAGACCTGCCGGTTCTCCCTGAGAATCTCAGCAGAAACTTTCCCCGCTGTCCCCCGCGCCACCGCGAGTTGCTCAGCCGACCGCCGGCCGCGAGGGCGGCCGTCCTTTGCCCTGGAGACGCCCTTCGGGAAGCGTGCAGCCCTGCCCTCGGGGACCTCGGTCCAGCACGGACCAGGCGGAGGATCCCTACAGTACAGCCTGGCTTTCCTGGGCCGTCTGTGCTTCCTGGAGGTGGGTGCGGGTCAATATAGAAGCCATCTCTCCAAGTACCTAGTCTCGAGTCCTTCGTGGCTGGCCTCCCCTCCCCCACCCGAGGGCGCTTTCAAGTGATCCAAAAGTTCTCTGTTCCAGAATCCTGAGGCTAGGGTATCCAGAGTTACGTTAATACAGACATACTGCCTTAGAAAGACTTGTTTGGGCGCCCCCTACACAACACACACACACACACACACACACACACACACACACACACACCACAACATGTTCTATAATCACAAAGCACACCACTTGCATACAGCACACAACACATACAGTCCACACAAATACAGTGTTAACATACACGTTCTTATAAGAGCAAATGGCTAACGTGCTTGTTAGAGTGTGCAAAGATGAGAGGGTGAACACACATGTTCACAAATGTCAACTTATTTCCAAAGTTAGAAACTAGCTGGTAAGTGAAACCTGTTACCATCATTTAGGACACCTTGGTGGCTCGTTCTTGATGAAGTGGGACCACTTTCCTATAATACTTCTAGAAACACATTTATTTAACAGGCAAACATGATCACAGCAGGCAGGAAGGGGAACTTAGCCTATTTTATGTGAAGGGAGAGGTGCTTGGAGAAACTCGACAGAGCCTTTCCTAGTGTGCCTGAGGAAGACTCAGCGTTTTTACGTCGCTGACTCTTTTTCCCTTGGAGAGTGGCAGTCAAAGCTACTCTGAGAACAGTTCTGAGCTGTGCTGTCAGGGACCCCTCCCCCTGGATCCCTGCCCACCAGGCTTACAATTCAATGCCAATCTCTTTGGCTGTAGCCGGAAAGTAGGACGGAGTTTCACATCCAGTCCCACAGTGTGGATCTGTTGATGAGTTAGTGCTCCGTCTCCCTCATTTTGGTCATTCCTGATACTGTACACACATGCCCACCCAGGCTCAAAACAGTCCTCAGAAATATTGAGCGCTTACAATTAACCCTAAAAATTTATAGCTGCTTTTGCAACGAGGCAGTGACAAAGCCCAGTAAAGAGAGCCTTTGAAATAGTTCTCAGTTGTGGGCCTTTGGGAAGCTGAAAATTTCTAATGCCATTCCTGAAACAAGGTGTGTGGGTGGGTGGGTGACTTAGGAATTCAGGATCCAAATTTCTCTCAGACTTGTTGACCTTTGATCTCTGAACTTCCTTAAGGATTAGTAAAGCAAAGGGAGGCACACCACTTTCTCCTCAGTTCTGCCTAAAGTCAACAACATCACACTTGCAGAGGACCAAGAATTCTCGGGGTCCTTGTCAGGAACTGAAGGTGTCGGTATTTTGAGTGGATTTTGTCAGTGTGTTTCGCCATTGTCTTTTGTCTTTTGGGTTTTTTTTTTGTTTTTTATTTTTTGTTTGTTTGTTTGTTTGTTTGTTTTGGAGAATGGGTGTGGGGGGTTGGTGGATATCTCGAACTAAAAGTGTCGAAATGTTGATTGGTATATGTTTTCCACTCATGTACAAAACGTTTATGAGGTTTATGGAACAGGAATGCCCCCCACAGCCCCAGTAGTGGTTCCCAGCTGACCGGGGGCACTGCAACACTGACCAGGTAACCATCAAAAAATCCTCCAGTCTCTGTGTCCTACCACTAAGTTTCCTGAATTGGAACTGAAATGGTGGTAGGTTGGCGCATCTTAATTATACGTGACTTGGGCAATACCAAGTGCTCATGGCTTAGAAGTGTTGGCTGAATTTGGGGTGGGGAGGGTAAGCTTTTTTTTTTTTCAATGCAACTGAGCTAAACCATTCAAATTAAGCCTTGCCGGAGTGTTTTTCCTTTGCAGAATAAGATTTGGTTTGGTTTAGTTTCTCTTGGCTTTCTTGGCTGGAATGGGAACGTTTTTCAGGAGCTCTGGTCTTCTATTACACATTCTCTCCGAGAAAGATGCTGCTTCCTGCGTCGTGGAGTGAAGGGATTTGCTGGCCAGCCCGAGCTTTCCTTATCTTCACAAAGAGATTACTTAAAAGGCAGCTCTGGGAACTTGATCCAGCACCTCTGTTAGGAAAAAAGACTAACTCAGGACCGCAGCTTCTGAGTGTTCACTGTGTAGAGCCCGCCCGCCACAAGCCCTGGGCTGTCTCTTGTTTCCCCACAGGGAGAAAACGAAATAGTTTGAAACACGGCGTGGCTACGCAGAACAACAGTAAAGATCTCTGTGGCAACGGGAATGGAGGAGACAACAGGCTGCTTAGGCAGCTTCTCTTTCCTTGCAGGAGACATGTGCAAGGAGAGTTCTGCCCACTTGGAAGTGGTGCTCACTCCCTCTCACTAATTGTGCGGAAGGTCGTTAGCAAAGTGAACAGGCACGCTGTAGCTTTAAAAAGTCAGCCATGAACCAGAAAGCGGTTGCGACTTGTGTGTGATTCCTAGCGTCGTCGTCATGTTGGCTGAGAGCCAGCCTGGTTTTATTTCACTGTGTCAAATTGTACCTCCTTATTGAATTCCTTTGCCAGACTACTTTGTGAAAGAAAAAATGGGGGTTTCTTTGCTCTTCTTGATAAGCCTATAAAAATGATATGTTTTAGTTGCTTCTAGGTAGGTTTTCTTTTTACTCTTTCAGGGAAAAAAAAGAAAAATAATAGTAGTGATAATAAGACAATGTAGTGTGCTGTCGTAGGGTGCTGCCGTGAGTTGTTTTGTTTTGTTTCTGGGATGCTTAGAAAATGGTGAATGTATAGCAGTTTCCAACTGAAGTGCCGCTCTTCTTGTGGTTGGAACAGCGGCACTGTCTCCCTGTCTACTCTGACTGTGTGCATGGATGCCGATATCTAGATGTATATTCAATGTTGGGTTTCTTTAGCAGGGATCTTAGAGATTTAGCAACTGTAGGTGTATGTGTGTGTGTGTGTGTGTGTGTGTGTGTGTGTGTGTGTGTGTGTATAGTGGAGATTATCCCACGCTGGCGATGTTGTTTGTTAATCATCCACTTCTGGAAGAATGATGATATCTTGTGAATATACTGAAGGATGTACTTGCCGTATCACAGTAATCCCTGGAGGAGGAGTGCCAGAGTCTTAGTGATTAGAGAGGAAATGTATTTAATTTATGGCTTCAGCTGAATACGAAGAAACTCCAGACAGACCAGGCTTTTTGTTTTGATTTTCTTTTCTTTAAAGCAGCACCCCGCCCCAATTTTGTTAATTGTTTATTAGTTGTGGAGGGTTTTTATTTTTTACAAGTTCCTCATCTGATAAACATAAAGAGTCATATATGTTACTGTATATCTCAAATGTTTTGATGATTTTACGTAAATCTGATGAGCTGCCTCCCCTCCCCCACCCCAAACACACACACCACCTTCACCCTTTCTGTGCTAAGCTATCTGGTTAGTGTGTGTGTGTGTGTGTGTGTGTGTGTGTGTGTGAGAGAGAGAGAGAGAGAGAGAGAGAGAGAGAGAGAGAGAGAGAGAGAGAGCGAGCGCTTTCTGCTTTAAGTCGGCATGGCCGTCCCCCAGAGTTTTGCTGAGCATAGATGAGGTAGGGAACACTTTCTGATAAAAGCTTTAAGTCCCTTCTGCATTTCATAAAAAGCTGGAAGCAGGGGGTGGGGGTGAACAAAAACAAACAGAAAGCAATAAAAGAAAAAGGAAAAAGAGAAACACAGCCCATAGGAGGAAGGGGCCAGAAAGAGAGGCTGGTTTTCTCTACTTTGAGTAGGAGTTGCAGTGTCTTCAGGGAACAAGGTGGCCCAGGAAGCCCTGCCAGGTCACACTCCTGGTTTGGAAAGAGGCTTCGGTTTCCTTTGCGCGTTCTTGCTGTCAGGGTAGGCAGTATGCTGCAAAAGAAAGCACCCTAGCCCATCATCCGGTCCTTCAGGTTGATCCTCTCTCCAATCACTGGGGACTAGAGATTTAACAGACGTACGTGAACTGGTGTGAAGCCGTAAACGGGACCATGTGTTTCCAGTTGAGAATATGTATTCTCTCACTTTCTAAGAATTAAACGCAAGCTTTTCTCCCTTATTGATTAGTTGCAGAAGTAAAGGAACCCTGCAAGCCTTCCCATGCTCTCTGTTGACATGGACAACAAGAGAAATGGCCGTGTCGGGGTCAAAAAGTAAGTGAAGCCGGCTTCTGAGTTCTGCTTCTGCCGACAACACAGGGACCTGCTTTCTGTTTTGGTTCTTCTTAGCTGCTGAAGTACAGCATGGGGGTGGGGGGTCCGTTCATCGCAGTGGCCACCAGCTGCCTGTTCCCCCTTAACTCCAGCTTGCAGTCCAGCTCTCTGACAAGTGGTAACTTTAGGAGTCGAGACCCGTGTGGAAGGCTGATGGTATCAGGCTGTGGATCAAAGAGGCTTGGGGAATTTAGCCCTACATTGTCGTATTAGACAAAAAACTGAGCAGGCAGATCCCCAAGTTCATAGGCTGCTAGGGTGGGAGCAGAGAGCAGAGTTTGAGATTTTGTGTTTGCTTTAACAACGTCACCTCTAACTTCAAAGCTGAGAGTGGTAGGTCACTTTAGTTAGATACTAAGATTAACTTCTCTGCCTGAGTTTTCATTTTTTCCTTGAAGGTAAAATATTTTGGCCCGTATGGAGGGGGTCTCTTTGGATATCGCTTCTCACATGTGACACTCCCAATTTTGTTTGCTGTCTAAGGGTTATGTGCTGGAGTCTTCTTGATAGGAACATATGAGAGGATTGTGCAGCTTAGCATTTCCAGAACATAGGAAAACACTAAGTTGCAGGATATCTGTGAGTCCACTGCAGTCATTGAGGAATTGTATTGAAACTGTAACCATCTTGGTTACAAGGAGGATGAAACTTCCAGGAGGGTGTCCACCATGTCCTTCCTGCCCTTTTGTTTAGCAGCTTGTCCACGGAAGCCATGATAGGTAAACAAGGAGGCATGTGCTGCAGATTTATTAGCAGAATATCTATTTTGCTTCACAGAAACATTACATTAAAATTAACTTAATGAAACCTCTTTTTTTAAAAAAAAAATTCCAGAAACTGCTGGGTGGTGGTGGCGCACACCTTTAATCCCAGCACTTAGGAGGCAGAGGCAGGTGGATCTCTGTGAGTTCGAGGCCAGGCTGGGCTACAGAGTGAGCTCCAGGACAGGGCTCCAAAGCTACACAGAGAAACCCCATCTTGAAAAAACAAAAAACACAACAAACAGAAAATTCCAGAAACTGATGCATCCCTGCAGTACTGCCATCTTTCCCATTACAGTTGAGGGAGCCCAGTGGTAGGTAGAGTGCTCACTTAGCAAGAATGGAACCCTAGATTTAATCCCCAACAGTAACAAAAAACTGTTGAAATATAATGCACATATATAACAAATTGCCTGTGCTAAAAAGATAAATTTTGGTCAGTTTTAGCATTTTTATACCCATAAAGCCACTGTGCCCACCGAGATAATGAGCAGACCTCTTATCTCCACTTCCTCACAGTCCTGAGTAGTCTCCCCTTTGCATCTGTTTCCTGCGTCGTCCGTGTCCCCGACAACCGTGGGTAAGATGTCAGTCATTATAAACTATTTGATTTTGCATAAGTGAGTATATATTATACATGTATAATGCATATAAAACACATACTTATATAGACTGGTATCTCAGCATAGTCTGTAATTGATGAATATCACTGTAGTACTGGTTCATTACCTTCTTCTGATTCAAGGTCTCACTGGCACAATTGCTTGCTGGAACTTGTTATGTAAACCAGGCTGGTCTTGAGCCCACAGAATTCTGCCTGCCTCTGCCAGCCTCTTCCTCACAAGTGCCGGGATTAAAGGCATGTGCTACCATACCCAGCTTGGTTGACTGCTTTTTACCACAGGGTATTATTTTATTATATAGGCACACAGCTACTTACCCAACTACATAGTGATAGAGAATGGAGTTGTTTCCATTTTTGTAGGTATTATCCAAATGAAGTTGCTTTGATTGTTCATGTTAGGTCTTTATGTGAGTAGGTGCTTTATTGCATTGCGTAAGCACTTAGGAAGGAATTAAAGTACTTGGCTATATGATAGGTATATGTTAAACTCTGTTATGAACCTTTCCCAAATGCATTACCACCAACAGTGCATATTTCAGCTGTCTCATTTCCTCATGAAATCTCTTCCCTATTAGAGATAGTGGTGAGGGTGTAATTTCCATTTCCCTAATGCCTTTTGATGTTAGCCGTCTTCTCTGATGCTGCTTTGATATCCATGTATCATCTTGGGTGCACTGTTGTTCAAATTTTTCACCTCAGTTTTTATTGGCTTTTCATATTTGTTGTGTAGAATTTTTATGTACCAAGAATACATATTTTATTGGATTAGTATTTTTTTCATATTTGCCATAGAATTTCTATGTATTATAAACACAAGTTCTTTTTTATGACTTGTTCATGGCTTGTTTTGTGGTTCTTTCTTTAAAGTCTTTGAAATTGAAAAAGGTTTTTAATCTTGCTGTAGTCCCACTCATTTTTTTTCTTTTATGGATAGTGCTTTGTTATATTTAAGAATTATATTTAAGAATTCATAGACCAAAGTCTTGGCAACTTTCTTCTAAAAGTTTGATAATTTTAGGTTTAGGTACTTAGAACTATGATGTTTAATTTAGTGGGTTTTTTAACGATTTATTTTACTGTTATGTGTATATATGTGAGTCTCTGTATGGGTATCTGAGCATGCATGCATGTGCCTATGGAGGCCAAAAGTTGTAGGAGCCCCTGGAGATGGAGTTATAGTCTGTTGAGAGTTGCCCATTGTGGGTGCTGGGAACCAAACCTAGGGCCTCTGTAAGAGCAGTAAGCACTCTTAACCACTGAGCCATCTCTAAAGCCTCTCAAATTAGTTTTTATGTGGAATGTGAGATAAACAAAGTATTTGTGTGTGTGTGTGTGTGTGTGTGTGTGTGTGGTTGTGATGGTGTTAGCCAAATTTTCTAGCACCATTTGTTCAAATGCTTCTGCAACTTTTTTTTGACAAATAATTGATTCTGTGTGTTTACTAGACTATTCTGTTTCACTGATTGTTTACATATATGTGTACCAAAATAACGCTGCATTGATAATTGGAGCTTTGATAACTATGGCCTCATGTTAGGTAGTATTAACTAACTTTGTTCTTAGTTTCCATAGTAGTTTTGGTTCTTTAGATTTCCTTATGATTTTAGAATCAGCTATCTCCCCTGAAGAGAGAGAGAGAGAGAGAGAGAGAGAGAGAGAGAGAGAGAGAGAGAGAGAAAGGAAGGAAGGAAGGAGAGAGAGAGAGAGAAAGAAAGAAAGAAAGGAAGGAAGAAAGGAAGGAAGGAAAGAAGGAAGGGAGGAAGGGAAGAAAGACCTGGTGGTATTTCCATTGGCAAACCTACTGACATTAGCATTCGTATGAGTTGGTTGGGAGGAAGGGACACAGTGAGGACAGTGTGTCTCCCCATTTACCTGGTCCTTAACATCTCTTCACAGTGTGTCTCCTCACTTACCTGATCCTTAACATCTCTTCACAGTGTGTCTGGATTTCTGAATGTTGCTCTTAAACACTTTCACCTGGTGTGTCTGTCGATATTTCTTGTTTTTATGATATGGTGGTTTGAATTTCCAGTTATTTGTTATTACTATATAGAGCTAGATTTGATTCTGTACATGGTCTTATTTTCTACAACTTCATTAAACTTACTTCTAATCACTTCTTTAGGAGAGTCCACAGTATTTTAAAATCTGGACTGTAGCATGAATCTTAAAAGTTCTTATTAATAAAATCAAACCTGAGCCAGGTATTAGGGTGAACTGGAAGATCAGAGAACCAAGAACAAGCCACAACTACCTCACCTCTCCAGATCCTCAGCTGGTTTTGTTTCCTCAGACTGGAAGCCTCTGTGTACTCATATCTGAATGGTTCTCAGCTGAACTGTGCTGCTAGAAGCCTGAAAGCTTAACTAGTCAAATGCTTCTAGTTTCTGGTCCTCACGCCTTATATACCTTTCTGCTTTCTACCACCACTCCCTGGGATTAAAGGCTTGCTTTCAGGGATTAAAGCGTGTGTCACCATGCCTGGCCATTTTCAATGTGGCCTTGAACTCACAGAGATCCAGAGGGATTTCTACCTCTGGAATTCTAGGATTAAAGGCGTGTGCTACCACTGCCTAAATTCTATGTTTAATATTGTGGCTGCTCTGTCTCTGACCCAGATAACTTTATTAGTATGCACAATACTTGGGGGAACACAATACCACCCTGGGCTATCATTCTTTTGTCCTTAAATATGGTTTTACTTATTTTCTTCGATTTTGATGTTGTTTGTATTTCCTTCCATTTTGTTAAGTCCATTCTCTGGCAGAAGACTGAAAACTGTGATGTAAGCAGACATCCTTGTTTATTGTCTCCTCTGTCCCTCACCCTCTTTACCCAGGGGCAGGTGTCCTTTTATCCCCTCACCTGCTCTTGACATTTTTTAATTTGTGTTCTACTTTGGCTTATGAGGCTTGGTATGGCATTATGTTTCTTGTACTTGGGCTATGTTTTGTTTTTTTAGATCTGTGAGTCTAGTTTTCATCACATTTGAAAAGATATTTAGCCATTGTTATTCCAAAACATGCCCCTTTTCCATTTGTCTATGTGTTTGACTACTTGATATTTTCCCACAATTCCCTGATGCTCTGTTCATTTTTAAGTGTTTTTCTCTATTTCATTCTGAATAGCTCCTGTTGCTGCATATTTAATTTTACTTAATCTTGTCTCTTAAAATTCTAATCTCTTGTTTAAAATACCATGTATATTTTTATTTCAGGAAAAAAATATTCATCATCTCTGAAAGTTAACCTTGGAGAGGTGTGTGTGTGTGTGTGTGTGTGTGTGTGTGTGTGTGTGTTCGTGTTCCATGTCTTAACATATTTAATCTTTTCTCTAGCTTTCTGATATGCGGATTATAGACATAAAACTTTAATCATTTGAATTAATTTCTCAATTTTAAGTGGCTGATGTTTGGTAATTTTTGATTGGATGGTAGGCAGTGTGAATTTTACTCTTTTCAGTGCTGGATTGTTCTTAAATTTCTATAATTGCTTGATGTAAGTTCCTGGGTGCTATTTTCTTAGAAACTGTCTATCCTTTCAAGTCTCTCTTTTAAGTTTTATGAGCCAGGACCAAAGCTGCACTGATCTAGGGCTGTTTCCTGGCCTTTTACTGAAGCAAGACCCTCCTTTTTACTATTCCAGTGCTCCTGCATTATGAGATTTTCCTCTTTGACAGGTGAAAAAGGCACTATTCTTGCCCATGCATGATGTCTGATGATTTTTTCCCTCTAGTACTTCTGGGTGATTTTTTTTTCCCCAGCCTCAGAAAGTTCCACAAAGATGCTGATGAGAATTCTGCTGAACACTCCAGGGACACCCTTTTGAGTTGGTCTCTACATATCTCCTCCTAACTGTCCCGAGTGCATGCTGAAGACCTTCCCCAGACCTATCTCCTCCTAACTGTCCCGAGTCCATGCTGAAGACCTTCCCCAGGACCTACCTTCCTTTTTTCCCTTCTTTCAGGGTCCTGATTCTTTAGTGACTATGACCAATGTTTTGAGTGCCATATTATTTTATATATTTTTGTCTGCTTGTTCAGTTGTCTTATGAGAGTAGAAGAGTGAGCATGGCCTCCATTATTTCACTTGACTGGAAGTAGGCATTCCATTCAATCTCAAGCCACATGGCCACAAATGGCTGTCTGTAACAGTGGAGAGGGAAGAGCCGGGTTATCATGTAGACTCTCTAAAGGCATTAAGCATTAAGTCTTTAGGATGTGGCTGTGCACTATGTTTAGTAGCGCCTGCAGCCTCTGCTATTGGGTCTCTATTATGCCTAACGTCTATATCATGACAATCAAGCATGCCTCTGGACACTGTAAGAAGTTTCCTGATGCATAAAATCATCCCTTACTGGAAACTGCCAGCCATTCTAAGCAAACCTGTGCATGAGGATTATGTAATGCTGTAACTTCTAGGCATCATGACTCATTTACATTTCGTGTACTGGTCCTTTCTGCTTAAAACTGTAAAAGGATCATAAATACTAAAAATATTTCAATCTGGAGAATTCTTTGCCTTCCTTCTTTTGCTTCTTGCTGTATATATTATAGAAGAAAGAAGAAAAGAGGAATAATAAAGCAAATGTTATAAAATAGTAACGAATTGGGGAATCTAGGTGAAAGATATAAGAGATATTTGCACTATTCTTTAGTTTTAAGTCTAAAATTACTTTTTAAAAAACACGTTGTGAGGATGAAGAAAGTCAGAAGAAAAGATATGTATGTCTCCCTTTAGGAAAAAGCAGTATTCTCAACCCAGATTAGGAAACCGGAGGCCAGCAAGCCAGACTTTGAATCAAATCATATGTTCAGAACACTTGGATTTCACCTTGATTTTACTTCTTGGCTATCAGAAGAATAACACCCACTTAATTTATCCCTGCTTTGAGTCTCTTGACAATAAAGGAAAGATTGAAATTGCAAGGATCAAAAGAAAGTATGTGTGTAATGAATTATTCAGTGAGTTGCAACGATAGTCATTATGTTCCAAGTCAGAAAGCATCACAGTACCTACTGTGAGTCATGCCTACCTACTATGAGTCATGTCTTGTGCTGTCTTCACAAATATTGTTCCATCTAATTATTACAGTCTTTGATATTTAAGTATATTGCAGCATTTAAACATGACTAAGGGCAGAAAAGTAACTGTGAAATAGTTTTTCTTTGAAAATCACATGGAAAGTGGCAAACCTGAGATCTGAACTCAGCTATTTGAGATCCAAGATTCTCACTTTCCTTCCAGCAGGTTCTGAGCTGCAACAGCCCGTTCCTCAGTCCCATATGCTGGCGTGAGTCTGGTTGCAGGCATTTTGGAGCATACTTGTTTCAAAGTTCACCTGGGTTCTTTGTCGTGGCTATAAGAGAATAAAAGGAGGATTAAAACTTCAATTTCAGGTCTTTGCTTTTTCATGTGTATTGACCTAAAAGGGACAGGATACATACTAAAACATGTTCTTGATATTTCTAAGTTATTTTCATTAAGCTTATTCAGTATTCGCTATGTGTGGTACTATTTAACGTAAGGACATTTTCATATAATGCCTTGACAGTTTTCAACAAACACCATAGAGGAGTTCTCTTCCTTGCTTGCTTCTTTCATTAATTCCTACTAAAATCTCCCAAACTTGAGCCACAAAACTCTTAGATTTCTAATATGGATCCTTGTTAAGATTTTGGTTATTTTGTATCTGCATCAATTAGATGTTGGCAAGACAACCACCAAAGCCTTTTAGTTCATGATCTTCACCAGTAAAAACAGAGGCCCATATGATTAGCAAACAGAAAAAAAAAAAATAGCCCAAACTGGAGTACTCATTCCACAGAAGGTGATATTTACATCGCCAGTTAGCATGGAGGAGGTAGTCAGTACAGGTTGTGACCAAGAAAATGCAAATCAAGTCATAGCTTCAAACCCATTCACTTGGCAAGTGTTTAAAAATACCAAAATACCAGTCATGATAAAGGGTGTGGATCTCTAAGATAGTAGTACTCCAGAATGTCGATGTCTTTGGAAAACAGTTTATATTATTTTATAGCAAATATATTGTATATCTCAGCAATTCCATATATATATATATATAAAATATCTCAGCAAATCCATATATATATATATATATATATATATATATATATAAATTGCTGTCATGTAGTAATAAATTTTGAGCCACTTACGTAATTTAAAATTTTTCTAGAGGACATTTGTGAAACAGATGAAACAGATTTCAGTAATATATTTTATTTAACTATGTTATCAACATAACATTATTGAAATATTTTACATTTTTGTCATATATTTTATAAACCTATTATGTAGTTTCCATTTTTGTGTATCTCAAGTTGAACACAAATTTTTCTTGTTAGGTCTGCACTTGGATTTCATATAATTTACAGATGGAAAAAAGTGTAATCACATATCCAGTCAACTCCAAAAATACTGATCTGCTGTCACCCCTTTCACTAGGCTGTGGCCTTCCAATGTTTATCAAGTGTCTGTTTGATCATAGACCAGTTAAAATGGATTAGTTGATAATTGGAATTAAACATTGACTGGAGATATTCTGAAGGGGAGATTTAACTACTACTTTAAAAACAAGCGAGTAGGGCCCTTAATGTCTGATTGAGAACAGAGAAGAGGATTTGAGTGACGTAAGTAAAAACATTGACTTGGGGAGTTGAGGCTGTTGTCCATTTGAGTTTCAGGACAAGTCAAGGCTGTTTGAATCAAATCTCTGGAGGCTAAGCTAAAAGAACTCAGAATAGACAGAAAGCTGGCGAGTTGTGTGCTTCCCAGCATTCTCAGCACTTGGGTGTGCTGCAGCTAAATGCACTGAACCCTTATTTATCTGAATATTTTTCAAATTAAAACCATCCCGCCAACCTTTGAGCCATTCTTTCCTTTCCTGGGTCAGCCTCTTGCCAGATCTCTGCTTGTTGATATGGTGGGGGAGAGAGGAGGAAATGGAGAGGAAGCTCTGTCTCGTGTACTTGCTTAGTTCTTAGGTTTCTCATAAGCAAAGAGATCAATATTAATTTATTAGAATCAGAGTTAACTTACTTTTAGCTAAAGGCTATTTTAAAACATGGGCAAGGAGTAGGGTAATTTGATTTAAAAATAAGTCATAAAAATAAAGTCAGTACAAAATTAGAGTACATTTCTGAGTACAAAAATAAGTAATGTTTAGAAATAGTTTCATGAAAAGAGCAATGTGACAGATATATTGCCATAATCACTAGCCAGGATCAAAAGTACCTTTTCTCTCCTAAATTGAAGGAAATACATAATGGTTAAAAAAATGTGAAATTCATATGGATTATATTTTTCCCAGTGTCCTTGGCCAGCCTTTCATTTGTGTGTCAAATACTTGAGGAAGAGGGGTTTATTGGGCTCATGTATCCCAGAGGTTTTAGTCAGTCACCTGTCTCCATGAGGTAAGACACAGCATCATGGTGGTGATGAGCATGCCCAGGGGCAAAATCTGTCAACTTATGGTGGCTAAGTAGAGATAGGAAGGGTGCAGGGCAAGATTTAACTTTCTGTGACATCCCCTCAGTGACCAGCTTCTTCTGAGTAGGCTCCACCCCTAAATGCAGCCACTGGCTAGCAATGCCATCAAATGATGGATCCATGAGCGGATGGTTTCAGTGGTTAAGTAAAAGCTCCAGGAGCCAGTCACCTTTGCATGCTCCAGCACACGAGCCTCTGGGGACCGGTGTGCTTCACTTCAAATCAGAGCACTCCACCTCTGGTCCCCAGAGGCACACAGCCGTCCCAGAATCTAAGCTGCACCTAGTCAAATGCCAGGAAGACCCTTATTCTTAGCAGTTTTAACACAATGCAAAGTTTCCTCTGAGACTTGATGCAACCTTTACTTGTGAGCCCCTGTGAATATAACTTAAAACTACATACTTACAATATACAGTGACCCAGAAAACACTCCTAGTTTAAAAACGAGCTATCGAGATACTGGAGATGAATGAAAACAAAGTAAAACCAAAGCCTGGCAGGGAAAATGTCAAGTCTATAGCTTGTTGAGGATGTAAGTTCCAAAGAGCTCAGGCAGCCCTGCCCTGTGCTCCAGCCAGTACAGGCCATCCCTTGAGCTTGTACTACTCGCTACCATGGCTCTTCCTGGCAGATATTCAGGTGTGCTAGAGACATTCATCTACTTCTTGGGGGGGGGGTCCTTGTATCTTCAGATTTACTCCCATAACTTCCTATCTTTCAATCTCTGGAGCTGTCCACAGGGAGTCCATTCCTGCCATGCATGTCCTACTCTCCAGAAGGCTCTATGATTCTACAATATTTCTTTCTACATGCCTGCCAAACCAATAAGGCATGTTGACATGAGAGTTGGCCTCCTGCTCAAGAAGCAGCTAGGTCTCTTGGACTGTGGTTGCTATGGCTTTTGTATCTCAGGAAACTGTTCACTACATAGACTGGTGCAAATAGGATGTCCTAGAGTTACTATTTCTCAAAGAAAAGTCTGTTGGATGAATTTACATTTTGTACCAGTGAACATGCTTTTTCACAAAGTGTCCTCATGGCTTCTTTCTTATTGCCCAGGACAAAGTACTTGGTTTCTTTTTAGTGATTAATCTCTAACAACTACAATTTCTTTGGTCCCAACACTGAGCACACACCTTTTCTGGGCAGTCTGCAAGTATTTCAAATCCATCCACTCTGCTTTTGCTCCCAGTTTTCACTGTGGCCCTTACTAGTAAATCATAGCCTTGCAACAGCATTGATGGTAAGTAGCTATAAAATACCCTCCCCTGGATTAATTAGTCTACTGCATTTAAACTCAGCCTCCCATAGAGTCTCAAGGCACAGACAAGATACAGATAAATTTTTTGACAGACAATAACCTGAAGGCCTCTATACAATTCCACTATAGTCCTCATCCTATGACCTTATGAACCCAATATTTACTGTCTGAAATTTTCTCAGATCTGAGAAAATTTTCTGATTGTCCATCAAACTCTTCTTAGAACATCCTAGAATCCCTCCAGCCTTTACTTCCATGTGTTTTCAAGTTCTTTCCACAAACCAATCCCCGATTTTTCTAATCTAAATAGTCAAGTAAAGTTTTATTGGCAGTGCCATTTCCTGGTGCTGTTTTTCTTTATCAAGCACCAGACACAAGAACATCAGATTTCCCTGCCTTGCATTGTTTGTTACTCCATTGCCATGTTAAAGGGATTTATAACACACCTAAGGGAATATCAAATGAACATTAAGTCTTGAAAGATTAGTGTACTAGTATGAACTTCCTAGAGAAACACTGTGTGTGTGTGTGTGTGTGTGTGTGTGTGTGTGTGTGTGTGTGTGTGTGAGAGAAGAGAGAGAGAGAGAGAGAGAGAGAGAGAGAGAGAGAGAGAGAGAGATTGACTATCACTGGGAACACCCTTACCAACATTCCCGGAAGTGTGCAAATTGACAGTGAAGATTAGCCATCTGTAAATCATAAACACCATAAGATATACATGAGCTAGATTCTGAGAAAGATTCTACTATTTTTTCATTCAGTAACTATATTTATGATATTCATTAATTACATTAATTGTATTGATTTATTACATTCATGTAATGTAATAAATTCATGTAATACATATTGTGTTCTGATACTACTATCCATTTGTAGGGCTTTTCCATCACACAAAATAGAAACTCTGTAGTTAGGAAATCATTGCTCTATATTTCCTTTCTTCTCCATCTTAAGATAACATCTAATCTTTCTATCTCTATGAATTTGTATATTCTGTATATTTCATGTAATACAATTCTATAGTATTTGTCCTTTTTTGGAATGTAAAAACATTTTATGTATAACTGCAGGAGAAATAATACACAGATAGTTTGAACATAAAAACAGGTTATAATTCAAAAGTCCAGGGTTATTTGAAACTGAAAAATACTTTCTCTGTAGAAAATAGTAAAAATGTTAACATTTCCCAATAAGCCCTTTTAAGCCAAATAATAGCTGAATTATACATATAAATATTGATTAGATTCTGGATACAGAAGAAACCTGTCTTCATCTGTTCAGAAAGCTGTGTTTTACTTAAGTTGTATAAGTGAGATTCCTGTTCATCTTTCCCTTCACTGTTTGATTTACGGCAGACATTTTTCTATACGCTAATCCATAACCTAAAAAGATTTTAGCCTCCCCTCCTGAAAGTACAGCCAGCATATTCTTTCATCAGCTTGATACGGTATAGTGAAATGTTTCACTAAAGTTTGCCCAGTAATTGGGCAAAACCAAAACTTATTATAAGCCACAGTCATGCTAGGGTCCCCACTGCTAGGTAGCCTCCCTGGATCTGTGGGTTGCAGTCTGATTGTTCTTTGCTTTATATCTAGTATCCACTTATGAGTGAGTACATACCATGTTTGTCCTTCTGAGTCTGGGTTACCTCACTCAGGATGATATTTTCTAGTTCCATCTATTTGCCTGCAAATTTCATGATGTCATTGTTTTTCTCTGCTGAGTAGTACTCCATTGTGTATATGTACCACATTTTTTAAATCTATTCTTCAGTTGACAGGCATTTAGGTTATTTTCAGGTTCTGGATATTACAAATAATGCTGCAATGAACATAATTGAGCATGTATCTTTGTGGTATGATTGGGTGTTCCTTGGGTATATGCCCAAGAGTGGTATGGCTGGGTCTTGAGGTAGATCAATTCCCAAATGGGACCTCTTAAAATTGAGAAGCTTTTGTAGGGCAAAAGACATGGTCAGTAAGACAGACAGCCTACAGAATGGGAAAAGATCTTCACCAAACCCACATCTGGCAGAGAGCTGATCTCCAAAGTATATAAAGAACTCAAGAAACTAGACATCAAAATACTGAACAATCCAATTAAAAAATGGGCTACAGAGCTAAACAGAGAATTCTCAAAAGAAGAATCTCAAATGTCTGAAAGACATTTAAGGAAATGCTCAACATCCTTAGTCATCAGAGAAATGAAAATCAAAATGACTCTGAGATACTACCTTATACCTGTCAGAATGGCTATGATCAAAAACACTAATGGCAGTCTATGTTGGAGAGGATGCAGAGCAAGGGGAACACTCCTCCACTGTTGGTAGGAGTGCAAACTTGTACAACCACTGTGGAAATCAGTATGGCAGTTTCTCAGAAAATTGAGATTCTACAATTTTTACCATCCTCCATGGAAAGAGAAGTGGAGGCTTTTTCTGCCAGCACTTAAAATTATGATGTATTGTCTGCTTTATGTAGTGGGCAGCACATTAGTCTTGTAAAGTTATGATTGTGCCAATATGAAAAAGCTTATAATAACTTCTCAGTAAATTTGCATGTGTCTGCCAGCTTTTCAGTTAGTGTATATCTATCATGATTAGTATATCTTTATCTCTTTTTCTCTTTTGGTTTTTTGAGACAGGGTCTGAGTAGCCATGGCTGTTCTGAAACCCACTGTGTAGACCAGGCTGGCCTCAAATTCAGAGATCTGCCTGTTTCTGCCTCCTGAGTGCTAGGATTAAAGTCATGTGCCACTACCGCCTGGCTCTTCATCACTTCTTAAAAGTGAGTTATTTCATTAAGGGAGAAGTGTTTTCTAGTGTGAATTATTCACTGATGATATAGTTTTTATTGGTACATGATGTTTCTAACCATATGCCCATGGCTAAAAGGCTAAATGAAAACACTGACTTGATAAAGTAAGAAAATTGAAGACAATTCCTTTCTTGATACTATTTTCAATAAAGCATAATATACATACACATTTTTGAAGACATCATGCCTATAAAATACTCATAAATTTACCAAGTTCATATGCATTTTCAAAGAAAGTCTCCACTGTGATATTGAATAATAAGTATCAAAGGGATTGTAACACACTTCTGTCTGCTGTCTCATTTCATCAATGCAAAACTAGGGCCACAATGGAGCCACCATCTCAGAAGTGTCTTGAATATGCCATTTAAATTTCTTCTGGAATCTGATGTGTGCTTGTGATTATGTATGAAGAGACTGGTCCATTTATAATGGACTAAAGTTGAGTATCTCAGTTTGGCAACAAAAAGATCTTTGAAGCAGACGTAGTCCTTTCCCAGCAAACAAATAGCCATGTAAATTCACCCTCCATATGTACCCATAGTCAGTGAGTACTTGGTCTTAAGACTTGTGTCTCCATAGCCTCTTAATGTCACCTTGAACTGTGCAGTGCTGTCCTTGAAACTGTTGCTGATGTCACAGACAGGGCCTAGCAAACCCATCCCTCTTGGAGGCCTAGCTTAGAAGCTGAGAATTTGGAGTAAGGAATGCCTTTTAAAATGACCAGTCTTCCGCTGCTCGAGTCAGACAGCTGTCTAGGCCCTCTGATGCATACATCCTAATGAGCACTTTGCTTACCCCTCGATTCCAGTATCACTTGGCTATTTCTGTTTCCCTCACATGATTGACACCTCCGCTGGGGCAGAA
This sequence comes from Peromyscus leucopus, assembly GCF_004664715.2. Taxonomy (NCBI): domain Eukaryota; kingdom Metazoa; phylum Chordata; class Mammalia; order Rodentia; family Cricetidae; genus Peromyscus; species Peromyscus leucopus. The sequence goes on along the minus strand of NC_051068.1, from coordinate 117,768,414 downwards.
ACGGGGTGTTCTCTGTCTTTATCCCTGCATCTAGTGCACTGCTGAGAAGACCATAGCTGCCAATCAGTGGTTGTGTGAATGGCACGTATAATGGGAAGAACATAGGTTTGCATTAAAGAATATCTGGGATGAGTGTTATTTGGGGTGAGTTCCTTCCCTGTTCTGAGCTTTGGTTTCCTAAAAGTGGGTGGAAGTTTTCAGTTCAGATGGGGTGGAAGACTGATGTTTTGTGATCTATGAAAAGAGTGTATCATACTCTGATTTGTAGACCATCTCATCCAACAAGCCTTTGTGTGTCCGCCCAAACCTGTGATAGATGCTGGCAAACAACAGCAATGATGTCAAGCAGGTCTTTCTTCCTAGGATATGAATAGTTCTGTTTTGTTATACTTTTCTAAATTATCCCAGTCTTTTCGGCTATCACACTTAAACTGGACAGATTGTTAATGTATACTGATTGGTTACTAACCCCATTTATCCTGGTTGGACTCCCTCACCTATGCCTATGAGAAAGTGACAGTTTCTCATTTTGCCCCAATACTTGTGGCACACCACCAGCAGTTTTACCAACCTTTTTTTGTATAGCATTGCAAATAGTCGAAGGCATTTCAGAATCATGGAAGTTTGATGTTACAGCAACCCAATAGGAATCCAGAGAGCCTCCCATATCACAATCAAATACCCATTCTTTATGAAGACTGGTGACTCACTGAAGTCAACTACAGGACGTGTGAACTCAGGTTTTTTTCCAGGCACTTCAGAGTCTGTTCAGTGGGACTCTGCTTACTGTAGAAGCGAGGCCGTTAGAAAGCCTGACAGATCTGTCAGAATAGCAAACGCCTGCAGAAACCTTCTTCAACCATCATAACCAAGGGAGCCTTGAGCAGGTTCCTTGGTGTCAGCTTGTCATTGTTGATTTTACAGGATGACGGAAAATCTCAGCACATGAATCACTACCCCCCCATCAGCATTGATATAAAAATGTATAATTAGTGCTGTGAAAATGAGTTCCTTCTTTCAGTGCAGAACACTTGTTAAGTGGTAGGAAGTTGTGTATACAAAAACACACAGGCTGTTGTGGTTGTTTTGTTTTGTGTTTGTCAACTTGATACAAGCTGGAGTTATATGAGAAGAGGGAAAAGCAATTGAGATTAGTCCATCTGAGGCAACAATTGAGACAAGTCCATGGGCGTTTCCTTGATTAGTGATTGATGTCAGAGGGCCCAACCCATTGTGAGTGCCGCTCCCCTTAGGCAGATGGCCCCAGGCTCTAAAAAAAAAACTAAATAAGCCACAGGGAGCAAGCTAGTAGTAATCAGCACTCCCAGACTGCTCTGCTTTGGGTCCTGCCCTGACTTCCTTTCATGATGGACTGTGGTGTAGAAGTATAAGCCAAATAAACGCTTTCCTCTTATGTTGCTTTTGGTCATGGTGTTTTTTCACAGATGTAGAAGATCTAAGACAGTCACACACTGCTTCCAGACTCAGGTTAAACTCAGGAAGGAAACTCTTCTCACTAGTAGGCATTGGCTCTAAATGTTTGTAAATTAAGCACCACTGAGAAATGACCAATTGCGTGTCCATTGGTTAGCTACCTTCTCCCTTTTCTTTAAGAATAGAACTTAATGAAAGGCAAAACGTGGGTCCCCTGGCCATGAGACCAGGACCCATCCCAGGTACAGAAACTGGCTTTTTAGAGCCCTGGTTCGCTGTGGTGCGATGATGACTTACTCAGCAGTGATGCAGGGTCCGGCCCCAGCTTCCTGTGCCAGGCTGTGTTGACTACCCAAGGGAGGCCTGTACCCTATGAGAAGGGGGTGGGGTGGGGGGGGGCGGAGGAGGGGAGTGGGAAAAGGGGACGGAGGGGGAAGAGGGGTTGGTATGTAAAAAAAAAAAGCTAAATTAAAATAAAGAGCTGTTTAAAAAAAAGAACAGAATTTGAGTGGCTTGCTTGGTTGGTAGGTTTGTTGTAGCTATTGTTTGTAATTAAGTGTTTAGGTTCTTGCTTTGAATGAAACATTATGTCTAGACTCTGGCCTCTTAGATGTGTGAAGACCTACTGGGCTTTCTCAAACTCTAGGCATTTTGTTATAACAGCAGCAAAGATCTTTTCAGCTTGGACTGAGTGCTGAGCCTTGCCAAGCCTAATTCCAGAACCCATTCTTCTAACCACACTGGGAGTTCCAGACCCATTAAATCTCCTAATGACAACGCCCAGGGTCTCTGTCTCAGTGAAGGTACCACCATCATTCAGTTTCGTGGCTTGTCCACCCGTTCTTTCTCTCTGTTTAGTCCACCACTGAGCCTGGCTGATTCTGTCCATTGAGTATTTTAGTCCATGGTCCTCTCTTTTTTTACAGCCACTACTCTGGTCTGAGTCCTCTCTTTTTCATAGTCACTACTATAGTCTGAGATCACGATTTCTGCAGACATGACTACAATAAATTTCTCATTCACATCCTTTCTCCCATTCTCATTCCTCTTCCATACTCTTCAAAAATGTGGCTCTGATTAGGTCACCCCCCTCCGATAAGGCCATTTACCAACTTCCCATTTTTCTTAGCAAAAGTATGGACCCCTGAGTGTGGCCTCCAGGACTGTCATGGCTCCTTGGCTGGCTACATCCCTACCACAGAGCATGGAATAATCATCACCTGACCTCTTTATGTATTAACTTCGGATGGCCTTTTAGGCCTGACCTGTCACAGAACAGTGCTCGTGTCCTTCCTGGCTGTCTGTGTGATATGCAGCTTCTCTACAGTATGTATTGATCAGTGTCCATACTGAAACATGGGGGCACAGAAGGCTTGCTGTATCTTTTGCTCTAAAATGTATCTCTAGTTGGATAGGGAAGGCTTTTGTCCTGAAGGACTTCCGTTAAACTCATGGGAATTTGCCACAGGAACAGGAAAGTCTTTGAAGGATTTAATCAGAGGAACAATGCAGTCAAATGGACCTTCTGGGAACTGTGTTGGATTAGGTATACACATACTCCTGAAGTGAATATGAAGTGAGGTAGAGTCCCAGAAACTGCAGGCGTTGCTTTTCTTTCCCACTGTACTTCTGTCCCGCCTCTCCAAACCCAGTGAGAAGGGTTACTTGAGCTTCTCACACATCCTGATTTTCATCTGCTTAATCACTGTGATTCATTTTGAACAATGTTGACTGACTTCCTTGAGCACATGCTTGACACTTGGAATAATACGGTGAGAACCAGACCCAGTTCACATGTGTATCTTTGCCCCACATCTCTTTAACCCAGTAGGGAAGGTGCTACAATGGTAATTTGAATGGAGTATTGGGTCTCGAGCAGATTATAATTTCAGTACTTCTAGTGGTCCCAGGAAGTGCCTTAAAGCAGAGGCAACCCTTGAATTGGTACGAGTGGTAAGGATTCATCAGGTAGGGAGAGTATCTTAAGGGGTTGGAACACAATGCAACAGAAAGACATGATCTAATGAGAAATGGCGTTTTCTCTGAATTTGGAGACGTGTTAGAGTCACACTGTAAAGTGAAATATTCATACTGAAATTGCAGTAGGAATATTAAGCCCACCAAAAATGACTGGACCACTGTAAATGTCTGGCTTAAAAAAAGGTATTTGTGGGAATCATTTTTATTAAAGGTCAAATACTTTACTAAGAAAGGATTGGCTATGCCAGTATGAGTAATGATCACAAGAAACGAAGACACAGAAGAAACACCACGATTCCTTCTGTGGGTAGACTGGGCTAGACCCTGAGGGAAGTGAGCACCAGGCTCCTAGTGTGCCAGCTCAGGCCAGCCCTGGGAGGCAAGGCAGTGAGCCTGTCCATACCTGAGTAGGTGCCACACTCTGACAGCTTGGATTTGTATTTTGCAGTTCCATGGAAAATGGAAGGCCTCCCGATCCTGCAGACTGGGCTGTGATGGACGTCGTCAATTATTTCCGAACAGCAGGATTTGAGGAGCAAGCCAGTGCTTTTCAGGAACAGGTAACTCAGCCTGGAGAAACACAGGATGACAGGTCCCTCCCTCCTCACACTGAGAAGGGAGTGAAGAGGGAGACCAGGGAGCAGTGAGGGGGCAGAGAGGCACCTAGACAGTGAGGAGGAGCAGCAGCAGGAGAGTGGCAGCTGCTGGGTCCTCCTCCCGGAGGAAAGCCAGGGGCTGGGGCACAGCTGCAGATAGGCAGCCTAAGCCCGTTTCCATCCGAGCCCTCTGCGGGACTGACCCGTCATGCTCACGGGTGGAAGGAATCAGTCCTGTCTTCCTTCACTGCAGACATGGAAGGAAGCAGGCAAGAGGGAGGGAGACAGACTGGAGAGACACACAGTGCTCTCCACCACAACTGTCCCCGTTCCCAAGGGACTGCTCATCAAGGTGGAGTGTAGAGTCAAGCTCAGTGTGTGTGTGTGTGTGTGTGTGTGTGTGTGTGTGTGTGTGTGTACATGTGCACACGTCTAGGGGGGTAAGTTACTGGAGTTCTTTGAGTCTTTGTTTCATGTCTTTAACATGAGATTGTCCATACCTGATTGACAGGAATGTTGCTCTGACAAGTTAGGAATAAAATATATAAATTGCCCCCTCTTTGACAGAGCGTTGATGTTAAAAAACTGTTAATGTCTTTCTCTTGGGCCCCGGGATTGACATTAGAGACAGGGAAGAGCAGGTGTCTCTTCCCTGGGGGATTTATGCTTGTCAGGTAGGCTGAGCCAGCATTACAGGAAGGGCCCTGCTCGAGACAGATGCGGGAGAACTTGGTGGTCCACCCATCAGAGCACCAGCAGAGGCTGTAGTTTTCTAGGTCTTAACTCCATTGTCTCAAAATCTAGTTGAGAGAATTAGAAACCGAAGAGTTTGTCTGGCTATCCATTCTACATCGCTTCACCAGAGCTTATTAGTGCAGCACAAACTCAGATGAGTGACTTTTAAATGCCACCTTTGTCTGTCTCTTCAAGCAATACTTCCTTCTAACCTGATTCTCATGCATATGTCATTTTTCACTAGTTTGGAAAATTTGCCAAAATAGAAACCTAAATGACTTTACACCCACTAGAAGAATTAAAATGAGAAAGAACGCTGGTGCCAAATGTGCGTGTGTAGCCAAACAGGATGCTCCTGCATTGCTGGGGAGAGTGGGAAATAAACACATCTACCAAGATCTGGCAGGTTTGCTTCTGGGTATTTACCAAAGGAAAATGGAAGCATGTCTATAAGAAGATTTATATAAAATTGTTGTTAGCAGCTTTTTCCATACTTAGCAAAAATTATATAAAAAGTGAGCATACAAACTGAGATACATACATAACAGAATACCACCCAGTAATGAAAACAAATGAATTCCCTATATGTACAATAGTTTAGATGAGTCTCAATAACATTATGCTGAATGAGAGAAGCATTCCACAACAAAGTTCATTCCAGATAGGTCCATGTTAGAATTTCAGACTGATGAAACAGATCCATAGTCAAATTTAAAAAAAAAAAAATCAGTGCCTGGGTGTGAATAGGTAGAGGTGAGGGGTGATTTGTGAAGGAATATGAGAGAATCTTCTGGTGATGCCAACGTTCTGTATGTAGAATTATAGGCAGCATGTGAGTGTCTCTCTCTGTGTGTGTGTGTACCTTAAGGGTTAGTTTATTAGTTACTTTTATGTTGCTATGATACAACACAGTGACCAAGACAACTTATGAAAGAAAGAATTGATTTGGGCTATGGTTCCAAAGGGATAAGAGTCCATCGTGGTACGTAAGCATGGTAGCATGTGACAGGCATGCGGCAGGAACAGGAAGCTGATAGCTCATATCTTGAACCACACACACAAAACAGAGAGACCAAAAAGGAAGTAGGAAGAGACTGTAAGCTTGTAATGTCTATCCATAGTGTTACACTTCCTACAAGAAGGCCACATTTCCTGACCCTCCCCAAATAGCACCACAAACCAGGGATCAATTGTTTAAATACCTGAGCTTCTGGGAGACATTCTCATTCAAACCACTATAGTTAGGACTAGAAGAAAATATATCACTGTATCCTGAGCAGACAATGGACTGCAGATGTCTGCACTAGTCACTGTATCCTGAGCAGACAATGGACTGCAGGGGTCTGCACTAGTCACTGCATCCTGAGCAGACAATGGACTGCAGATGTCATGTCTGCAACTACTGAGTTCACTGTATCCTGAGCAGACAATGGACTGCAAGGGTCTGTACTAGTCACTGCATCCTGAGCAGACAATGGACTGCAGGGTCTGCACTAGTCACTGTATCCTGAGCAGACAATGGACTGCAGGGGTCTGCACTAGTCACTGCATCCTGACCAGACAATGGACTGCAGGTGTCTACACTAGTCACTGACTTGTACAAATTATTCATATTTTATGTTACATGGCCTATAAATTTTATAATAGAAGAAAAAGCTATAAGAATACTGAACAGTGACATAAAACTGAAGTATTTGGGGGGAATATATTTAATGAAGTAAGTTTAGAAAATTTTAATTGTAGAATTTAAGAGGTAGGATATTGGCATTCACAAAAAGTTATTTTCCTCATGTCTGAAAAATTTTATATTAAAATTCTAGTGGAAAATAACAGCTTGGGTTGGGAAGTAGAAGCTAATCATCTGGAACATATTTTATTTTGTTTGTTAATGACATAATGTCCATTTGTGTCATTGAAATTGAGTAGCTCTCTTCTAAAATTAAATTTAAGTAATATTGTAAAAGGTTCACAAAAATGGGCTCAGATAAAAGGTCTCCTGGCCAGGTTCCCAGATGCCCAGAAACCTTTCCAGATTGCGTTTTTGCTCAGACTCCTACCAGACACTCCATTCGAGGAGACAGCATGCTCTCTGGCCTTACGGATTCTGTACGCAGCCTTGCAGATGAGATTGGCCATCACAGAGCTTGGCCGGGCAGTGGCATTTTCTCTCAGAGATGACCTCATTCTGGCACTGGGGACACGGAGATGTCAGTTGGAACATTTCATTGAGAAATCCCTCACAACATCATGGTATCTAGTCTTCTAACTGTGGAGCTTCATAAATGAATTCCCAGAAGATGGAGCAAGTCCTGAAACTCAGGCTCCTTCATTCATGGGAGGGTAGCTCAGTGGGTAAGGAGAGGCCCTTGAATTAATCTCGGGTGGGGACTCAGTTCTTTTTCCTGCCCTGACATTTTCATTCCCATTGAAGGAATTAGAGGGTGCCCCTGGATAGGCCAGGACGGGATGCCATGTCATGCGATGATATATTCATGGGGACTGAGGCAAATCCTCTATTATATTTACCTCCATCTTCCACCCACATCTCCCCTCCAGCATCTCCCTGGCAGTTACCCCCAAGTCAACACTCACTAGTTACATCCTGATATGAACACTGAAGGTCATCTCCAGCCCAAAGCTATGTCTTCTTCAGATACACTGTTAGGTCACAGCAGCCAAAAAACCCTAATAAGACAGCTTTCCAGTCTCCTCGGGGCCAGGTTTGCCGTGCGGTTTGGCCGAAGCAGAGTAAAGACTGAGGAGAACCACGGAAGCACTCTTGGGAAGAACAGGTCCGGGATGGGCAGCACAGCGGCCGTGAGTGGAGGATACCACTGTTCCAGGGCTGAGCCCTACAGCCTGGATGTTGGAGTTCCCATAACACCTCCAGTGAAACCCGCACTGCCTGTGATGGTGCTAGGAGTCAAGGCCACTGGGAGGAAACCAGACTTAGATGAGATCCTCAGGGTGGAGCCCCAGGAGAGGATCAGTGCCCCTCTAGAAGAATTGAAGTGGTGTACTCTACTGCTCTACTGTACCCCGTATAAGACTTCAGCACAAGGGTGGCTAACCTGTTAATTGACTAACCCCTTTTTCTCATTATATGCACTCTGCTTCCACGTAGAACTATTTAGTTTCCCTGTGGTCCAGTTATTTCCATCAGGTTCTCTGACAGGCCTTGCTTGGGCCAGAAGCACATCATAAGCACTACCGAGAAGGGGGTCTAAGCCACTGCCCACCCCACCATCATGAATGTGTCTAAGCCACTGCCTACCCCGCCATCATGAATGTGTCTAAGCACTGCTAAGCCTCATGACCAAAGAGTGTCTAAGCACTGCCACCCCACCATCATGAATGTGTCTAAGCCACTGCCCATCATGAATGTGTCTAAGGCCACTGCCCACCCGCCATCAATGATGTGTCTAAGCACTGCCTACCCACCATCATGAGCCTAAGCCACTGCTACCCCACTATCATGAGTGTGTCTAAGCCACTGCCTACCCCACCATCATGACCAAGAGTGTCTAAGCCACTGCCTACCCCACCATCATGAATGTGTCTAAGCCACTGCCTACCCCACCATCATGAATGTGTCTAAGCCACTGCCTACCCCACCATCATGAATGTGTCTAAGCCACTGCCTACCCCACCATCATGACCAAGTGTGTCTAAGCCACTGCCTACCCCACCATCATGAATGTGTCTAAGCCACTGCCTACCCCACCATCATGAAGTGTGTCTAAGCCACTGCCTACCCCACCATCATGAGTGTGTCTAAGCCACTGCCCACCCCACCATCATGACCAAGTTCATGATGGGTTCAGGTTGCATTGCTGACTTCCTTGTGACTAGGAATGTTATTCTCCCTGGGGTCAGCTTGTGACTTCTGTCATTAGACTGCTGCTCCTCAACATCTGAGGACTTAAACTGAACTCATTAACATGGACCCACAAGGAGATCCACTGGTTAGTGAAAGTGGGAGAGAAGGCATGGATGACCAAATGCCAGTACCACCTCTCCTACAGACAAAGTGCCTATTTTCCCTAGTATCTTAATAACTGGCCTGAGTGGGGGTCCTGATCTCTGGGTTATTTTCTCCTAATTTCTTCATGCTCACTGGGTGATCCTGGGACTCAGATTCTGCACAGTTGATATTGAGTTCAACAGCAGAGCATTGCCTAAGCGCCTACTTTGAGTCCCAGGTGCCATCTTGAAACAGTTCCTCCTGAAGTAGGTTTCCAATGGCATAGAACAAGATGCAAAGACACTTTGGGCTTAGTGATTTTTTTTTTGTTGTTGGTTTTTTCGAGACAGGGTTTCTCTGTGTAGCTTTGCACCTTTCCTGGAGCTCACTTGGTAGCCCAGGCTGGCCTCAAACTCACAGAGATCCGCCTGGCTCTGCCTCCCGAGTGCTGGGATTAAAGGCATGCGCCACCAACGCCCGGCTGTGATTTTTTTTTTAGTGATTAGAAAAATAACTGATGTTTACCCACCCATGGACATGGGTTGCCTGGTTTTTAGGATCAAAGTATGTCAAGAATTTTACTTTCCTAAGAGCTTTTGAGAGACTATTTTGACTAATCTCAGCAAAAATACCTCCACCTACCTCAGAACATTGTGAAGGGTTCACTTCGTCAGACTCTGAAGGCTACATAAGCAACACTTTCTGGTTTCAGCAATGTCATCTGTCTTGACAGTGGCATTGTCTGTGTCACTCAAACTGGATCTGATCACAGGTCACAAAGGTAGTCCTTCCAAGTGTTCTTTGGTTACTTCACTTCTCTGTCTCGATCTTTCTGACTCTCGTGTACTCAGAGAATGTAAGGAGACAGCTGACACTCAGTCACTGTCGTGTGGTTCAGACCATGCAGAGTTCCCGTTTGTATGAGTGAGTGAGTGACATCAGTAATTTTATTTCTGGAACACTATGGATCTCTGAGATCACTTTCCGCCTCAGAATATCATGACAAAATAACATGCAACTCAAAGTGGCCAATGAACTTTCTTCCATTACCTTTCCCTTAGCCACAAAAAAAAAAAAAACAGCCTCTTACTTGAAATACCCATCTGGTTAAGTTATAATTTAAACCTGAAGAGTGGACTTTCTCTTCAGATGGTTCATTGCTGCTAACGTTGATCAACTTTTTGAAGAAGCCATCTTAATGAAGAACAGATTTGTGTTGCTGCATGTTGTCAGATACACTACCCACCTCAGAAGGGAGTTGCTAAGTGGGAGGCCCATCATAACCACAAGGGGCTCAGTGTCCAAAGTCATGTGACTGCAGTACCTCTAGATTCATGGTGCCCACTAGACCAGGGACAAGCCCAGCTTCTGTGGAGCTTCAAGTGTCTCCAGCTCTGGAGCTCTGCTTTGACATATGTCAGAGAATTATGAGTACAAAATTGTTCAAGTGCAAAATGAGTCTCTCTAGCTTCATGACAAATTCAGCTCTGAGTTAGGCCAATTCAAACCTCACACCTTAGAAAAAAGCTTGATTTACCCTAGCATTTTGTAGTACCAGCACTGAAAATATTCAAGGTACTCTGATGCTTGATATTTCTTAACAGTTGGGTGAACACTGAAACACTTAAAATATTCTATAGTATAATAAATTTATAGGGGATATGGCAACTCCCTTCAGTTCATGGAAGATTTTTTTTTAATTTTTTTGGTTTTTTAAGACAGGGTTTCTCTATGTAGCTATGGCTGTCCTGGAATTCACTCTGTAAAGCAGGCTGGCCTTGAACTCACAGAGATCCACCTGCTTCTGCCTACCTGAGTGCTGAGATTAAAGGAGTGCGCCACCACTACCCAGCCATAAAAGATTTTTTTTTTAAGTTACAATGAAAGCAAAAGAGTAATGTTAACAGAAAGTAGCCAAAGGGAATTAATTAAAGGCAAAACTAGTAATGAAAAATATTTAAAATATGTTTATTTACGCAGAATAAGCTAAAGCACCCAAGTCAGCTGTTAAGAATAAAATAACAAAGAAAACATCTGTGAAACAGAGAGAGAGCCAGGCATGGAGCATCAACTTACTTGTTTAGTGACAACACCCATTAAAATAAAGACAAAAGTACTAAGGCAATAGTAACAACAAACATTACTTTAATAAAGCCACTTAAAACCATCACAGTCAGGAGAACCTTCTGAAGGAAGTCCAGAATATTCCACACAGAGGAAGGGCCAAACACAAGTCATGAAACATTTGTTGTCTTGGCAACTCCAAGAAACTTGTATTGGGGGTGTTGAGCAGATTGGCAGGAGATGGGGCTGAAAAGCAAGGGATGAATGGAAAAAAGATTGACTCACCTAGCAAAGAGAGGTACTGGGGATCCACTGAGGGGCATAAATCCAACATCTGAGGGACAGATGAGTATGATAGCTGGGATTGGTGCCTATCCCCAGTTCTTATATTTGAACACTTGGCCATAAGCTAGTGGCACTGTTTGGGAAGTTGTGAAACCTTTGGGAAACATTAGGGAGTCAGTTCTCTCCACCCACCTTTACTTGGATTCTAGGTCACCAAGGTTTGGGGGACAGTGCCTTGACCTGCTGAGCCATCTCACTAACCTATAAGATAAATTTTAATACAATAAAAATTTCTAATGTAATCTTAACCATGATATATGATGGCTCAGTTGGTTAATAAAATTTTGAATAATTTATTTTAATAATATGAGGAAATGATCAAGATAGGAAACTGCATTGGAGACATGGGTGATGATTAATTTTATGTGTTAACTTGACCAAACTAAGGGATGTCCAGATAGGTGGAACATCACTATGGTTTTGTGTATCTACAAGAGTGTTCATGGAGGAGATTAAAGTTTAAATCAGTACATTAAAGAAGTATAATCTCACCAGTGTGAGTGGGCATCATCTAAGCCAAGGATGACGCCAGCAGAACACTAAGGTAGAGTATCCTAGTTAACATTACATAGTCTGGGGTCAGCTGAAAAATGAATCTCAATGGAGTAATTGTCTTTATCAGGTTGGTCTGTGGACATGTCTCTGAGGGGCTGTCTTGAGCCATAATTGTTTAGGAGGGCCCCGCCCATGTGGGCAGTATCATTCTCTGCACAGATAGTCCTGGACTGTCCAAGGAAATAGGTGAGCTGAGCCTGTAAGCAAGTCCCCAAGCAGCCTTCCTCCATGGTTTCTGCTTCAAGTTATACTGCTTGGATTTTGGCTTCGACTTCTTCAGTGACGGACCCTGACCTGGAAGTGTAAGCCACATACACTTTCCTGTCATAAGTTGCTTTTAGTCAGAACATTTTTATCACAGACGCAGAAAGGAAACCAGAATGTGGAGGAAGAATGAGTTTGCCTGTGTGGCCTGAGGTTATCAGTCTTCTGCCATCTTAGTTCTTAGTTCTCAGACCTTCAGATGCCGACCAGGACTTGCAACATCAACCACCCCCCACCTCAACCATTTTCAGTTCTCCAGACTTTTGAATTAACACCACAGATTTCCTTGGAGTCCCAGTTATAGTTTAGACCTACCTTATCAACCCGCATTGACTCTTTTCATTGGAGGATCCAATACACTCTGACTTTGGGAGACATTTAGGAACTTCCTGACGGTTTCCCTTTTTGTTTGTTTCGTTCAACTAAACAGGAAGAAAGTTTCTGGGGTTTAATCGGAAACTAGAGAAGGCCGGTAATGCTAAGAATGACCACCAAGGAGAATGGAAAGGAGAGGATCCCAAATCAATTCTGTCTCTACATTGTACCGACCTAGCTGAGGTTGTGCAGTGTGTCATCTTCATGGTTTTATTCTGTTATGTCAGCAGCACTGGGTCTAGGGGCTATGGATGCAGAATTGCTGGCTCCCCCTGGCTCCCCCTGGCTTGGGTGCTTGTGGCCTGGGCACAGGAGGGCTATTAGTCTCCGAGGGCTGCTTTAGAGGGTTAATGAAAGAATGGCCCGCACATCAGCCAAGGGCGTTACAGAGGAGGTTGTGAAAGGGACTAAGAACAGTGCAGAACACGGAGTTGAAATGAGAGGGTGATTTGGAAGAGTGCAGAGGGAGAGAGAGCAGTTGGATTTAGTGCTTCAGAGGTCGGTCTTGTCTAGCTGATGGCATTTCAGGAATCAGTTCTAAAGGTAGCCGATTACTATCACAAATAGGTGAAAACATGGCAGATGGTGAAAACAGCAACAGTCTGATGTGGTTGATGGAGATGATTTGCATCAATATATTTCAAAAGTCCAGGGGATAGAACCTCTGTCATTCTTGGTGGCTGTCAGTGGAAGGAGGAAGAGGGGGAGTGGGAAGCATGTGGTTTCATGGTCTGCCTGAAAGAGGTTCACATCTCAGTGGCCATAAGTCAGTCGCACGCCATGCCAAATTACAAAGAAGTCTGGGAAATGTGAAGTTGTGTGTCTTGTGAAATGGGCAGTGGGATGCTTAATGTCCATTGTCAACTTGACAGAGCCTAGAATGACCTGGGAGATAAGTCTCAGGGTGTGCCTGTCAGAGGTGATCTTGTTTGCTTAGGTTGACTGAGGTGGGAAGAGCATGAAGCAAGGAGAGAGCATCAGCATGTAGTCCCTGCCGTCTTCTTCCTGACCATGGGTGCCATGTGATCACCCACTTCAAGTTCTGCTGTCTCAACTCACCCACCATGGTGGACTAGACCTTGAACAGTAGGCCAGAATAAAGTCACTTTTATGAGGGCATTTTGCCACAGCAACAAGAAAGGAATCAAGACAGGTAGTGAATCCCTTACTTCACGGGAGCCCCGGTGCTGTTTATTCTAAATAGTATTTGTGGTTCTGATACTGCTACTCAGTTTAGTTTTTAAATACAGAGATAAAGTTCCAAAAGGTTCACATTAACAGATCAGCTGAAGTACATACTGAATGAGGAGTCAAACTTCTGATTCTGTTCCCTCCGTGTGTCCATTAAAAACCCTGCTTAAATTTGCCTCTGACCCAGTTTCCTTTCTTGATGAATTTTCTTTTTTCTTTAATCAGAAATGTATATATAATTTCAAAAATTAAGACAACCCCCAGCCTATCACCCCCATTATGCTAATGGAAATATTAAATAACAAAGGGCAAGGGCTGAAAACCTGTCTCAGCAGTTGAGTACTGCCTGCTCTTCCAGAGGACCCAGGTTCAATTCCAGAACCCACATTTTGGCTCACAACTCTGTACTCTGGTTCCAAGTGATCTGATACCCTCTTTTGGCCTCTGCAGACACTGCATGCAAGTGGTGTGCAGACATATATGCCAGCAAAATACCCATACACATTCCAGGCCAGCCAGCAAAATACCCATACACATTCCAGGCCAGCCAGCAAAATACCCATACACATTCCAGGCCAGCGAAACCCTATCTCTGAAAAACCAAAAATAAATAAAATAATAAAGTCACAGTGACACCCAGTAGGGCACTAAAAGCGTTGGCCCCCACAGTGACCCAAAGTGGATGTTGCATCTGCTGACTTGTGGCTATTACAAACAAGGCAAATAATTTTTAAGCTACACAAATGGTTTCTCTCAGTTAACAAGACACGGTGTTCTTATTTACTGTGTATGTGTTTATCTTTGAGTAAGATAAGATCTCTCCAGTTTGTGTAACATCTGTCTCAGATGTCCCCCCACTATGAAAACAAGGCAGACACAGCATCAGCTGAGACTCTGGGGGTCACTGGCTTGAGGTGATGACCTCATAGTCACTCCTGCACAATGAGCAGCAAAGGCCTCTAGAGCATGGGCATGGTGGCCTGGGAAGGACCCACACACTAAAGAGGAATTTCTCCACCAGAAGAGGCTTCACTCCAAGAACCATGTGATGACATTCAAAGCTGTAAACTTGAATGATTGACATCTTCCTTTCTGAAGTTATATGGAAATTTGTCAAAATCTCAACCCTTGGTGGGGCAAGGCTGTTTGAAGAAACATGGTGAATTATTACAAAGTACTAGGGGTGCCTCAGAATGCCTCCTCCTCTGATATCAAGAAGGCTTTCCACCAGTTGGCTCTGCAAATACACCCAGACAAGAATCCAGGAGACAAGGAAGCAGCAGAGGAGAGATTCAAACAAGTATCAGAAGCCTATCATGTCTTATCTGATGCCAAGAAGCGAAAGGACTATGACAGGTCCAGATGGAGCCGAACCAGAGGAGAAATCAGAGGTGATGGCCATACCAGAGGAGAAATCAGAGGTGATAGCCATACCAGAGGAGAAATCAGAGGTGATGGCCATACCAGAGGAGAAATCAGAGGTGATGGCCATACCAGAGGAGAAATCAGAGGTGATGGCCATACCAGAGGAGAAATCAGAGGTGATGGCCATACCAGCGAAGACATCAGGGGTGATGGCCGTACCAAAGTGGAACTCAGAGGTGATGCCAGAGACAAAACCCATTTGGAGGAAGAACTGTGCTTTCGGAGGCCACGCTGCACCTTCCAGAAGGTCACTGAAGATGAAGACCTCTTTTCAGGAGACTGTTGGCTCACTGGTCCCATGGCTCAGTCCAGAAGAGCCTCTCCCCCCTTCTTTAGTGTCACCCCCATCATGGACACAGGATTTTCTACTTTCATGTCCCTAGGATCAAAATTGAGTCCTTGTGCCTCTGAGACACATGTACCATATGTAAGCCATGGAATGGGAAAGTTCAGACTGGTCACCACTTGTAGCTGGATAGTGAATGGTAAGAGAGTTGTCACAAAGAAAGTTGTAGAGAACATGAGAGGACCAATGAAAATAGAGAATGAACGCCTGTTGCATCGGAATCCTTCACGTGATTGGTAAGGAACTGCCATTTTATTCTTCACCAGGAGTTGCAAATGCAATATGTGTGTCTTGATGCCCATCAAAGACGGTTGGGATCTGAGGGTTGAGTGGCAGAGACAGAGGCCGGCCTAGCCCAAAGCTCTCCTCGCTGTGGAGGGGAGTCATGGGCCAGATGTTTGTACAGAAGACCAGTGAGGAGCAGCGCTGACCTTCCAGCCTGTGCTCTCACTCGGGTTGGGGGACAGACACAGCACATGAAAGGCAGAATCCCAGTGCCCTTCCACGGATGTCCCCCCTGCTGCTTACCACCCAGTGCTGCCTCCTTGGTGACTCTTCCTTTTCTTTCCCTAGCCCGTTTTTCTATGTCTCTTTCTCTATTCCCATCTCACCTCTCTCCACATGCATTTCCTATGGTTCATATCATGATCAAGTCTAATTCAATGGGTTATCTACACATAGATTAATGCTGACAGAGAGAGTGAAAGGTCCATGGGTTAAGGAGATATGTGTATGTATGTGTGTGTGTATGTATATGTATATATGTATGTGTGTATGTATGTATGTATGTATGTATGTATTGGCTGCTCAGTAGATATCTTGAATTGTTATCTCTGAATTCTCCTGCAAGCAGTCTAGTAGCTGCCTCCCCATCTTACAGATGAGGAAATGAGGCTTGAAGAAATAAGAGTAACATGCCGCAGCCCTACCCAATCCTCAGTGATGTAGTAGCTACTCTGTCCCCTTGATTTATAAATCTGGAGCCTTGCTATTGGAAATTCAGACCTACCCTCTGCACACCTTGCATGAGTGTATCAGAACTTGCTAGAATTTCCTAAGTAGACAAATGTTTTAGCAGTCTGGCACAACAGGGATTTGGAGTTTGCTTATATATGAAGACAGGAACACTGTAGCACAGTGAAGCTAGAAAATGCTTGTCCATTAACACAGAAATCCAAGGGAGTGGATTATATCTTTGTTCTCGCTTTAATTGTGATGTATTTACAAATCTCGGGTGTTTGTTTGTTCTGCTGAGCCAGAGTCTGTTGGTTGCATTTCACCCCTCCAATCTATATTAATAAACTGCTGGGATCCGGGTGAGTTCCTCCTTAGAAAAGCTACTGATGAAGTCTACAGTTTCCAGTCAATGCTAGTTAGCAAAAATTGGGTTTCATTTGCAATTATAATCTATTATGGAAGTTAAATAACAAATTATTAGCTCTTTTAATCAAGGGACTTTCCCATGAGTGAGATTTTGATGAGGCAAATGTTTTATGCAGTTCTTGAAAATTTTAATCTTGGTGAATTTTCTCCCCTAGTGGGAATACACTTACATCCTTCTGGCAAGATGCAGGAAGGAAGCAAAGGGTAGACTTGGACTCAGAAGGAGCTGGTTTCTTTTCGTGCCCACCATTTGCTAAGGGGAGGAGAAACATCCCACTGTTTGGAACAGGGTGTGTATTTAGCTCAGTGCAGCCGGGGGGTCTAAGGTTGCTAACATGTGCACTATTCAGAAAAGGGCATGTGTGCCTAGTACCCACAGATAGGGGTGTCTTGCTACCAAATGCATTAGAAGAGGGATGTGGACATGGCTCAACCGAATAGAATCCCTGGTTGCTAAATGATTGCCTGTGCTTGCCTGCCCCCTAGGTTGTGGTAATAGGATTCAGATTGCTGCCTGCCTGGCCATATGCTCACAGCCGCCTAGTACTGCCTTCTGCCCTCCTAGGTCTGAGCTGCTAGAGTCAGGTTAAAGGGGAAAGCTGTGTGTGTAGATGACAGAACATTTCAACACTTGCACAGTGAGTGTCTCCAGAGGGATCCTTCTGCCCACTGCTCTGAGGTGAACGGCAGTGTGCCTGAGGGACAAAGGGAAATCATCAAATGGGAACATAAAACATGATTTCCCATTTTGTCTCAAGTCAAATCCAAATCTCAGCATTTTCACAGACACACTTGGCAGCAATGCTGAGCTGCAGAGGGCTGTTTGGCCAGCGCTGATTTCTTCTTTCCATAATTCACTTTCAGTTAGTAAAGGCAGTTTGCTTGTGCAGAAATGCAAACAGGATCTGAACGCAGAGGTGCCTGTTTGGGGCATAGAGGGTCATGTCTGAGCAGACACTGCTAAGGGAACATGGAGCGGGCAGGGCTCGGCTCCTTAGGCTTCCCAAGTCTGAGTTCATCTCACCCAGAGCGGAGGCTGAGCCCTGAGGCCACCAAATCTTAGAATGCTGTGGTCACAGAGTGCCCTCTGCTCTGCTCCTGGGGATTCTTTGGGGACAACAACTCCTCTCAAGCAAGTTCACCTCAAAATGGTTAACAGGCAACTCAGACTCTTACAGTATAATTGATTGTCAGTCTTGATCACTAAGTGATCAGGAGAGGGGAGAGAGAGGGAGGGAGAGAAGGAGGCGGGGAGATTAAGCTATAAGCTTTAGTACTGGTCACTTCCCATGTTTGTGAGTAATTTCCAACTGCCCTTGAAGCAGCTGCTTGTTTGTGTCTGGTGGTTGTCTCTCCCGAATCAGCATGAGATGTTTTAGTAGCCGAAAAATGTTTCCCGAAATCAGAAACACTGTGAGGCAGCCAGAAGCAATTCCTTGTTCTGCTGTTTCATGATGGGTGGCTGACAAGTAAAATGAGCTGCTGTGGAGAGCAGTGGAAGTGAGCCTGACAAGGAGGTGTGTCACTTGTAGCTCACGGAGTGCATGCAGGAAGGCCTTGTGGAATCGTTGGAAGCCCGCGTTCCTCCATCTCCCGGGGGAGACAGGAGCAAGGGCGCAGAGTGGGAAATTCTCTAGCCCCCTTGACCTGGTGCCGTTTCTCTGCACTCTCAGAGTTCAACATATTTTCTCCACAGCCTGGCAAGGTCCGTGAGAGTGGGGAGCAATGGCTTCCCTGGGGCATGGAGTAAACAGGGCCACAGTTTTATGTGGTCACTGAAATGTCCCCTTGTCTCATCAGCCGAGGTTGGTCCAGGAGTGTTCAGGCAAAATTATGAACAGAACTCTTCAGCACAGCTGACCCAAGTCTCCTCAAGTTTGGGCTCTGCCTTAAGAGACATACAATTTCTTCCATAAACAATAACAAAAGCATGGTCACAGCCAGCGTTCTCGGAGTTTGCTTTCCATAAATTCCAAGTACCCTCTCCGTTCTGACCATTTTCCTCTCTTTTGTTAGAAGCCCATTTTGATTTCCCCCCTTGTAGTCTCCAGAGTACCCACAGACCCAAGGGATAGGCTCTCAAGTGCAAGGGGACAGGGGTTGGCAGCTGGCAGGGTCCTAACCTTCACAGCCTTGTTCTTGATCTGTTGAGAGGAAGCGCGGTAGGGAGCAGCGGTGTGTTAAGCCGGTGGTTTTCAGGTTGAGGGAGGACAAGAGGGGAGTCTCTTTCAAAGGGGGAGCCATGCTTACTGTTGCCCACTACTGTAATTAGCAAGATTTCCAGAAAGCTTTGAGTCTACTCAGTTAGGCCATCTAGATAACAAACATTTAATTGTGGTATTGAGCAGAGGGTTTTGGGGTAGCGTGCCGGTCCCCATGCTGATGCCCTTAAAGCCCTGGTTTCCTTCGGAGGGGAGATGAGGAGACAGAAGGAAAGGAGACAAAGGCTGTGGACAGACAAGCTTTCAAATCCCATGCCTCTCTTCTCTAATTCTTTTTGTGCCAAGCCAGTAAACTTCTTGCTCAATCCTTGCTTTACCTATAAATTAAGGATGGTAATCTCTGCCTGTTGTAATTTATAGACTGGTTTGGGAACTTAAGCATATAGAGAATTCTAGCAAATTTTAATCTGTTTCATGGGCGGAACATGTCCTTATCCCTTTTAGAAGGAACTTCTCTGATCTCCGAGGTAGATACATACTATTTTAAACTTGCCCGTGGGTTTCTTAAGATTTGTGATAGGATCTTGAAAACAAGATCAGCTATAGATTGTGTTTAATCTCAACACAGAAGATGCTTTGAAATAGAAGATGGAAGATACAATGAAGATTCTTTGACACCATTACAGTAGTGTTTAGCTGGAGAGGAGTGTTGTAACTCCTGTCCGTCTTCACCCTTCCCTTGATGTTCATTACCAAGAGGTGCTGTGCTTGCTCACACACTGGTTTTCCTCTCTTTCCATTCTAGGAAATTGATGGAAAATCCCTGCTCTTGATGACGAGAAATGACGTGCTGACAGGGCTGCAGTTGAAACTGGGGCCTGCTCTGAAAATCTATGAGTATCATGTAAAACCTCTTCAGACCAAGCATTTAAAGAACAGCTCTTCCTAGTAAAGTGAAATCGAGGTCTCAGTCCTCAGAACAGGATTCACAGTGATGTAATTTAGTTTCGTGTTGTGAGACTTCACAAACAGAATACAGACATGTGTATACGTAAAGAATTTCAATCCAACAAAGTGTTATCCTACTGGATAGTCTAGGCAATCCGTTGGCTGGCCTGACTCAGCCTGGAGGAGCAAAGACAGAATGGACAAGCGATGGTTGTCCTTGTCACACCAATTTGTCATTGACTCTTAGGTACCCCTCTCCTCAGGGACTTTGAAATCACAGGATTTTCTTTGTTTCAGCATAGATTGTTTTCCATCAACTCCTTAAAAGGGAGGATGGATGTGGAATGAGTGGTCTGGGTTATAGACGTAGAAATGAGTACAAACAGAACTCTGTGGGGAGGGAGATGAGTGAGGGAGTGCTGTCTCCCATAAATTGCTCTGCTCCTAGATGTACGCTCCATGGATGGAATTGCCAACACCTTTTTTTCTAGAGGGTTCTCCACTTGACCTTGTTAAGGTTTCACAGGGATGTGCTGTGCTGTGTGTGAATCAAACATGCACCAGGCTCCCTTCAGGAGCGGAACTCTCTCTGAGAAGAGAAGCTTGCTTTGCACTGGAGACATCCTTGTAATCAACTCACTGTCACAGGGGAAAGAATATTTCCTGCTTATGTTGGTTCCTTGTTGCTGAGAAAGCATTTAGGGGCTTTGGGGGTTTTGTTTGTTTGTTTTTGTTTTTTACTTTATGGTTTGTATTTATAATTCTTTCTGAAGCAATTTGTCAAGAGTTAATAGATCCCAAAGCTTTGTTAATAGCACAGAATATTTTTATATATGCATATATATCCCTCCATGATTCTGTAATATTTTTTTAATTGTCCTCTGCTGTGTTTGGTCCCTGGTTTGAGTACTTGTCTTTCAGAATTTGAAAAAGTGGACTTGCTACATCTCTGTTCAAAGAGACATTTACTGAGCGATGCTTGTCCATGCCTTGGTGAGTTGGTGCTTTGTGATTGCAATAAAACACTGTTTCAGTTCACCAACTATGTCTTTGCTTTCTTCTCATTTGGTCCGTTCCTTGAGGATTAAAGATTAACAGCATCTCCTTGAAAACACAGAAAATTAAGCTTTAAAAAGAAAACTTTAGAGTGAATGAGATGGCTTAGTACATAAAGGTTCTTGCCACCAAATCTGAGGACTTGAGTTCAAGCTTTGGGTATACACATGTGTGCCTGAGTGCACACACTCGCAAATAATAAAGTTAAATTTTTAAATAAAATTAAACTATGTAGATGTATATATAAACTGAACCTCATATAAGCTAAATCACCATGACAGATCTCATTCCTTCTTATAGTCCACCCAGCAATCAATTTTAGGTGGTATTTTAACCAAGGATTTTTTACTTGCCTATCAGAGTCATGATTGATACTAACTTAGCAGGGTATCCATGGGCCTGAGTTTGCCTCTTCTCCCTGTTTTTGTTTTTTTTTTTTTAAGATTTATTTATTTATTATGTAAACAGAAGAGGGGGCCAGATCTCATTACAGATGGTTGTGAGCCACCATGTGGTTGCTGGGAATTGAACTCAGGACCTCTGGAAGAGCAGTCAGTGCTTTTAACCTCTGAGCCATCTCTCCAGCTCCCTCTTCTCCCTGTTTTAAAGACTACCCCATTGCTCTACAGGGACCATTTCTCTGAAGAACATAAAATCTAATTCTATTTCTTTGTAATTATTTTATTTTATGTGTATGGGTGTTTTGTCTACATATATGTCTGGGTATTGTGTGTATCCCTGGTTCCCACAGAAGCCAAAAGAGGAGATCGGATCACCTGGAAATGGAGTTACAGATTATTGTGCGCTGCCATGTGGGTGCTAGGAATCAAACCCCAGTACTCTGAAAGAGCAGCCTGTGATTTTAACTGATGAGCCATCTCTCCAGCACTAAGAACATAAAATCTAAAGATAAGAGTGAAAGGACCTAGACAGTTGAATAGTTCAGAATTCAAAGATGCATCCCAGGCTGGTGATATATCTCAGCTGGTAGAGTGCCTGCCTGCTACACACTGGTCCTCAAACTTGATTCCCAGCACCACATAATCTGGGCATGGCAGAACATTCTTGTAATCCTAGCACTTGGAAGGTGGATGCAGGTGAATCAGGAGTTCAAGCCAGCCTGGGCTACATAGGAAGTCTGAGATTAGCCTGGGTTGTAGGACACCCTATCTCAAACAAAAATTGCATTTTAAATTGCTTCAGTTAAGGAGTTGATGGGGTGTCTAGAACTTCAATGTTTTGCTTTGCACTATCAACAAGAAAAGTGACTGCAAAGGGCTATTTCTAGTCCCAGCCTCCCACCTGGGGCTCAGGCACAATAGGCAGAACACAGTTAGGCCCTGGTAAAGTGGCGAGGCAGTTAAGACAACAGCCTGTGGAGACGCTGATGAGAGGAAGGAGATGATGGGAGAACTTGAGTGGAACTCACCTGCTCCAACAACTCTGTGTTAACTGGAAACAGCTCCCTTGGGAGTGATGGGGACTGCCCACCTCACCCTCATTACTGTTAGCATAACAAGATACGAGCTTCCTTAGTCCCCGTCTAAATGGCCAGAGAAGGAGAACCATCAGCAAGGCGAGGCACATAGCTCCTCCCATCTCTTTGCTCCATCATTGTACAGCACAAAACTGTTGTCTTGGACATTGCCATCACCACACGAATTCCAAACAGCAGAGGGAAGGAGGGAACAAAGGAGTCGAACGTCATTCTTTTAGGAAAGTGGTTCTCAACCTTCCTAATGCTGTGACCCTTTAATATAGTTCCTCATCTTCTAGTGACCCCAACTATTAAATTATTTCATTGCTACTTCATAACTGTAATGTTGCTACATTACAGTTGTTATGAATCCTAATGTCAATATCTGATATGCACAGATTGAGGACCTCTGTTTTAGGACATTTCTTATTCCTTATCTTACATCTTGCTGACCAGAACCTAGTCTCATTGCCATTTATTAGCTGCAAAGGACTCTAGAAATATCCTTCTCCTGTGAACCTGTGAAGCTAGCTACAAGCCCATGCCTCATTACTCTGTAATAAAACTGAAATAGGTTCGCCCTAACCCAGCTTATATGAGCAATAAAATCTGACCCCAGGCGGTCTCTGTATAATGAACTACACCCTAACTCTAATTATGGGCAGATTGTAACCTAAACCAAAGAAAACCATAGGAACCAAGCAACTGAGCCTCAGCCAATCCCAAACTGAAGGTCAAATCCATGACAAAGCATCACACCTAACTGGAGCAACTGAGTAATCTCCATATGTGATTTCCTTTCTGGTTATGAAAATGGCTCCTCATCTCAAGAAGGCATCCTACAGCATCCTCGGGCTACATCAGTGCCCATTTCTAGAACCTGCTTCTTCAATGTCAGGGTTTGTTTTCCTTGTAATGCCTATGAGAAATCGGGGGTATTTGGGAACAGCTTGTACAGACTGCCATCAGTGGGTCACTAACCACTCAGAGCAGATGATACAACGTATGGCTTTTTAACTAGGTTTTTCTCCAGGTTGAACTTGGCATATCCTAACTCAGCCTCAGCATAGAATTTCTCTGTGTGCACTGAGGACAGGGAGATGGTTGAAAAGCAAGTGAAAAAAATACGAAAAGCGTCCCTCAGCTGATAACACCTTTCACACAAAATCGGTAAGTTCAAGCTTGCCTGCTGCTCTCAGACACTGAAGGAAAGGCCCACGGCAGCCAGGATGACTGACGCTGTGACTGATGCTGTGACTGAATCTGTAGCAGTACTGAAGTGTTCTGTCCCTCTCCATCAGGGCAATCACTGTTACTGAAATAGGCCACCAGGTTAGCTGATGTTCCACAGCTGGGAGCGTTTGTTCCTCACACTGCATTTCCGTGAGTGTGGCTTGGTCTACAAGTGGTCCCAAATGCACTTGCCATATGGTAACACATACCATGAATGCAGTGGGAAAGGACTTGCCTGGATGCCAATATATTTTGTGATAAAAACGTATGTGAGATCTGATGGTGATTAATTTTAACTGCACAGGCAGAGAGGATACCAGAATCAGGGAGATTCAAGGAAGTCCCTGCTGTTCTACACACACACACACACACACACACACACACACACAAACACACACACACCACATTTGAAGGTTGAATTCATGCCCTACAAATTATATGTAACAGGCTGATTTAAAGTCTAGGCCACAGGCTGGCCACTGTTCAGTGTAGTCTAAACTGATACATGCTGTCTTTACTTTAGCCAGAGTTTGTGTGTGTGTGTGTGTGTGTGTGTGTGTGTGTGTGTGTGTGTGTGTTTAAATGATATTGGGACACTTCCAATGGGGCTGGAATTTCCAATGTGTTAATGCCATTTTAGCTCAATGCACTTGCAGTAATTGTCTGGATTCCAAAGGCATTTGAGTTTTAGACACTAACTCTGCCCTACACTATTTTAATAACACAAAAAACACAGAGCCTTTGTTGAGTAAGTTAATTCAGGAGTTAGAGATTACAAGCCAATTTAATTGAAAAGAAACAAGCTGGGATATTTCACCCAGAGCATGCGGCAGGCATGAGCACTATTTCAAAAGAAATTTTAATTAAAATATAATTACATAATTCCCCTCTTTCCCTTCCTTCCTCTCACCTCTCATGAGAATCATTTTGGTAGTGGATAGTTAATGGACGTGGATATTGAGAAAAATGTGTCAGTTAGCACAGTCTTCATTTTATTTTTAACAAACACCCTATGTGAATATAGATTATTTTTTTGTTCTTGGAATCTAGTATATGTTGTCAGGAACGCAAATCATCTTTTGACTGCATTAGTGAAATTTATCTTTGGGGGAATTTAATTTGCACAAGTCTAATAAACCACAGTTGCCCAACCACTTCCAGATTTGGAAGCCACAGGAGAAAAGTACTTACTGGTGGTGATTCACAGTCCCTGCAAATGGAATCTGCAGGGGTCAGACCTGGGCCCAGAGCCACAAAGTGCTTTTCTGAAATGATGGGGGATGAAGTTAAATGTTCACAGGGCTGACTGCTTCAGGACCGAAATGCCTCTTAAGAAAAATGTGTTCATTCTGCTTCTAAACGGGGAAGAGAAACCCCAGGAAGAGGAGGATGCGCAGTATGCACACTAACGACAGCTTGTTAGCTCAGTGCTGGAGCGCCATAGGCAATGAAATAACCTGGGTACCATTTCTGGCCAATTGTGGCAGTGTGCTATTGAAAGATAATAAAATCCAAGTCCATTTGATGATCGTGCCAGTTTGCCTCTTAGAATCACATGGAGGCAGCAAACCAGGAGGGAGAGTTGGGTGTAGACTAGCCCTGATGTTCAGTGATGAAGCACCCTGTAAGTAAGGTCACAGAAGGCTTGAGTTGGCCACAGATAGCTGAACTCAATTCTTCAGTTCATTTGGTGAGGTATTCCTTTACAGTTTTCCTTAGGGAAGAACCAGGAAAGCTTGGACTAAAAAGCCTTCTATTAGAAAATGTTCCCTCTTCTACAGAATAAGGTCACAGGCTGGCCCATCTCCTCAGCAACAGCAGACAGGTGAGGTTGGTAAGAAAGTTATGGGCAGAAGCCAGTATTGTGCTGTACAGACTTGAGCTGGAATCCAGCCCCGCCACTCACGGCTTGACACAGGTCATGAGGAAGTGGTAAATGATGATAAATGCACCTCTCACTTGCAGGGATTACATTGTCTGGGTAGATCTGTGCGCTACCAGCTAAGGGAGAATGGGCATGCCGTCTCTCAGGCACTGCCCATGGGACACCTTGGCTTAAAAACTTTAAGCTTCCAGAAAAATGAGATTAAGCCATGAAAACAAGCTTTCTACAAGGACCTCCATCTCTAGCAAGGTGACCCATGCTAAACATCATCTTTGTAAATCAAAGGCAGCAGAGGCATTTGGTAAATTGTGCTTCGTATACTTTTCTCAATGGATTGCATTCAACTTTTACATACTGGAAGCCAACTGACTTGAAAGTAATACTGCAGGCCTTGTGGGATCATTCTGAGGAACAGCCAGGGAAGCTTGGCAAGCAGCCAGCAACTGCTGCCTTGAAGAATTGGTGTTCGGGGTGGCATCCTCTCCACCATGCCCAAACCCAACAGCTCCAGGTAAGATCCCTGTAGGCAATGGAGGAAAAGCATAGGAGTTGCAACAGGAAGGCTTGCACTTCCTCTAGAAGTCCTTAGGCAGCCTTTTAGCAGGAGCTAAGGCATTTGGCAATACCATCTGCAAAGGAAATGCAGAACCATAGCCATTGTTTCAGGCAGCCATGGGTCCAACCAATCAGGATGGCCAGAACAGATACTGGGGAAAACAACACTCCTAACACCAGTCTCACGAGGTCAGTGGGGAACTGAATGAAAAGACCCTAAGCAGTCATTAGGATCACACATGAAAGTGCACTCAAAATATGGTTTTATTACTAAGATCTCCCTTCACTGCAAGCCTAGAACCATCACAGAATTACCAGGTGCTCAGCCGAGACACTGCCTGTCTGATGAACACTGATGTTGTTCAGAATTAAAATAGTTTTACTCCTTTTAGGCTGTTGGATAGTTCTAAGTGTTTTATCTTCATAAGGGCACACAAACAAAAACAAATGAAATCAAGCCAAAAAAGCCTCATTTAAGTTTCCTTCAAAAGTGTTACAATCAGTTAAAGGAAACACTGAGAAGAAAACTACAGATAAATTTGTATTGGGCTCCAGAATCTCGAGGAGTTAATTTGAGGTCTGATCAATGTACAGGTATCTCATCTCCAGTCTGAAGTGAGCATTTAAAATGCATTTGTGAAGTTAATGAAAGAGAGGCTGTGTGATACCTTTCTGATCTTAATGAAGATGGAGGGGTATGGGTCAACAGCAAACAGCCAAAACATTTTAGAAATGAAAAATCTGAATAAAATGCACTCATTAATTTGAGCCAACTTTGCTGATACTAGTCTGCTTAATTATCTGTTTGAGTAGACTTCCATGAAGAAGTGTTAACACTGAGGTAACTTCCTTCAGCCACCAAAGAGTCCGTGTGTTGTCACATGCGTTCTGCACATATCTAGACCCGACAGACACGGGCTTACTCCTCCCACAGCTTAAAAAGGCAAACTCTCAAAAAGACAAATCCCCAGTAGAGGAGGAATACTGAATTAAAAGTCAGGAGACCTGGCTTCTGGCCTCTGGTTCATTTTTAGCTTGTCTACAAGTCTACTTTGTCTAAGTCTCTGAATTCCCGCGCCCCCCCCCCCCATCTAAAATAAAAACTACAGGTTTGTCTTCATGCTCAAGTTCTATCGTGCTCTAAGAAGGCAATGGTCTGGTCTCTGTCCCCTTTTAAATGAAAAGTGTTCTGTCTATTTGACTTGCCACCAAATTACTATTAGCCACCACATCAAGTCCTTCAATATTAGTCTTTACTGCTGGGAGGTTGGATATTTATTACTGAGAGTTACTGGTCATAGAAAGCCAGATCCCATGCCTCTGAACTCATATGTGGCTAGATATTGACTGTGAGATGTTCCCAGAGAATACATATAAACTTGGATGAGGCCACTTTCTTCTGCCAAAGGCAGTTTCTGCAGAGGGATTTGATGATTAGACACCAGGGACCAAAACTTCTAGTATTGGAGGGAATATGTTCTTTGGTCTCAACTGGGTAATAGTTCCATCATCTTTAGCAGGCTTCTTATTGTCTGTTTCATGACCATGTCGCCTTATCACACTCTAAGAATGAAGACGGCAGAGCAGAGGTAAATGAACCTGAGTTTTGGCATCATCCTCGAGTCGCCAGTCCGTCTGGGACAGCCTATCCCTGTGCTTCTTAAGTAAACAAACTGTCCTTTCTATTGAAGACATAGATATCCAGCTGCACGGAATCAAAGGCGTTCTAACTCAGGAGCCACCAGAGATAATCCTGTTACCCTGTGTCCTATGAGATAAGTACAGTTATCAGTCCCATCTCAGAAATGAAAGCTCCAAAGCTTAGAGTATAACTTGCTTAGGGTCACACAGCTGGTATTGGTGGAGCCTATCCTGAAACTGGGTACCATCTGGACCCACAGTCCAAGCTCTTTATGGATGTACAGGTGTATGTGTGATGCCTGATCAAGTGGAAAGAGGTATGGTCACTCTACGGGTCTGATGGGAATAGTAGCCTGTGTGTAGTTAACAGCCCACATATTCTAGTAGAGCTGCCCTCAAGAAGCCTACTGTCCTCCTACTTATTGTCATAGTGGATTGCTAGCCTGTGGGGAAAATAGCCTTTATAGAGTTCCTTAAGTTAAGAATCGTGGGGAGATCACACTAAATGCCCGATGGACCCCAAACCAATGACAAATGTCCTTATAAGAGTCATACAGGGGAGACCTGACAGAAGAAAAGGAAGCAATGACTGTGGAAGCAGAGATGGAGGTGATGCAGATATGAGCCAAGAGCCCCTTAAGGAGACAAGAATGGAGTCGTCTTTGCTGGGGCCTTTGCAGGGAGCACACCCAGGCTATAACATTGACTTTGGGCAGATGGCCACCAAAACTAGGTAGGAGAGAATAAATGTCTGTTTGATGCCAATTCTTGGTGATTTGTCATGGCAACCTTCAGAAGCTATCAACAGGGACCCTCCTCTGTGTACTTACCCTTTCTTGTGAAAGGTGAGCGGACACTCGCCTTCCGGTTTCATCGATGCTTTCCTCATGCAGTAAATTTCTACTGGATTCCTTTAGGCTTTAAGAATAGAGCAGGACTACTTCCCTAATAGAGGTGCATACACTTACAGAGACATGAACCCTTATTTTTCCGGGGAAGCGGTCTGAAGCTACTATATTCTCAAGTCTGGATAGGCTTCAAAAACCCTCAAGCATTTCTGAGAGCCAGTCTGAGCAAAGGCTATGGGAGAGATGCACCATAGAAGGAAGATAAAAGACACTGGTACACACACACACACACACACACACAGACAGAGAGAGAGAGAGAGAGAGAGAGAGAGAGAGAGAGAGAGAGAGAGAGAGAGAGAGAAATATATGGAGTTAACCTATAACATGGCAACATTGTTCTTACTAAATATCAGAGCATAAATAAATGTCCAGCGCTGGGTATGAGTTACTTCTTTTGGAGATGTTAGCCAGTTCTACTGCTTTGATGAAACATCATAACAAAAAGCAACTTGGGGAGATAAGGATTTATTTGGTTTATGCTTCCACATCACAGTTCATCCTCAAAGAAAGGACAGAAACTCAAACAGGAAGGAACCTGGAGGCAGGAGCTGATGCAGAGGCTATGGAGGGGTGCTTCTTACTGGAACCCCCTTATATGACCTGGTCAGCCTGATTTCTTATAGAGCCCAGGACCACCAGCCCAGTGATGGCACTACCCACAATGGGCTGGGCCCTCCCCCATCAATCACTAATTAAGGAAATGCCTTACAGACTTGCCTGCAGCCAGATTTTATGGAGGCATTTTCTTAATCGAGGTTCCCTCCTCTCTGATGACTCTAGCTTGTGTCACATTGACATAAAACTAGCCAGCATAGGTCCCTAGACTCCCAAACATTTCAGACTGCTCCCATTGTTCCTGATTATCCTCCAAAACTTGACAGTAAGACTCTATTGTTGAAGACACCACATGTTTGAGTCATAGAAGAGGACAAAGTCAAGCTCTTACAGTCCCGGAAGCTTCATCCCCACTAACTAGATTCCATAGTGCTAGAAGATGCTACACAAGCCACCAGAGGAGAAAAGTAAGCACCAATCATACCCAGCTATTAACCTCGTGAGATACAATAGTGACAGATCTGGAAAGACACACCAACTGGTCCAGCAGTGGCATGAGGTTAGTGGGAGTATCCAACAACTTTCTGATTGAGTTTAAGTCCTACTCTCTGGGATGAAACCCATGTCTGGCACCATTCCTCAGCTAAGATCCTATGGTTGGACGAGATCATAGAGCCTGGGGGAAAACCTGCTGCTTTTGTGCTGCCAACTGGACATAATATGAAACTGACTCCTAACGACTTATCATTGTACCTGTAGATGAAGAATCTCTCATCCCTTATCTGAGAAGCTTCTATTTGTATAGATGATAATTAATACAGTGACCCACCTCTAACTACAGCTAGAGAATCAGAGGCTGCAGAATTCTCAGCCCTCAAAAGAACATATATACTGCACTCCACTCCCAAGGCTCAGGGATCCCTCAGACAGAAGAGAGGGCAGAAAAAGTGTAAGAGTCTGATGTGTAAATAACTACAAGGGAACATTATCTTCTGAGTACAGTATGGCAGTCACAATACTTGTGCAAGCCTAAGCCAGACCAAATCCCAGAATGGAGAGATACATGAATTAGGCACACAGTTCCACTCCTAGCCATGGAACTATTGGCAATTATTAGCTGCTGTGGGAAGGGAGAGACAAGTTTTTCTAAGAATGCAGCCCCTGGTAAGTCGACCATGCAACAGTGGAAGACCACATATCCAAGAATATTTGGGTGACTCAAATTAGTCTCGAAAGTGTAATTTAAAAAAAAAAAAGATGGAAAAAGACAGGGTGGGCAGAGAAAGGGGGACGAATTGAGAGTTTGTGGATTATGACCTGGACATGCAGGTCAGTGCAGTCATGTCAGTGACAGTCTTAAGAGAGAGGACCTGGGATAAGAAGATAAAGAAGTCAGAAAGCTGGGACCAGGAGGTCTTGTACAAGCTATGTCTTATGCCAAGCAAGCTTATTCAGCAGTACAGCATCTTATATACTATTTCCAGGGGAAAATGGGACAAAGTCAAGAGAAAGCTATCACACAATGGGATGAAGTCAGTAGGAAGCTATTCAAGCAATGTCACACAAAGTGAACACAGGATATCTCACGTGTGCCACAGACCAGGCACACAGCAGCCTTGGGAGTGATAGCCACAGCCCTTTAGTGTGGCAAGAGTTGAGTTCTCAGGATATGAAACAACAGCTCCCCAAGGCCCTG
Source organism: Peromyscus leucopus (assembly GCF_004664715.2). Taxonomy (NCBI): domain Eukaryota; kingdom Metazoa; phylum Chordata; class Mammalia; order Rodentia; family Cricetidae; genus Peromyscus; species Peromyscus leucopus. Next base: position 117,737,641 of record NC_051068.1, on the reverse strand, counting down.
GCCCCAGCTATCAGTGGCCTTGCCAAGTATATTCCTGTTTTTAGAAAAGGAACTATGGAACCACACTCCTCCCTACATCAGGGTCTCAGGGAAAGTCTTGGTTTGGCCTGGCTCTGAAAGGAGGTATAATTTTAAAAATACGTTGCTGGAAACTCTCAAATAACTAACAGAAAACTCTAAAATAAAAATAAGGCCAGTGGAAGAAAGGGAGGCCCCTGAACTCTGTGAGAGATCAGAACAAAGCCCATGAAAAAAATCACAAGAGGTGGAGCTTTGCAACTGGTGGAGTTTGGAAGTAGGAATGTGTCATGTGAGAAGACTTGAAATACATGACTTTGGAAACATGTTTGGCTTCCTCCCCAAATACAGGCATGGAGGCAGATGTTACAGAAATTTTTCAAAGGCCACTAACAGGGCAAAAGTCGCACAGCCAAGTGTTCTTCCTGCAAAAAGCATTAAAAGGTTTGAAAAAGAAAAGTTCAAATTTCTACAGTTAAAACCTGCAAGTGATTGACAAAAGTTGAATTCTATTTCAAAGTTAAATTCTATTTCAATGATAAGTATGTAAAATACTATCTCAGAAAGGTAATCAGTTTAACACAGGGTAGAAAAAAGGGACAGTCAGTTTATAAAAATAATAATATGAACTTCCTCCAAAAAGGAAAGCAACAGGATTGCTTTTCCAAGTCTTTCATTAGGAGATGAGATTTAGATGGTATAGACCAATCCTCACCCAGAAGCCTGAGTGTCGCAACCCCAAGCCCCAAGTGGTGGCTGCTGCACTGGACACCATGCCAACCACCTCTCTGTTGTCCACAACCATCTCCACTAGTCTTACATGAAAGCCCTTGAGATAGGGTCAATGAAGGATATGGAGAGAGAATGGAGAATTTCGTGAGAGTAGCTTTGCTTAGAGGAGTACCCCTGTAGCCTGTGAGAGCAATCTGATCAGCAGTATGGTACAAGTGACTTCGCAGATGTTTACAGTTCAGGTCTGCCCCTTTGTCACAACCAAAAGGACTAGGCAAAACTCCTGACTGTTTTTCAGTACACCCCATCACTGTCACCATGCTGTATGCAGGGGAAGGGAAATGCATGCGTGCTTGAAACAGGCAACGATTTCTGTCTCGGGGTCTTTCTGCCCTGACATGGGCTTCTGCTTCAGAAACTCCCACTCATTTGGTTATGAAGGACCCAGGAAGTACACTTTGTCACGTGAGCGTTCAACGTGGTGTGGCACGATCCTTATCTTGCTGTTTGATCTTTCCTCTCCTGTGCTCTTTCCAAGCAGGCACAGAACGAGCTGCCTGTAACCAGTTCCCAGCATCTTCTAGGTTACTACTCTGGAGACCTCTCACCTGACCCACACAGGCTGACGAGGACGTTCGACTTGGATCTCACAACAGTGGAAAGAAGGCTGGACATTGATTATATTCAGCAAATGTTTACGTTGAAATGTCTATGTGTCAGACACAAACATTACTGTGATTTTTGTAGCTACTTCGTAACTGTAATTTTGATACTGTTGTGAATTGTAATGTAAAGATCTGTGTCCCCAATGGTCTTAGACAAGCCCTGTGAAGGTGTCATTTGACCAGGGGGGGGGGCAGCATGCCTCACAGGTTGAGAACTACTGGTCTATTGCAAGATGGAACCAGGATGTTAGTTGAGTTTTCCTGACCGGTAGCCACACCCTTGCTATGACTTGGATGAGTGTCTCCAAAGCTATTTGATCCCAGGGTGGTTGGTATACTGGGAGTCAATGAAGCCTTGCAGAGCAGTGGCCCTGTGGGACATTCCTAGGTCACTAGGGCATACTCTTCAGACAGATTACAGAGCACAGATTCTTTTATCTTTGCTTCTGGGCTGTGGCACTCATTCCTTTGTGCTCCCCTTGTGAAGATGCACCAGCCCTGTGAGGGGTCCAAAGGAGAGAGGCCATCTGAGATCTCTAACTAAAACTCTCTTCAGCGAGAACCCCCAACATGTCTTTCTTTGCGTTTCTAACTCACTTGTACAGTGTAATCACAGTATGTCTGTATGCTGGATTGGGTGCGGGCGAGTATTTGTTTATAGTGATAGAAATCTAATGCCAGCGGCACCTAAGATAGAAGTAGAACAAAGGTGAATGCAGCCATTTATCAGCAACACGAAGAGCTGTACGCAAACATCTCTAAAACAGTGTCGATTGTATTGTTTTAAAAATAAAGGGAGGGTTAGAGAGATGGCTCCATGGTGAGATGGTCCTGGCAGCTCTTCCAGAGGACTAGGGTTCAATTCCCAGCAGCCACATAGCAGTTGGCAACTGTTTGTAATCCAGTCCTGTGGATCCAGTGCCCTCTTCTGGCCTCCGTGGGCACCAGGCATGCACATGGTACACAGACACACATGCAGACAAAACATGCATGTACATAAAATAAAATTTAAAATAAATTTAAAAAATGAAGGAAACGTTTAAAAGCAGAGGAAAGTGTTATGGGGTATTTGTGTACACTGTAAAGATATGCCTCAGCCCTAAAGTACCTTCTGATTTGTTTAATAAAGAGCTGAATGGCCATTAGCTAGGGGAGAGGATAGGTGAGATCTCTGGGGATACAGGGGAGGAGGAGGAATCCGGGTGCATGGGATTCACTAGTCAACGCAGGGAGAACAAGAGGTGCAGTATGGAGATGAGGTAACAAGTCACATGGCAGAAGGTAGATGAAAAATGATGAATTAATTAGGTTACAAGTGCTGTTGAAAGCAAGCCTAAGCTAAAGGCCAAGCTTCATAATTAGTAATAAGTCTCTGTGTTAGTGTTTTCAGACTGGCTGTCCTGCTGAGAAAGTACTACCACAAATGGCATCCAGTCTGGAGGCTCAAATATTCAAACAGGGCCTAAGAAAGCTAAGAAAAGGTCTGGACAAGGAGCTGAATGTGGCTTCCTAGTCCCACAGTCTCTCAGGCGGGCTGATCCTGGCAGCCTACAGAGGTGCAGTTCCTGGCCACTGCCTTCGGGCTTGAGGCAGCTGCCAGTGCCATGTGCTAAGTGGAACTATGCTGTGAAAGGACTGGCCCTTTAAGGCGTGGCTTGCGTGGTCAGAGAATACTGCAGAGGAGCAGAAAGCCAGGCCCGGCCTCAGAAAAACCTCTAAAAAGGTACACGATGCTTAAAGATGCGTTTAGTGCTGAAGAAAGAGCAGAAAATGGATACAGACTGTCAGAGAAAAAGATAACTTCAAATAATAAAGTCTTTAAAGAGAGAGTAAAGTAATATAAAAAATGAGCCACATGAGGATGAAAACTATTATAACACAGGGAGTTTGGACCTTATTTGGTGCTTCATTAATTTTAAATTTTTTGAATGCTGATGAACAGAGAATAACAGCTGCTGAGAGACACTGGATTGTGGAAGGGACTGCTGAATTAAACTTATTATATATACTTCAGTGTAGAACGAAGTGTTAAACAGACTTATTAATAAAAACCTGGAGCTAGATATCAGGGTTAAAACCTAAGATATCAGAGGACTAGGAAAAGCCACAGCTAACCTCACCTCATCAACTCCTCAGCTTCCAAAGAGACCTACTTCCTGTATACCCTCGCCTATATATTCCTTTCTGTTCTGCCAACTCATTTCCTCTCTGCCCAGCCACATCACTTCCTCTTCCAGCCCAGCTCTGTCACTTCCTGTCTGTCTGTACAGACCTCCAGACCTTTATGGTTAACTAGTGTTAGAATTTAAGGCATGTGCCACCATACCTGGCTCTGTTCCCAGTGTGCCTTAAACTCACAGAGATCCAGATAGATCCCTGCCTCGAGAGTGATAGGATTAAAGACATGTGCTACCATTGCCTGACTTCTATGTTTAATATAGTGGCTGGCATTTTCCTCTAATCTCTAGGCAAGCTTTATTTATTAGAGTACAAATAAAATATCACCACACTTTGGGAATGTCTTGGTTTCAGAATGGAAGTCAGGTAATGTGTTACATTGGGAAGAGGTTGTGCTTTTGTTTCCACAGGAAACAAAAAGCTATGGATTCCTTCAAAGTTAATCGAGATTAGATTTGACCAGGGGAGACCTCTTGAGGATCTTGGCTACAGACATAGGAGAAAAAAACAAGAAAGACTACAGGACCGGTGACATATATGCTGATCCCTCAACATGGGAACAGCTCTGAGACTGGATGAGACATGATAAATCTTGCTGGCTACAGAGTCTTCATGACATACTATTACATGCCATCCTTTTATATAACATGGATGGAGATTTACATTACAGTTTGGTTATATAGTCCAAATGGACCTATAAAGTTCATAGTTGCCTTTTACCTACTTAAACATAAAACAAAAAAATCATCTTTAACTGACTTGTGTAAACTGCACATTTCATACTTGTGTTAATACAGATATATATATATATATGTTACCTTTGAAAGTTTGTGTTTTCAGAAAAAAGGACCAAACACCAATGAAGACAAGTAGCCCAAGTAATCCATCTTCAAAATTCTACCATTGTCCAGCCTCACAGGCTACTCCAGTCAGAACTTCAGATAAGCCCTACACTTTCCTATCACACTAAACAAAAAATAATACAGCTAGCTCTCCCAGGACTTGACGATTATCCCAATTTTCTTTTCTTTTTTCTTTCTTTCTTTCTTTCTTCTTCTTCTTCTTCTTCTTCTTCTTCTTCTTTCTTTCTTTTTTTTTTTTTTTTTGGTTTTTCAAGACAGGGTTTCTCTGTGTAGTTGTGATGCCTGTTCTGGATCTTGCTCTCCAGACCAGGCTGGCCTCAGACTCACAGAGAGCTGCCTGGCTCTGCCTACTGAGTGAGTGCTGAGATTAAAGGCATGCACCACCACTGCCCAGCTACCCCAATTTCCTAAGGGTCTCCTAAAGATGCTATTACCCCCAGAGAGCAAGAAGCAGCCTAGAGAACATGACACCAACATTTCCAAGAGGTGGGATGGGTGGTTTTTAGTAGTTAGGTGGATTATGGATGTGTACCATCATTTAGGGAGTTTGGTTGCAAGTTCTTATTGATTGTAGTCAGGGAGGAAACTAAGCAAAAGAGATTAGATTCAGGAGTCTTGGTCTGAAAATAAAAAGGGAGTATGGGAATGATAGGATAAAAGAGTAGATTATTGAATCTACTTTAAGACTAAAAAGCAACTACTATTCTCAAAAATTTTACATTGGTATGGATTTTTGTATATTGATACAAAATTAAGGTTATTTTTGTTATACATATTGTATATATGTTTCTACTCTTACTTAAGGTATTGTACCTATGCAGCTCATTTTAAAATGTGATATGAAGTTCTAGTACTTGAAAGCTATTGTTACAAACTACTTAGGATAGTTAAGAAATGCAGGTTAGTAATTAGTCATCTATAACAATCAAACTTATAGTCATGTTAGGTATGTTTTCAAGGTTAAACAGATATATTTTAGATAGGTGATCTTCAAACACATTAGAGACCTATGAAACACAGCATTTAAGATGTTTTAATAACATAAAGCTTTTTATGATAATGAGACATGTTCGCTCCTGGCAGCACCAATCTACTTCAAAAAAGGATGTTGGACATCAAAAAACTTCCATATGGTGTTTGCCTTCTGTGTGACAAACCTAGCCACTGGACAAGAAACTGCGCTTGCCTCAACTACTGACAGTATGCTGTTTAAATTGGACAATCAGAACACAAAAGAAAGTGACTGCCAAACTTTGCCAAGACAAGGTAGGACAGACCTTCAAAATTCCTGCTTCACAGAAAATTCTGTCAGGTATACTAGGTGTATAGGCCAAAGATAGATGCCCAGTGTTACAGAGGAACCTTGAGTAACTGTCCAGCGATAGCTGTTTTTCTTTTGTAGTTTTGGAAGTTGCTTGTTCTGTACTTCCTGTTTATCTAGGTATATTATATCCTTCTCAGGTCTTTGATGGGGTTGATGACTAGATAGTTACAGTTTTCCTTGTTACCAAATTGAGAAAAGAAATTCACAAAAGAGGTGCCAAGTGTATAAAGTTGAGAGACATAAAAGCTTAAGTGGTTTATCTAAGAAAACGTTTTAAGATCTAAAAAAGATATTTTTAGAAGGTAATACAAGTTTAGATAGAAAATGGTTTAGGTATAAAATTCTGGACTCACTAAGATAAGATAGAGAATTCAGTCCTTTCTCTGAATCTGCCAAATACATATGGACTGGATGTTGTGAATGTAATCCTTACTTGATAATTGTTCTTATTGTATATAGTTTTACTGTGTTAGAATTAATACCTTTCCTTTTTATTTAGACAAAAAGGGGAAATGTTGTAGATTATTTGTGTACATAGTAAAGATGTTTCTCTGCCTAAAGAACTGAATGGCAAATAGCTAGGTACTGCAGAGCAATCTTTTTGTACACTGTAAATATTTTTTGTTCTCACTGGTTTAATAAAGGGCTAACTGGACAATAGCTAGACAAGAAGAGGTTAGGCAAGAGAGTCAAGTGAAGGACACTGGGAAGAAGAAGGGCAGAGTGAAGCCCAGGAGACACAGAGGAAGCAAGAAATGAACATGCCATGCTGGAAAAAGGTACTCTCATCTGCTAGAGCATAGATTAAAAAATATGGGTTAATTTGAGATGTAAGAGCTAGTTGGTAACAAGCCTAAGCTATTGGCTGAGCATTTATAATGAATAATAAGTCTCTGTGTGGTTATTTGGGAGCTGGCTGGTGGGACAGAGCTGACTGGTAGGACAAGGAAAGTCTGCCTACAGCTAGGCAGGAGAGAATAGGTAGGATTTCCAGGGAGAGGGAGGAAGAGGATTCACCAGCAAGACACAGGGAGAGCAGGATATGTAGTACAGAGATGAGGCAACAAGCCACATGGCAGAACATAGATTAAAATTATTGTTAATTAGTTATAATAGCTAGTTGAAAGCAAGCCTAAGCTAAAGGCCAAGCTTTCATAATTAATAATAATAAATCTCTGTGTCATTATTTGTGGGCTGGTGGTCCCAATGAGAAAGTACCAACAGGAAAGTTATGTAGGTTATTCATATGTAGGTTTCTAAAATTATCATTTTTAAGCTTTTTGGAATACATGCAATGGATGTCAGTAGACTGATATAAAGCTAACCACCTCTCAAGGCTATCCATTTCTAAGCCACCAATTATGTTTACATGCCTCTGATCATGAAAGAAGAAATAGATATTCATAATTGGAAGAATCAGAAACATATAGGATCCAAAGGAAATCTCATTCATGAATTCCATTATCCAGAGGTCTCTGTACTGGTATGTTCAGAGAAGTGTGTTCTAGCCTTATTTCCATGTGCATAGTCATTCATCTATCTGTTGACTGGCTTAACACTCACTAAAAGTGGCTCTTCACACCAATATTCAAGGAAAAACAATGTATATTTATTTGTGTTCTAGTATGTGCTAAGTATTCTTCTACAGTTGCAAAAATCATAGAAACAATACAGCAATGTCATAAAAGCATTGTTAGGCTGGAAATGAATCATCATTGATATATGCCAAAGGGCTTTTTTTAAAAGACAGTAAGAAATGTTCTTATCTTTACTCATACTAACTGGTAGAGGAACTTAAAAGTACAATTTTTTTATTTTAAATAATATTTTTATTAATTATTTGAGAATTAATACAATATATTTTGATCATATTTATCTCCCATCCCAGTTCATCCTAGATCTTCCTCACTCACCCAACTTCATTCTCTCTCTCTCTCTCTCTCTCTCTCTCTCTCTCTCTCTCTCTCTCTCTCTCTCTCTCTCTGGCCAGTTTGGGTTTATCCGACTACATCTAGGCATGGAAACTGCCCTGCAGTATGATTGACATACTGGGTGCCACACCTTAAACAAAACTGACTTTCCTTCTTCCAGCAGCACCAAATGCCAATAACTCCTCAGCTAGAGTTGGAGCTTCATGCCCAGCTGGCCCCCTCCATACTGAGCTTTTGTCTGAATGCCAGAGTTTTTAAAAGCACAAATATTCAGTCACTTGAAGTCACTAAGGTGTTTTTTCACACGATTTTATTATATTTTCTGCACTACCCAGACATATCAATAAGATGACAACAATGATTGCTTCTTAAACTTGTGTTCAGATTAATCGTTGTGGCAACACCCCTACTTCATGATTATTTTCTTAATGATCTGATTCTAAAGACTGATTCTAAGGCAGAAAAATACAAGAGCAACAAGGATAAATATCACTGTGGTTCTTCTAACACTACCTAGTGATTTTTAAGGAAACTGCCCATAGCCACGGGGTATGTTGTACCTGATAATGTGGGGATCCGCAAAATGCCTTGTTTAACTAGGAACAAAGAGAGCAATTGTTTCACACAGAAGAAAGCAATCAATATCCCAAGTTGAAATCTTTTGCAGGTAAACACACAGTGGTCCCCAGCATCACAACTGACTGGAGCCATCCTGTCACAGCCTTGACGCTAGCTTCCTCTTGACTGTCCCAGTGATCTTGCCGTAGGGATTGTCGAGAGGCAGCAAAACCTGTAGAGGAACCACAGGGAGATTCAGAGATTTCTCCTGTCTATGTGCAGAATTAAAGCAAGAATGTCGTCAGGGAGGAAACTGAGCACTCTGCAGCAAAAGCCTAGCAGTGCCTCATCTTCCTAGGAATACTTGAATCATGAGTTGATTTTTCAGAAAATATGGGAATTTTGTGAGTTTTATGTGCTGTTTTGGGTTACTGTATATATGTATGAATGTGTGTGTACATCATATGTATGAGTGTGTGTGTGTGTGTGTGTGTGTGTGTGTGTGAGAGAGAGAGAGAGAGAGAGAGAGAGAGAGAGAGAGAGAGAGAGAGAGAACTGGGAAGGGGGTTGTATGTGTCACATTACTCTTGTGGAGAGCAGAGAAAATTCTGTGTAGCTGCATCTCTCTTTTACCTTTATATGGGTCCCAGGGTTCTGACTCGGGGCATCTGGCTGTGTATCAAGTGCCCTTACTGCTGAGCCTTCTCCCAGCCCTCTACCTTATTTTTTGAGGCAGCGTCCCTCACTGAACTTAAAGCTCACCAGGTCAGCTAGAGCAGCTGGCCAGTGAGCTCCGGGGGTCCAACGGTCTCTGCTTCCTCAGCACTGTCTTTTACATTTATGTTTTTTTTTTTTTTTTTTTTTTGCAGTCTATGTTGCTCAGCAGTTGGTCTCATCTGTGGGGTGGTGTATGTCATGTTTAAAAAAAAAAAAAAAAAAAAAAAAAAAAAAAAAAAAAAAAAAAAAAAAAAAAAAAAAAAAAAAAAAAAAAAAAAAAAAAAAAAAAAAAAAAAAAAAAAAAAAAAAAAAAAAAAAATAAAATGTTGACAATGAACAGCGCTTGGCTGCTCACATGGTGTTGGAGAACCAAACTCAGGACCTCGTGCTTACTCAACAAGTGGTTTACTGACCCAGCCATTTCACCTGCCACTAAGAAGCATTGTGTTTGTTAGTCATTACAATAAAGCTATTTCTAAATGCATTATACAATCCTGCTTTCAAAAATGTAATGAAGAAATTTGACCTCTTTTGATAATTCACTTTGGACATCAGTCATTGTCCATAGCTATGACTCAGCCATTCCCTGAAGATCATCTGAGGTCCCCAGGGCTGTGAGTGTGATGTTAAATGGATCCAGACAGCTGTGTTAAAGAGTCCTTCTGTCTTCCCAACCCGTCACTTGTCACTCCACAGCTGTTGTCACCGTGCCTCAGCTTCCTGCTTCTCGTATGTTGCCTTCACTTAGTACACATATGGATAAACATCCAAGTGTGACTACAGCTGTCGCTCTCAGTGTGAGGATACTTTGCTCAGGACAGGTCCTTTATTATTACTATTATCATTATTATTATTTTATAGAGTCAAGGCTTCCTATTTCCAGGCCCTGCTGGAATCTAGGAAGGATTGTCTTCTGTAGCTTCTTTTTATATTCCTCTCTGCAGCTTCCAACCCTCTCCACAAAGACTCATCCACTTCTAGCTCTGGAGGGGATGGGTAGGGCCCACAGCTCAGTGGACCCCTCACAAACCCTCTTGACTGTACTGTGACCTGAGCGTTCATCAGGTCCTGTCATTGGTTCTGCCTCTGGCAGACATGGCCAAGATTGGTTTCAATCCATGTCCTGCCCTTCAGTGAGTAATCACACAAAACGCTTTCTGTCCTCATTCACAGCTCAGCCCTTTGCCATCCTCCCCTTCCTCTGCGGTAAACAGTGTTGCCTGTCCCTTCAGCAGAATGAACTTGGGGCCAAACTTTCCCTCTCCTGCCAGTCAGGGTCCTAGGTCATCTCTTACAGGATACATAAGCCTCGTGCCTGTTTTCCAGCACCGGAGCAAGCGTTCACATGTGGCTGATGGTGCAGAGCCAGTGGAACCCACCAGCACTGTTTGCAAAAGAGAAATCGGGTCCCTGGCCAGAGGGGTTGAAAGGCTGCTGGGACCAAAGTCCCAGAGTGCAAGAGCTTCTCTTCCATTAACCTTGTGCGTCCAAGCACGTGGTGTCCATCAGCAGGGCCATCCATAGATGGCCTCTTCCCTACTCCCTCACATACACTCATCACAGTTACCCAAAATGATGCTGCAGATGGGTCAAAGTGTCTATCATGGAAAATGTCACTGGGGCAGAGTCAGTTCTGATCTCCCAGGAAGTGACCACAGAGGCTACCAATCAAAGCTCCAGGCTGCCTAGTCAGACCATCTGATTGTCACAGTTAAAAAGGAGCCAGAGCTGTGTATTTCCTGAAACAAAGGTTCCCTTTGAAAGCACGAGTTTCTCATTCTTGCCGTCTGTAGCACAAACACACTCTCATCTCTCCCAAGTGTATTGTGCGCTCCTGAATTGGCTATTTCCTCAAAAGGTGGGCACGATAAAAGAAAATGAAAATACAGTCTTGCTTCTCCTCACTGCCTCGTGATGGAAGAATAATGCAGCCGCGACCTTCCATGGCACTTTCCCAAGGAGATCTTAGAGCTGTTTCCTGGGCACACTCTGTTCCTTCTTTTTGTTCCTCCCTGCAACTTACAGCCCTCCTCCGTAACCACTCATCCACTTCTAGAGTACTCAGCCTCAGGCATCGAAAGACCCGGAGTTAAAGAGGGTTCTAATCAGTGACAACATAAATACTCCCCCAAGCCAGCAGCCGCTGCAGGTTTTAGGCAGTGATATTGTCCCAAGTTGACAAGGAAACTGAATGGAGATGGGGCAGAAATGTGCTTTCAATGTTTTAGAAACTCTCTTACCTCTTCCTTGTTGATCAGCCCCATTTTGGACATGTCGATGTTAAAGTAGTGAATGTTTGGCAGGCTGATTTCCATGTCTTCTATCTGGAATCCACAATAGCATGTGTTACACTTGGCACTGGAGAGCCTCTCTTCCTCCATCTACCTCACCCATCTTGACCACTTCCTGTGACCATGATTGTGTCTTTAAGGTATTCCCCCATGCCCTCTGCTGCCAATCACTGTTCCCCGACTAGTCTTCCTAAGAGACAGGTGCAGGCGCATTCCTCTCCCCTCGGTATAAAACCATCTGTGAAAAGCTCAGGTTCCCAGGATGATTCCTAGTATAGGCCCTAGGATAAGTGTCAAACTGCAAACCCATATACATGACAAAGACTGAGTAAACTATACTCTATTTTTCTAATTTACAAAGATACTTTCGTTAAACTTATAAGGTCAGGTTGTAATTTAAAATTCTGACTCTTTGTGATGCTGTACCAGGACATGGGAAAAGCCCACCCCAGACCTTGGGCCAGCCCATCTTCTCTCCTGGTCATAAGAATAGATATTCTCCTTGTATGGCAAGCCACATCCATGTCTCTGGTTCACTTCTAGGCCTAAGAATGTACACCCCAGTGAGGAGCCTCCAAGGACAAAGCAGGTCTCTAGGAGAGATTTGCCCAAGTCTCCAGGCTACTGGGTAAAAAATTCTGGGGGAGTTGTGAGCACCTGGAGAGTTTGCTGCCTTAGTTTTACCCAACTCTACCCGGTGCAGGAAGGCACAGGCAGAGGAAAGCCTGAAGGAGGATGCTACAGTGCTAGGCCAAGGCAGAGAAGTCGCTCTGGTCCAGGCAATGCTTCTTTCTCTCCCTTCAGCATGGTCTTGGCCCAGGATTTCTCGGCTATACTTCTATAACATCATCCCACTAGATTCCCAGCCTGTGGTCTGTCGTGCTTTTTATCACGCTGCTACCCGTGATCACTCTAGAATGCAAATCCTGCCATGCTATACTTTGCTGTGACCCATCAGCGACCCTCAGTGGCTCCCTGAAGAGATCATAGACTATAAATAAAGAAGCTTGTAAATGTCCTCCTGACTCGCCGCCACCATATGCCCGCACACAGGAAAATACTTCCTTCCTAGCAAGTCACCTGTGGGTGGCCCTTGAGAGTGAATGTCTGTGTCATGCCATCTCCTATCTCCACATTGTCCTGCTCCCTTGCCACTGAGTATAAAGCCAGCTTACCCTTATTTGTTTCTGAAGACTCAGCACACCCCTGTCCTTCCTGAAAATCTATCTGATGCTACCCCTTATCTCTGAGTTAGACTCTTCTCCTGTATTTCCATAATAACCTACTATTGATATTTTTAAAAACTTCCTTGTTTTCTTTGTTCACTTAATTATGGATTATTTGAGTGAGGGCACCATGTCTAGCTTATCTTTGTATCCCTTGGGTCCTGCCAGAGGCACAATGTCCAGAAATATCAATACACAGGTAGATGGACGGGTGGGTGGGTAGACAGAGGCATGAGTGGGTGGATGGGGGAAGGAAGAATGGAAGGATGGATTAAATCTCTCAACATCTGTCATTCATACCTTGAAACATACAACCTCTGTCTAGTTATCTCCCCATCAAGGCATGGAAGTGGCCTGACTTTGAAGTTTATATCTGTGGTAGGTTGAAGGAGCTAAAAGAATTGCCCACAAAACTGAAGCACTGTGGCAGCGGCCTGTGTTTTTAGGTTGAGCAGATTTTTCCATTTTCTGCGCTCTTCTCACTTGCTATAACAAGCTTCAGAACAACAACAGATGCCACTTTCCATGTGTCTTCCACTTTCCTATTTTAACACTCAACTCTTCCTTAGAGCTGACAGGAGACACAGTTTCTCTCGATCCTCAGAATGGCAAGTGACAAAGCCTACCTCAGGAACCTGGTTCAGGGACATCACTTGTATATCGTAGAGTGTCTTCTGCACTGAAGGGGAGTATTCGCCTTTGTCATAGGGCCCAGCAAATTTCTTCAGGACAATGTCCCGGATGGTGCCCCTAGAACATAGAATGGGAGACTGAAGGAGCTAGTCTAATCTGTTAGGAATGCATTATAAAGCTAAGAAGTAGGAGTACCCATAAAACCATTTTATAGATGGTTTTAGAAAGGATTATTACTCTGTAATGTCAAATGAAAACAAGCAAAGTCCACTTCACATTCTCTCTCAATCTCTCTGTCTCTGTCTCTCTCTCTCTCTCACGCACACACACATGCACACACACTCTCACACGGCATTAAACAGACACTAAGCATCTGCCTCTTCTCACAGAGTGGTTCCAAGGACAAACAGCATTTCAGCATCCATCTTCTACCGTGCATGTGTCTGTGGAAGGAGACTTCCAAACACAAACGCTCTTTCTCCTTTGCAGGCCTGCGTCCCTGAACTATTGCCTCAGAGTCTTAGTGCCATGCTGTAAGCCAAACATCTTCTGGGATTAAAATCAGCGAATCTTTAATACAGCTGAGGCAGTGCCAGGATTATCCCTCATTTAAAGAGGAAACTGAGCTCACAACTGAAACTCCTCTCTGAGACCTTTGTCAGTGGGAGGCCTGGAGCTCTCCCCTGCTTGACAATCTGATGTCTCCTCAACATCAGCACCGTAGGCCCCAGCTACCCAGGGAGAGCACTTGAAGTAAGCAAGGGGAAAGAGGACTAGGCTGAGGTACTTTCTCAAGCATTTAAAAGCCTCTCGAATAAGAAAAAGAGCAGATAGAAACTACCAGGGGGAGGATGCTTTGCAGCAGGAGGAGCAGATTTCAGCTCATCCTTGGGTAGAAATGTCTAACAATTAGCGATTCAGCAAAGGGACGAGACCCATAGTCAAAGCTCTGAGGGTTCAGAAGTCTGCTTGTTCCTTGCCAGAGATATTAGAAAACTCACACCTTTACACACTTCAAGCATTTGTCATTTATTCTGTGTGTGTGTGTGTGTGTGTGTGTGTGACAGTGTGTGTCTCTGTGTGTTTCTGTGTGCCTTTGTGCCTGTGTCTGTTTGTGTGTCTATGTGCCTATGTGTGTGCCTGTGTATCTGTGTGTGTCTGTGTGCATATTCATGTGTGCAGGCAGCGCATGTGTGTATGTGTCTGTATGAAGCACAGAGGTCAACCTCACGTGTCTTTGTCAGTTGCTCTCCATTTTCTTATTCCTTAAGACCGGGTCTCTGATGTTTACTGGAGTTTGCCACGGATTCAGCCAGGCTAGCTGTCAGTGAGCTGCAGGGAACCGTCTGGCTCCATCTCCCCAGTGCTGGGTTACAAGTGCACACCATGATGCTCGACTTTTATGTGAGAGTTCTAATGCTCAGATGCGGAGCCCCGTGCTTGCAATGCGAACACTTTACTTAAAGAACGCTCTCCTCAGTCCCACTTACAAAAGCACTTATATGAATATCAGAGAACGGAGCTTAGTCTGTGGGTTTCCAATTGTCATCATTTTCCCAAAACCAAGGGGGTTTCCTGGGACATGAAAGTTTCAGCTATTGAAACTGAGAAAGTCTCTGGCAAGCTGAGAGGGTTTGGAAGCTTAGTTCAGGCCCTCTACGTAGCTAGAAAGGCTACATGTTATCTTTATTTGATGGAGTCCAGCAGCAGAAATGTCACCTGGGGTGTTGTTGGCAATACAAATTCTCCCGGGGGCCTAGGAGCGAGCCCAGTGACCTTTATTCTAATAACGTCCTGAGTAATTCCACTGTACACTAATGACTGAGAGCCACTAATAAAATTTGAAAAAGAGGGCCTGGGAAGACAGCTTGTCAACTGAACATAGCGATATAAGTTCCATCTCCAGCACCCACATTAAAAGCTGTAAATTATGCTACATACTTAACCCCAGCACTGAGGAGAATGAAGACCCTGGGGTAGCCAGCAAACCTAGCCTAAAAAGTAAGTCTCAGGTCCCCATAAGGGACTGTCACAAAAACTGAGGTGGATAACTCATGAGAAACACCACGTGAAGTTGTTCTCTGGCCTCCACATGAAAGTGCAAACAAGTGCATGCACACTTACATATCCACACCCACCCACACACAGACCACACAGAGATGGGGGGGTTCCCGATGAACTAGGAAGTTGAGTTGACTGGTCGCTAAGTTTCTTCTTTGATCCAAAACTCCATTAACCTGGCCCAGCTCTAGATCCCGTGCTTGCTTGTCATACCATGTAGCCTCAAAGTCCACGTCCCTTCTCTGGTAACGCCACTTGCAATACACTTGAGTCGCAAAGCATCGGTCCTTCACCTCGGGGAGAGTGGTAAACTGGTCCTTGATGAATCCTTCAAATCCAGACTGGGTTGTTTTCAAGACCTTGAGGTCTTTGATTCCAGAGTGAATGACTGGAGGTCCTGTTTCAGGCAGAAGGGTGAGGAGAGGATGAGCACAGAAGCAGTGTCTTTTTACTGATAAGCTACAACAGCAGCGAAAATCCTGGCCACAGACACAGATACACACACACACACACACACACACACACACACACACACACACACACACACACACTGTGCTTCCATCTTCCCATGTCCTAGGATTCCTTCTCTATAGATTTGCAGACTCTCTGCCCTCTCCTGCCCAAGGAAGATAGAAGATCCAAGGATATATCTATCCATACTGAATGACTTCTCCCAGGTACCGTGAGGGTGTCTCAGCCAAATCATCTTACAGAACACAAGGTGCATGTCACTCAAACAGCAATGGTTCTGACATGAATATATGAGATCCTCAGGAGTATGTCCTCTCTCTGCCACTGAGATCCCTTGCCTGCAATGTGTCCTCTGGTTGGTCTACAGTGGCTGGTGACTTCAGTTATCACTATACCCTGAGAACACTTGATGCCCTGGTGGGTATAAGCTCAGCCAAGACCAGACAACCTCTCAAGTGAGTAATAGTGTGACCTGACTGAGACCAAACAAAGAGCGGGAAGATACAGTTGCTGGTGCAGGCACTGACTGCATAGTTGATATTCATAGAGACTTCTGGCTTCGGGCTGAAGCTGCTTCATGGGTCCAGGGGTTGGGGAAGGGATAAAAATGATGAAGGGGATGATCTGCCACCTCTTCTCTCAGCTGTCCCCTCAAAGGCAATAGGTGGTGGGAGGTGATGGGCCCATTTGGAAGATGCTACTTACTGTGTGCCAAGTAGTGCTCACTCAGGGCCTGTGGCAACATGTATTACAGAAACATCTTTTATATCCCAAGAGACTGGAACTTCTGCTGGACCTCACCATAGCCAGAGTTAATAATGCACCTTGAGGTCACCCAAGACTTAAGACTGCTATCCTACTGTGTACTCCGCCTGTTTGTTTAACCTGCCTTTAGTTAAAAAAAAAAAAAGTGTGATGACTAACCTTACTTGCCCTGGATTTCCCAGGTCATCAACTTCTACAACCTAAGCTGATGTACAGCTTTAAACTGAAATTAGGCTTATGCCCCAACTCAGAGAAGAGTACATGTGTGTTATGACTATCACTTGCTGGAAACAGCAAATAGAACAAGAGCTGCCTTATGAAATAGCAGTCAGCCATAAATATTGAAAGCAGCATACAGGCACTGCTTGATAACAGTTTGTCAGTTATCTGGGTCAGCTGGGGTCAGTGGAGTCTCACTCCCTATAAAACTCTGCTAAAGATTTCTGAAAAGCAGCCTCATCCCTTCCCCACGCCATTCATCCCATGCTGCTCAATAAATACACAGTAAAAGCCCTTTGTTAGGGACACATGGACAGACAGGTTGACAAGGTGGGCAGGCACAGATTCAGACTCACACAGCAGAAAAGGGGAGAGGACAGAAGACACGAGGAGAGAGAAGTAGAGAATTCAGAAAGGGACTTGCTCTTGGTACAACTGCTCCAGGAGGAAGCTTTGGACTCCTTTTCCTAAATGCACCAGTGACTTATTGCCGGTTCTCACTAACACATCTGACCAATGCGAGGACCCAGATGATGGAGGGTTTGCACAGAACTAGGGAGGGGACATTCTTTATCTTTGCGTGTTAAACAAACTGTGGCAAGCAGTGTAGTGGGCTAGACAGACCATGGCACTGACACCCCGGGACCCGACAAGAAGGGATTTCTTCCCAGGAGATGTGGCAGCTGACAATAAAATCCAGGCGGAGTCCTGAGACCACACTTGTCCCCCGTGGGTGCAGGCTGTGAGCATGAGCAAGGCAGCCTGGGCAAGCTCTCACATGTGGAGGGAGTTTGGATGGACACCTGGAAGTTTAGTACTGAGAAACCTACAGCACCACAAAAGTTCAGTAATGAACATCACCATGTCCTTGTTTGTGTGCATGGGCTGGTGAGACAGAGGACATTTAGGGAGCATTTGGAAAATCCCTGAAGTGGGATTCTTAAGGATACTTCTTTTCTACCTCTAAGTTGGTCCTGACAAATAGGTCCTTCATGGCCTGTCTAGTCTAAAAGTCAAAGGTCAGAGTTCCTGGGCATCACTGATATGTTCTTAGTAAAAGGAGAGGATAATTCACAGTCCACAATTAAAACCCAAGGGCCAGGCATAGAAGCCCACATCTATAACTTCAATCTTTGCGAGGCTGAGGCAGGACAAGCCACAGGTTAGGAAACAGCCCGAGCTACATATGGGGCTGTATAGCAAGAAGGGTCAAAAGGCACCAGCGAGCTCTTCAAAACCCTGTGTGCTTCCTTATCACCTGTGTGTGCGGCATCGGGAGCTGTGACTCTCCAGAGCCGGATAAGCAATGCCTATATTTTGATATTTGCAAAGCTACACGAGTCCTTCCATCAGAGAAAGCAGTGGCCAGAGGTTAGTGCTAGATCTGCTGATTCAGTATGTTCTGATTAAATAAAGCGTTCTGTATAGAATGTCCTAGGATAAACCATACGACAGAAAAACTTTCAGAAGTTCTCATTGGATGCTGTACTTGAAGAAAGACCAAGAGGAAGCTGCCAGCAGCGCCTTAATGCCTTCAGCTGCCCAGGTTTGTCTAATTTTATTTTTGTTCTTCTCCTTTTGGTCCCGGGTACTGAATCACCCAGGGTCTTTGGTATGCTAGGCAGGTGCTCTGCCACCACACTGCATTCTCAGCCCAGATGCTACATCTATAAGGGGACTGGTCCCACAAACTCAGTGTTTCACTGCTGTGTGTCTGTCTCAAACCCAAGAGAACCACATTTGTGTCAAGGAGCAAGAGCACCCCAGTGGAGTCTCTTCTTTGCCGGGACAGTTGACTTCCTCCAGCGTTACCGTTTGCCTTTCCCCACACACCCCGGGTGGCAAAGGAGAGGCAGGGCACAGCTTTGGCTGGTACTGCCCAGTGTGTAAGCTT
Source organism: Peromyscus leucopus (assembly GCF_004664715.2). Lineage (NCBI taxonomy): Eukaryota > Metazoa > Chordata > Mammalia > Rodentia > Cricetidae > Peromyscus > Peromyscus leucopus. Next base: position 117,719,095 of record NC_051068.1, on the reverse strand, counting down.
TTGCCTGATGCCTTTCCAAGGCATTTTCTTACTTAGTCCTCAGAAGTCTCCAGAGGAAATGTTTTCATGCAGGAGGCTTTCATTTCTGCGCTCATCATCACACAGAAAAAAAAAAAAAAATAGGCAGAGGTGGGGTTTAAATTCAGCAGCACACCACGAGATTCCATGTTTTTCTGCCCTCCTTTTAGAGCATTCTCCATCTGTGCAATGTTTCTCCTTCCTTAGGCTCCTTTGCCTCATCTCAGTACTTGAAGAGGGCGTTCCAGGAGACCGGAGGGTAGCACCGCCCATCCACAGTGAGCTTTGGGGGCCTCAGCCTTGAAAAGCGTCTCCATCATCTGATGAAAGTGAGGCATCACTTTCTGAAATGGCTTCTGCGCATCTTGAAGGTATTTTATTCATTAAATTGTTACAGGGATTACGGAGGTAGCTCAGCCACTGAGAACAGTGGTTGCCATGGCAGAGGACCCAAGTTCAGTTCCCAGCACCCGTGGTTGGCTCACAACTACCTGTAATCCCAGCTCTGGAGGGATTTGATGCTTCTGGACTCCGTGGGTACCTGCACTCATATGCACATACTCAACACAGACACGTACAATACACAAAATTTTAAAAGGAGAAAAAAAAAATAAATCTTTAGAAAGACAAATTTCCTATGAGTTCCCATTAAAGAGCGGCTCTAATCATTACAAACTAGTATCTAGAATGCATCCCCCGGTCTCTCCTTCTGGAAAACAGAATCTCAAAGAAATGAAACAGGAGACAGCGGCCCAGAGCTACCACAAAGAGCAGAGTCCTTTGAAGGTGAATGAAAAGGTGACGGGAAACGGGCTACAGGTCTCCATGTTTTCCAGTGCTGCTGCCTTTCACCCCAGCATCTGCCTTGCCCATCAAGCTTTGGCTCCTCCCACAATCTTACTGGGAAAAGGGTGGCGTTGTGTGTGTGTAGTGTGGTGTTGCATATCTAGAATCCCCAGCATTGGCATTCAAAGTTCCCGAAATTCAAGTCCCAGTGCCCTTCCTACCACACCACTCTCCCACTGCACAAAAACTATGTCCCTGAAGGAATCACTTCACCTCTTCCTGTTTTGATTTTCTCATCTTTGAAATGGAGATGGCAGCCATCCTTGGGTTTTGGAGTTGTGCCTAAGGTAAGGCACCTGAGGGTTTCATAGAACAGCCGCTGGATCCAAAATGCTCTGAGGAAGTCACCACGATGGTCTTTCCACAGCTGGCTTTTCCACACCAACGCTAGCCACCTGTCGTCCTGAGCTTCCTGTGCCCTACAGGCTCACCGGACCGTGAAACCAAAGCCCTTCATCCTGTGTTCCCCCGGTCCTGGAGTAACATGTGTAGACCTTTCAGAGTGACAGCCCTGGCTGGCTACCTTGAAATGATTTATTTTCTTACTAGACTCTGGAAACAGAGAAAGCCCTTGCATTTTTAAATGTGGTTTGGCAACAGATTCCCACAGAATAAATGTCTTCTGTTCTCACGAACAATTAACTGTTCCCCATTTTGTCAGAGCAGAAGCCAACTACTCTGATGCCCTCCATCACTCTGTGAACAGAATCAACAAAAACTATCCTCTCTGAATTTTGAAAAGAATTTTTTCTCCTTGGCACACATTACACATACTGGATGAAGTCAGAGCGCTTATTTTATCTTCTCTGTTGGCAGTGCCCCAGCCTACTGAGCACTGGTAAAAACCTCGGGCTTTCACATCCATGGGGCCACCAACTAAAAATATGCTTCCACACACACTCTAAAAAGATCCCAATTTAGATCCACAAGAAGTAATTCAACCAGAAGCAGTGTCCTTCTCGGTGTCCATCCGTGAAAGGATTTAATCAACCCGTGTCTCCCCGCCATGATCATGGGGTAATGCAGCAGGAAGATTTTTACCATTTTACATTGCTACAACACAGTCTCTTCAGCTCCCAGTGTCCTCCTACACACTCAGCAAATGGTGGTTTATCTCTCAGAGAAGCATGCATCTACCCTTTAGTACTCTAAGGGAAAGAAACTCACTGAGAATTAATAGAAAACAAGACCAATTCCTTACCTACGCATCAGGTGTCAAGAAAGCACAAAGCTTTACTGAGCTGAGAGGGAAAAAAATTCCTGTTATGAAGAGGATAATTGCTTCCACAGCTAACGCCTCCAAAAACGGACAAAAATAGCTAAAAGGGGGGATGTTTTAAAACTGTATTAAATCACTCTACTATGAAACCGCGAACTTGTAAAAGGCTAGAGAAAAGCAAAGATCAACTAAGTAGTGTTTGCCTCTGTTGATCCTTCTGCTCCCCCAAGGGTCTTCAAAGCCCAGGCTGTGCAACTGGGGAGGGGGGGGACAGAAGAGATGGCATCGCCAGGCAGAGGGCTAACTTGACTTTAGTGTGACTGGGCGATGAGGAAGGTGATTTTAGGACCTTGTGTCTGCCAAGAACTTCTCTTATGGAAAGACCAAAAGCCTTCAGTCCAGGTGTCTAGGGGTGAAAGCAGCTGTCTTAGAGTGGCCTCTCACTTGACCCCTTACTTCTGCCATCGATCTAGACTGCCATCCCTTAAACCTGCAGGTCTGCCTCTGGGGTTTATTTCATTGGCTCCATTGCTTGGCTCCACCTGCCAGTAACCTTCATATCAGCAAGTGGGAGGGCTTTCTTTTCCACTGTCACAATACAGTCTCCTTACTTGCGACCTCTTTCATCTTCCATTTCTCTGTGTAGCTTTGCGCAGCTGGTGCACTTTTGTTGTTGTTTTGCTTTGCTTTGTTTTTTAGTTAGAGTCAGAACAGAAGCCACTGAATGCTTAAATAATTGTGAATTTTAATTCAAATATTGCAGAGGTTTAGGGATTAATTTAGTTCAGTTTAGTGACTCAGTCACCACAGTGATATCCAGGTTCAGCTAAGCCTCCGGGTCTAGAAGAGAAAGCATTCAGGAGGTTCAAAGGCACTTAAACAGTAGCCTGCCTGCCTCATGCATGCAGAGTCTACTTCTCCTGTCATGATGTGGGACGTCACCAACAGCAGGGCAGCCTTTGACCCTACAGGTGAACAAATTTCTCTCTCCTCCAGATTCTCTCAAGGAACCAGCAGACTTTGAAATCCTTAAACATAATGAGGTATCTATAAAGGAGCTACCAAGAAGGAACAATGTCAACAATCTTAGAGCAACACCAGGATCCATGCATCCAAGACTCAGCAACCTTCCCAGACAGTTCAGGTCAAGAGGAGGTTGTTCAGTCTACCAGGTGGAACTTGCTCATCCTCTTGAGGAGGATCTCTTTGGGGATTTACATGGATGAGTGTGTGACCCAGGACATGTGCTGGGGGAGGGAGAGTTCTCATTATTCTAGCAAGCCCCAACAAACCACAGAGGTTTGTAACACCGGCCTTCACTATGTAAGGTGGAGGGTAGGAGTTAATGATTAATTTTCTCAGTTAAATTTACACAAGGACGTTGCTTCTTTTTTTTTCTTTTTCATAAGTGTTAGGGTGTGTGTGTGTGTGTGTGTGTGTGTGTGTGAGTGTATGCACCTCTGTGCATGTGTACAGTGTCCAGAACAGGATGTCAAGTATCTGCTTCTAACATTTTCCACCTAATTTCCTTGAGACAGGGTCTCTTTGGAAGCTCACCATTTGACTAGATTGGCTGACCAGCAAACTCTTGGAATCAGAATGTCTTTTCCTCTAAGTACTGAGGTCCCATGCACAAACATTCATGCATTGAATACTATGGATTCAAACCCAAATCCCCATGCCTTCACAGCAAGAGTTCTTATCCACAGAGCCATTTCTCCATGGACATTGCTTATGAAGATGATTATAACATGAATTCATGTCACAATTCCTTCCATTTTAATACTAAGATAATAAGTTAGGAATTGGACTTTGCCACAAAAAGAACATGTATCTCTGCTCTCAAAAGAGAGATAGGGTACTGCAAAGGGCTGTGGAAGTATACAGCAGGTGACAATGAGTGTTTGGCAGGTCAACCCACCAGACAAATCACTCCCTGACAGGGAGCCCCACTCAGCAGAGCCGTGAAGTCACTAACTGTCATTGACTAATTGCTTCTGTCTGTAATGTTCTCATGTGCTACTGCATTTCTTTCCTAAAAACAGTGGGTGCTTTCCCACTGCATGTGTGTTTATCTCATTCATATATATATTCTACCTACTGGGCACACTTAGCTGTGGATGGTCAGGAAGATGATTTCTACTTAGGTTGTATAATTCTGATGAATAGAAATAATACCAGAATACTTTTTCTTAACTGACACAGGAAAACAGCACTATTCTCAGTCACAAAGACAGCCTTTTACCCATTTTGCAAAGACTTTAGAGCAAATTTAAAACAGACTAAGCTGCTCCTGCAATAATTACACAAAGACAAGTTCCCAAGTGTTTATTGCTAAACCAAAATAAGATAATATCATTAAGACATAACCCCCTAAGTATTGACTTTTGCATGTAGTCCCAGCCTTAATTTATGTTACAACTCAAGATTAATCCAACTACTGTTTACTTTCTGTCTAAGACCCCTAATCACTCAGGCTATGTGCACTGGCTGGTCAGTGTGACCTAACCAGACTGAGAAAAACTGTGTGACTTATCATGTGTTATGAGAATTGGTCAGACCCTGAAAATGTAACTTATAATTGTACAGAGTTGGGTAGAGGGAGAAGAAAAGAGGTGTGTGTGTGTGTGTGTTGTGTGTGTGTGTGTGTGTGTGTGCAGAGCTGAGGAGAAAGGATGAATAGCTAGGCAGGAGAGAGAACAAGAAAGATTTTAAGAGAGGACTATTTCAAGAGTAAATAAAAGAGAAAGTTACCATCAGAAAGCTTGTGTATTTCTTTATTTGACCCTCAGATTAAAAAAAAAAAAAGTTTCCTAAAGTCCCTCTCCTCTGAGGTCTTCTCTTTATAACCCTGGAGCAGTTCTCAGGAGCTGGCCTCCCCAGGCTGCGGTAGCATACACATGGTTTCCCATGAAGAGCCCTGTGTGTGCACACGGGCTACATCCAGTGCACATGGGAACCTGAATCTGCTTACTGCACAGCCGTCGCCTTACCCCAGCCCTGCTAGCTCTGTAGGACATCAGAGCCGCATGAGCTCAGATCTATCAATTGAACGTCTGGGCAAACTGCCACAGGGTTGTCTGTTCCCAGAAGCGCTGTAGCGGTCTGCAAAGACAAAAGACTTGAACTGCTTCTGAGGCTGCTCTTTATACTGTGCATCGCGAGCCATGTGGTTAGAACTTAGGGAGCAGCAGCCTTGTGATCAGAACTCAGGCAGATACTAACTCCTGGCACTCAGGTGGTAAGAGAACTCTGTTCTGTTTGATCATCAGCAGTGTCCTGGACTTAGTGACTGATAACTTCCTAATCCACTCCCCCGGCCTGAAAATATCTTCATAGAAATCACTAAGGATGTTTACCGACTCCAGAGTTCCTCTTCAGCTATCTTTTAACCTAGATCTCTTAACCTTTCTGTGGCAGATACCAAATCGATTTCATCATCTCCTTGGACACCCCGTGAGACCACATTTTTATGGTCTCCCACAGTCAGGCATGACTGTGAGTCTTGCCAGGAGAAGTGCTATAGGCCTTTTAGGACCTGTCTGAGGGGTCTTGTCCTCTTTTTCTCCTTCAATGTCTTTACATCCCCTACTTATATGACATGGAAATTGATTATCAAGGTGAACCCCCAACATAGGAAGTGATAAGGAAAGGTTGCCTAGGATTCTGTCTAACTTCCCTACTACTGAGCTACATCACCTCTACCCCAACAACAAGCCAGTCTTGTAGGAAGAAGCCCTGGTGCTGAGCCATTACATGTGGGTCTCTTTGCAGTGCTTCTTGCTTCCTCTGTAACTATCCCTAATGAAAACATAGCTCTCTTCTACTTCTGTGACACCACTTTCTCCAGACTCCTCCTTCTTCCACCTCCTTCTTCTGTCTCTTCGGCCAGCCTTCTGCCAAAGTCTTAAACTAACTTCCCTGGGCTCTCTTACCTCCCCTTTTCTCACTTTGATGGCTAGTCTTGGTTGTCAACTGGACTGCATCTGGAAACAACTAAAACACAAGCTGCCAGGCACTCCTGTGAGCAACTGTCTTGATCAGATTATTTGAAGCAGGAAGACCCACCCTAAATGTTGGCAGCACATACTGGTGGAAACTTTTGCTTTTTGCTTGCTTGCCTTCACTCTTGTTGTTGGCAAATGCAACTACGCTATGACCAAGGCATTCTTTCACCAGTATTAGAACAAGGTTCTTGGAGCTTCTGACATAGACTGAAGACCAGCAGCTCTCCAGGAACCCTCCAAGCCTTCAGAGCTAGGTTGGGCTGCTGAGACATGCAACCTTACAGACTAAACAATGAACTACAGGATTCCTGGGCTCTCTAGTGTGAGACCGCAATTGCTGAACTACCTGGACCTTATCCGGTAAGCCAATCTACTAAATTACCTTTTGATATATACATATTTATTCTACCAGTTTTGTTCCTTTACAGAACCTGGCCAATATGCTTTATATGTTATTTCTGTTTTCTGGAACTGTTTCCCTCCCTTCATTCACCTGTCGTTCATGTGTTGATGGTCCCCAAATTTATCTCCCACTCCACATTTCAAAACTCATTGTCTTTATCCTCCAAACTTTATTCATGTGTATATTCTCTCTGGTCCCACTCCTTCCACTTTAAATCCAACTTTCATAGCTCCTTCCCTTCAGCCTTCAGCTCTACTCAACCACTGATTCACTGGTCACGTTTCACAAAGGCCTCACAAAGGACTGACAGCAAGCTGCCAGTCTGTCCATGTCCTCTAGAACTGATGAATAAAGCGTACCCACAGCTTTATTTGGGCTCAGCCATCTCGGGGTTTCATCCCATGATGGCAGGGAAAGCGTAGCAGAACAGAGAAGTTCATGGTGGCCGAAGCGAGCGGAAGAAGCTGTGTGTATAGCAGCAGACCAGGAATCAGAGAGCAGGTCAGAACCAAGAGCTAGCCACCCACTTCTGCCAGCGAGCTCTCACCTCTAAAATATGCCAGAGGCTCCCCAAACAGCCCCAGCAGTTGGGAAGCAAACATTCTAAATGAATGTCTGACAAAGACCTTACAGATTTACACACACACACACACACACACACACACACACACACACACACACACACAAACTTATTCAGTCACTTGACCATTAGAGACCTCTGCTTTTCTGTTGTCAAACTAAATAATAGTTATGGCTACTATTTAAGAAGTTCCTATATGCCAGGTACTATGCCTACAGCTTTAATAAAATTAATTGGTAATCATCTCCTTTATTTCTCTGGAAAACTGTAGAGGTGGGCCTCAGAATCCTCATCCTGCCAGTGAAAACCTACTAAAGAACTGTAACTCACTTGCTCACAATCATGCTATTAACTAGTGGAGCTCAAGTTCAAACACAGCTTATTGTGACCACAAGGCCTCTCTGACCTTAATTAGAGATTCATTTGAGAGGAATTATAATGTGCTCTGTGGTTTATTATGCAAACTGCCTTTAAGTTAGACTATGCATGTCAGTTCAGCACAGGAGGCCTCTCAGCAGTGCCCAAGGAATCAGACCCACTGAACTTAGTCCTGCTCTACAAATGTTTTGCCCATTGAACAATTAAATAAATATCCGTCCAGTGTGGGCCCAGCATGAGGCGGGAGCTCAGAATTCCCTAGCCCACCTCCTCCACTCTTTTCTGCATCCCGCCTCTCTAAGTCCCGCTGCTTCTACAGGCAGACCCTTCCTCTTTCATGACCAACATAATGCAAATCTTTTTACAAAGTCAATGGAAACATTTCCTCTCCAAAATTCCTCTCCTGCCAAAGCCTTTTACATTGCCCTGGGAAGAGTTCAGTTTTGGGATGTCTCTGTTCCATGACAATGCCTCTCATTTCTCAACTGTGGTTTTTAGCCTTTCATGTTGCAATGAATTTGTTTACAAGTATATCTCCAATAATGAAATTTGAGATTCTCTGAGATTCGGAAAAATTCTGTACATCTCCTCACCTACCATCTTTTGTGCATGTAATAAGTCTTCAAAGTCTACTTGCTTAGTAAATCGTGTGTGAATGAATGATCCCAGCACTTTGAAATGAATGACATTTCCATAAATGCCTTTAGTTTGAATCAGCTCTGCTCAAGTCTACTTCCAGTCATTTCTAGTCTTGAAAATTTGATAAAGAATAGGATAAAGAGTGTGCTAAGTTCCCTGAAAACCAGCTGGGAGCTAGGCTGACCAATACAGTGACCTCCAGACACCTGTTATCAGTCTGCATTTGAAATTACCTAACATGACTCAAGGTGTACTGTTAATGAAGGATAGCTACATGATTTGGAGACATGCTATTTCAAAGAGTGAAATTTATTTAATTAGTATTTATTTTATAAATAGTATTTTGGATTAAGCTAAATCTTTTATTCAAATATTTTTCTTTGTTTCTCTTTGATTTCCTAAAGTGACTACTAAAAAACTTTAAAATTACATATAAAGTTAAGTAGAATTGGCTTAGACTTTCTAATTTCCTGAGAGTAGTCAGTGTGGCTTAAGAAGAAAATGTTGGCCATGATATGTTTCTCTTTATTGCATCTAAGATCATATATAAGGAAAGGAAGGAGGAAGGAGACTCAGAATGAGGAAAAAGAAAAGAAGGCAGGGAGGGAAGATAAGGTCTTCCTTAAGTCTGAGCTGTTTTAGATAACAGCTCAGTGAGGGACTTTTACCACATGACTAAGCATGTGGTGAGCAAAATAGTCTTTTCAGTTTAATACAACAACTTTTCAATTTTTTCTATAAATAATTGTAGACATGTTATTCAAACATTGAGACAGACTTAGCTCTATCTAGGCTTAATTCAAATAGTTAGAAACATTGAGGGATGAAGAAGGAAGGAAAGCAACAGAAACAGGAAAAGTTCAAAGGCAACTCTGACTCCATAATGACCACTGCAGAGTCTCTTACTGAGATGACTGTTTCTGCTGTCTTCGGCTCTATGCTCCAAAGTTCTCTGCTTCGAAGAGATTCAATAATCTGAATGGATTACTTAATTCTGCTTCTGATGACCTCAACAAATCAGTGGAACACCAGCTTTGGGGACTTTATTTGCTCAGATTAATTATTGGTACTAATAAGGTCTATACTATAATAGTGTTTCATAGTTAGATTCAAATTTTAAATTTCTTGCTAAACACAATTATGTAATAGTCATTGCTATTTTAACTGAGACTCATTTTTAAAGAGATTATGATACTATTAGTATTTTATTATGCAAATAAAATGTCAGGGAGACTTAGTAATTTCAAATATTGGGTTACTATCATTATCTCATGATACTGTACCAAAAATGTTGGTCAGAGAATTAGCAAATCGCATTCTTATCATTTCCACATTTCCAGCCTTTTTTCTTTTTTTTTTTCCTGTTTCACTTCAAAACTGGGTAGTACAAAATTTCCACCACTCAGAATCCAGCTTTTGTAATCGAAAGAATCATGCCCTTGGTTACCCTTCAGCAAAAGGTAGATAACCTTGTAATGTAAAATCCAAAGTCACCATGTTCAGTTCAGTCTCAGATTTAAAAGGTTTACAAATTCTCTACAGTTTTCGTCTGTGTTAATAAAAAGAATTGCTATGGGCCAGAAAAACAAAGACATCAACAAGAGACACCCGATGTCTCTTGCAAACTAAAAACATGGAAAATGGTTTCTTACCACTCCTCATCTGCTCCACCTCACAGAAGTGTGTCCCGGTGGGGGTGTGAATGAAAGCATGGACATGTTTGAGTCCATTCTGAAAGAGAAGACAAAGTTGTTTCCAGTCACATTCCAGCACAAACCACGATAGCAATTTCTTTCATTAAACTGGAAGCATAAATGATGAAACCTTTTCAAAACGCTTCCAGGGGGCCTCTTCCACGTAGACATGGGCTCGGGTGACATGGTTAAAAGAAGAAAGGAAGTGTTCACAGATGTGCATAGCAAACGTCTCTATGCTTTTTATCTGAAAAAAAAGAGAAAGAAAGAAAGGTTGACCAAAATGTCTCATTTAAAACATTTAGGCTGATTTGATAGTTTCCTTTATTTTGAGAGAGTGGCTCACTGACTACACGGCTCGGTCTGATCTTGAACTCACGATCTTTCTGTCTATACCTCATTTTGAGATTATAAACCCCTATATCTGACTTGCAGTGTTTGTTTGTTTGTTTGTTTGTTCTGTTTGTTTGTTTATGATAAGGCTTCTCTGTGTCGCCCAGGAGAGCATCAAGCTCCTGGCAGTCCTGACCTGCCTCCCACGGGCTGTGATTACAGGAAAGCACTGCCAAACGCAGCCGAAAGGGATTGCTGAACATCACAGGGGCTCTTCACCCATCGCTTGTCTCTTCCAATGAGAGAAGCAGACTTAGAATCTCCGCAGATGAAACGGTCCAGTCCTGAGTTTCCTCTACCCTTCCTGGGTGTGGCCCATAGATTTCCATCACCTAGGAAACTCTGTCTTGTTATTTGTTATTTTTCAATATTTTTGTTACTTTGATTTTATATGTATGGTTGTCTCGCCTGCATACATGTCTGTGTACCGTGTTCATGTCTGGTGACATGGAGACTAGAAGAAGGTGTTAGATCCCATGGAATTGACTGGCATTACAAGTGGTAATTTCTAGCACCCACATAGTGGCATTTCTAGCCACCATGTGGGTGCTAGAAATGCGACTAGTGTTCTCTGGAAGACCAGCCAGTCTCCTGACTGATGAACCACCTCTCCAGCACCGTCCCATGTTTAAAAGAAACCTGCTTTGCAGGAAAGGAGACATTGGCAGATAAACAAGACGTAACTTACGTCCAGAATATTTTCTCGATGTGCTTGTAATACTCGGGAGGTTTGCAAATGGGCTCCAGTGTTCCCCAGGAAAGTCAGTCTTTAGGTGTGTCTGTTTGAGCTACCAGGGGAATACTCACCCTGAATGTGGGTGTGCCCATCCCACCTCCTGGAGTCCCAGAATAAATGAAAAGGTGAAAGCAAGCTGAACACCAGCATTCACCTCTCTGCTTCCTGACCACAGACAGGGGATGACTAACTTTCTATATGCCTGTTGCCAAGACTTCCCTATGGTGATGGATTATACCAGCGGTTCTCAACCTGTGGATCTTGACCATTTTGGGGTCACCTAAAACCACTGGAAAATACAGATATTTACATTACAATTCAGAAGTAGCAAAATTAAAGTTATGAAGTAACAACCAAAACAATGTTATAGTTGGGGTCAACACAACACTAGGGACTTTTTTGAAGGGTCACAGCATTAGGAAGGTTGAGAACCATGGACTATAACCCCAAGCCACAAGCCAAAACAAACCCTTACCTCGGCTGCTCCCCATGCCCTGGAGTGTGGGGTATTTTGTCACAACAATCAGGAATCTAAAATGGGGCACAAAATTTGGGGCAGTGGATTTTGCCAATATGGAGAGTATCCTAAAATCGATATTCTCGTTTACCATACAACAATGGCCCTTTCTACTACAAATGCACAGTCTCGAGGTAATAAAGCACAAGAAATGTGTTCATTTAGTCTGAAATCCTCCCTGGGCCTATAAGTTAATTTGCCCAGGAACTTTTCTCCCTAACTAACAAGGTAAATTAAACGAATAAAATGAAACAAGTGTTTCTGTAAGCCTGAGAATTTTAGGGTAGAAAGGAAAAATTTAAAAATGGCACATATGTAAAAATAGGTTAAAAGGAAATGAGAGCTTAAAATAAGCGAGTGCCCCCCCCCCAGGCGAGCATGCACTGATTTGCATCGAGAAGCAGCTAGCATGAAGAATGATTATACCCCTTTGAGCTTTGCCAGGACATGCACTGTGTTCTTGATGGTGTCTGTAGGGATGATGTCAGAGTTATCACCATGGAGGTAATCCTTTTTGGATCTCAGAGTCAGCTGCACTGAAGCTGCCACCTCTTTGATGCTGTGGTACTTTCCATCCCTCTGAATATGGAGAACTTTGACCATATCCTTCCCATAGCCAGTTCGGACAAATTCCACTTCATCGTTCTGTAATGAGAATGTAGTTATCTGAGTGAAGAAGGCTAAAATGCCGGCCACAGTCTCTTCAGGTTTTCATTTTATCAGACGTTTATAAGAAGTGAGATCCACAACACTTATGAAAGCAATAACACATCCAACCTTTGAAGACTCGCCTTTCATAGGGAAAAAGAGGCTCCTGGGAAACAAAAATATATCAGATTACCCTGAGGACAGACAGGTAGATGGTTCTCTTGATAACAGTTTTAACATTTACTTAGTTGTCATTGTGTGTGTGTGTGTGTGTGTGTGTGTGTGTGTGTGTGTGTGTGAGAGAGAGAGAGAGAGAGAGAGAGAGAGATGGTTTGTGAATGTGAATGCAGGTGCCCATGGAGTCCAGAGGTGTCAGATTCCCTGGAGCTGGAGTTACAGGCAGTTATGAACCACCTAATGTGGATGCTGGGAATTAAACTCCTGTCCTCTGCAAGAGAAGTATGTGCCCTTAACCACTGAGCCTCTCTCTAGCCCCTCTTGAAAATGATTTTTAAAATGGTAATACCGGAACCTCCCAGGTCACAGGCTACCACTCCTTGTAGCCGCTCTCAGTACTGAGATCTTACAAATGGTGGACAAAAATAAAGTGACTCGCCCTCTTCACACGGTTAGTAAAGGTGGAGTTAGTGTAATTACTCATATCTGTGGACTCTAAACTATATAGTGACCCCTGTGAGAACCAACTTTTTTCTAGAAAATCCCATGACTGTCTTAACTGGAAGTAATTCCATGCCCACCCCATCCATTTTTTTTTCAAGTGATATTTCTGAGAAAATGATCTGTTTTAATGGAAACAATTTGAAAATTGCTTTTTCTATTTGCTGCCAGGAAGGAGACGAGTAATTGGTGAGAGCATCCGGAACACTGTCAGGAATGCAGAGCCAGGGCCATCTGACTGCAAGGAGAGCTAAACCTCTAATGGAGAGGCATTTAATTAAGACCTGCGTCTGAGGCTTAGCTGGGGAACACATTCATTTCTACAGCTGGCACCCACCAGACTTGTTGCTGGGTGTTTGGGAGGAGAGGCAGCAGGGAGCAGAGGGTCCGAAAACCCTATAGCTTTGCGCATGGACATTGATGTTAAAGCGGTAAGGCAAGTGGGAAAAATGAAAGGAAACGAGAAACAGCGCACAGGGCAAGTCTGGGTAGAAAGATGGGACCCTCTCCTGCTGCCCTCATTTTGGATGCCAAGGACTGCCTAAAGATCACTGCATGAGACATCACCAGTTCCTCTGAGGAGAATAGAGAAGGACCAGCCAACACCGGAAAGAGCTCTTGTTTCATTAATGAACATGAGGAATGGAAGGCCATCTCAAATCTTGGGGATGTGGTCAGATGGGGCAAGCTCTTGTTCATTTAACACATACAAACGTTCAGGGTGTCTGGACTGAATCCTGCCTGTCCAGGATGGGAGACTCTTAGAGATGCACTCCCAAAATCTTTGATCCAACCTTTGGGAAACATCGTCAAAACAAGGGTCAATGAGGCACTGGGGGAGCGTAGCTCAGTTGGTAGGCTGCCCTGGGTTTCATTCCCATCACCACATAAAGTGGCCGTGGTGGTGCACATCTGCCATCACAGCACTTGGAAAGTGGAAGGAGTAGGGTCAGAAGTTCAAGGTCATTCTAGGCTGCTTAGGCAGGTCAAACTCAGCCTGAGATACAGGAGAGAATGCTAAAGAAACATTCATGTGAAAAAGAGGCTGCCAGTAAGAACATGACAGATCAGAGCTCAGGGTTCTTCAAAAGAACGCAATGGTGGCAGAGAAGAAGCTGTTGTGTTGTTACAATCACTTTGGGATCAGCCCAGGCCCCAGTTCCACCTTGCCACTTACAGCTTGGTGGCTTGTGACAAGTGGTTGGATGTCATTGAGCCTCAGTGTCTCCATTTGCACCAGTGGGGATAACCACCAGCACTCTATGGGTCGCTGGTGACTCTGCAAGCCCCAGCTTTGTTTCGAGTGGAAATAGTGCCCATGGCAGGCAGTGGGATGTAGCTGCAGCAGAGGCAATGTTGGGTAAGTGTATTCACGTGGGAAGGAGAACACTTTTGACACCAGCGTGTCTTGAGCCTCAGGAATTCTACCTAGGAGAAGAAGGGACTCGGCTGCTTCAGCCCTTGTGACTGCATGGGTGGTGGCTTATTGATCATCTCTATTTTATGGGAGCACTCTGTACCGCCTACCCTTAGCCCCATCTTCTGCCATTGCACATTCAAGCTGTAGTAACTTAGCTTGTGAGAACACAGGGAACCGAGCAGGCATGCAGCTGTCATGTGACACTCGGACTTGTACTCCCATAAATCAGCTGCAATATCGCATCTGTTCTCACCCTACCTAATCGCTGCTTCTGATATTCTGAACTCACTGTGGATCAGATGCTTTCTTTGCTTGTAGACCTTGCATCTTTCTCAAACTGCCCCTTTCTTCACACTCCCTGACTACCAACCTCTTCACCTGACTTATATATTTCTTCCAGTCATCCTTCAAGTCTTCAGTCTTACCTCCTCCACGTAATCTGTCTTAGCCCTTCAAACATGGAGTAGGTGGCTCCTTTGATGTATTCTCAAGATACTTGATATTGCCTCGGAATCTTTATCAAATTGTATTGCAAGTGCCTCTTTTTGTGTGATTCATTCCGAAGCAATAAACTATGAAAGCAGGAGAAAGTTCTATCTTGGTCACCATGGCAACTCCAGCACTCAGCACACTGCCTGGATCTTAAATAGGAACTTGATAAATCTGTCATGAATGAATGGATCGTGCTACTAACCACCTCCTCTGCTTGCCTGATGACACAGACTAGTTAATGAAAACACACCAAAGATGCCAATAAAGGAAGAGTGGGTTCAGTTCTGATGCCATAAAAAAAAAAGTCCCCTTCTTGAGAAAACAGGAACAGGAAGGGAGGCCTTCTGGTGACCACAACCTAAGATCACAGGCACAGCTGGCCAGAAAAGAGAGAGAGGTCCATGGCTGGGCAGATGGCTCAGCAAGTAAAGGTGCCTGCCACGAAGTATGGTGGCCTCCAGGAATTACATGTAAAAAGGAGAGAACCAATGCCTATAAGTTGCCCTCTGACCAACTTATAGGCATCACACACACAGTAGCATGCTCATCTACACATACACACACACACACACACACACACACTAAACGCATAAGTGTGTGTGTGTGTGTGTGTGTGTGTGTGTGTGTGTGTGTGTGCTTGAGGGAGAGGGAGGGAAGAGAAGGGAAGGAAATCCCAGAAAGACAAAATGGAGTGTAGAGAATAGAGAGAGAGGCCATGATACAAAGCATTTGTATTGCTAATAAGACAGGTCCACTCTGGGCCAGTGATCACTCAAGGCACATGAGAGAGAGGTCAGAGCTCTTGAGTAAGATCCTAAGGCAGGTGTCAGAGAGCATGCATATGATCTCAGCTAAGAAAGGATGATCATTGATTCAAGTCCAGCTGGGGTTACACAGCAAGCTTTTGTCTCACAAAACTGGACACCTGAGCAGGCTTGAGTAGGCGAGTTTACTGAGAAATGAGTTAGACTCCAAAGGATCTAACCAATTGGTTAAACGCATTAGCTAGTTTTCTATAGCTGCGATAAAACATCATGACTAAAGAAAACTTACAGAAGGAAGAGTTCATTTGCGTCTATGGTCACAGGGGCTTAGAATCCATGATGGCAAGCAAAAGCATGGTAGCAGGAGGAGGAAGCTCACAGTTTGAACAGCAAGCATGAAACAGAGAAAATGAATTCAAAACAGCATGAGTCTATAAACTCCCAAAGCTTGCCCCCAGTGACATACTTCCTCGATCAAGGTCACACCTCCATAGACTCCCCAGCCAGCACCAGCAACTGGGAACCAAACAGTCAAATGCCAAGATTATAGGGGACATCTCATTCAAATAACCACAGCATTTGAATCTGAAGCAGGAACATCAAGCCAAGCATGGAATACCCAAGAGTCAGTAGATAATGGCCTGCACAAGAATTGAGGCTATCCTCTCCCAGTTCTGTAGCCAAAGAATAGGATGTCACTTTCAGAACCTCACGGTGTACAATGCAGGTAGAGATACAGCCATGACAAATGTTTAGTGTGTACAAATGGCATCATTTGGAGAGGATGGGCTTTGATTCAGGCAGCCCTGGTGGAGTCTTTGCTCATCTACCATTGACTCCAAACGGATATAAATTTTTCCATTTATACAACAAGAATAATTATTACTTCCCCTATTAGAGCATAAAGCACCCAAGAAAGTGCCTGGCAAACATGTGCTCAATAAATGTTGTTTATAATTATCACTGATAAATAATATTCACTTGCCCAATTCTGCATGAAGGATCCTAATGGATAAAGATAAATACTTGTGGTATACTCCAAACCAGAGCCCAAGTGCAGAAAATCAAGGAGCATCTGGTCAGAAAGGGCCTGCTTCCAACCATCTCCCCTCAGGTACAATGGCCTGATTGGAATTTCATCATCACTGATACCCATACCTCAGGTGGTTCTTCCTCACACTTGTGTGACTTAAGAAGCATGTCCTACAGTAATACTCTGAACAAACCCTGAACAGGCTCTGCACAAGATGACTCTCCTTTCCTGTATGTCTTGAAATGTATAGGGATTTAGACTTGTCAACTGCCTGCAAATAATGTTAGCAAGATCTTTGAGATTTCAAAGGACTCTTCTGAATGTTCACATCTACATGAGTTCATAAATGTTATCATTGCTGGCTGCACTAAAGTGGGTTTGATTGTCTTAGGGCTTCTTATCCTCAAGTCTTTTAAACTCCTGAGGACCCAATAGATGCATTTTAGGCAGAACTATGTATTTCAAGAAGTTGTAACTAAATCTTTATGTATTTGTGAGAGCAGGTGTGGATTTTTCTACAGCACACACATGGATTTCATTCCATTATGGAAGAGCTGGTGACTCAAAACAGGTTAGCTGTGTAACTGGGGCTTAAACAGTTAAGATGACTTTGCTCAGCTTGGTTTCTGGGGTCTGATCACCAGCCCTGAGACAGCATGAAAGAGAGAGATGGTTTGTCATTCTGCACACATGGCCTCCTAGAAGCAGGGAAGCATTGGTGTAGGGATAAGAACACATGAGCCTTAAAGTCAGATGGCCTGTACCAACTACCAGCTACAGAGACCTGGGCAAGTATTTGTTTGTTTGTTTTCACTCCTTCCCTTTTCCATCTATGAAATGGGATAATGACAGCATCTCTGATGTATAATTGTGAGGATGCAAGTGACTACCCAGAACAATTACTGGGGTGTAGTAATCAGTGAATGTTGGCTAGCACCATTATCTGGCAGCCCCTTTGACTGGGAGAAATAGCTGCAATGTTTTGATATCAGTTCCATTACTGTGCAGCTCTGTTCTTTTTTGATAAAGACAATGATGAGATTCTTGTCACATAGGTACACACCAATTTGAGCTGTTCATATCTCAGATAAAGCAAATCCTCATCAATATCAACTGAATTTTGAACGAATCCTAATTGGATGGACACACTGGAGGATGTTTACATGAAGTGAATATTTTCCTTCACCCACACACTGCGCACTCTCCACTGTACACATCTCCCTGTGCTTTTCTTTAACCTTAACATTTACGTGCTAGTGCCGACATGTACCAGACACCCAGTGAACTCTCCCTACTTTCTAGATTTGGAACCTGGTGAAAATGGATTCATTTCTCTAGCTACACAACTAAGAATGAACTTCAAGTTTCTGTGATTTTAAATGCCAATCAATACCAATCCTCTCTCCCTAGAATGCCCCGTCTTTATAAGTCACTGTTCTGTCCCTCCAGTCCTCTCCCCAAAATACAGCTCTTCTCTTTGAACTCACAGGGAACTGTAGTAAACAAGCATAACATTGACCTCACACTCACCCTTCCTCACTCGCGTCTGTACACATCTTAGTTTCCCCAATGCTAGCATCTTGAAGGTCTGTCAAGATCATCTCTATCTGGCACAGCCCTCAACAGTGTCTTATACAATGTCATGAATGACTTGTCCAAGAAACGAGATTCGTCATTTTGCAGACTATTTAGGAAATTTAGGTCATTTTTAGTTCAATACTGGAAAATTTGTTTCACTTACTTCTCAGAAAGTTTAACAACACAACTTTAAGCCCTTCTCAAGTTACAAGAGTAGGTAGAGGTAGGGGAAGAGCTCACACATGCATCTATGTTTTCCTCGTAGGAACTCTTAGTCGGGGTTGGAGAGATGGCTGAGCAGTGATGAGCAATGGCTGCTCTTAAAGGACCAAGCTTCGGTTCCCAGCACCGACGTGGTGGCTCACAACTGTCTGTAACTCTAATTTCAGGGAATCTGATGCCCTCTTCTGACTTCTGCAAGCACCAGAGGCACACAGGTGGTGCACATAAATACATGCAAACAAACAAATAAACAAAAGAGTCATATACACAAAGAAAAATATTTTTTTTTAAAAATAAGAATTCTTGCAGGGGAAAAATTGAGGTTGGCTTATGGAACTTAGGAGTTTGAATCATTTTCAGACAATAAAGTACAAAATACCCTTGTGTAACCACACAGGAACCCTCCTCTTATTAGATGTTATCTGAAGTTATAATAGTCCAGCAATTTCATAACAACAGACCTCTCTAATACACACACTCATTCTTTTTCACAGAGTCCTGTTTTAGAAGCTCCTTTCAGCTTTCTCCAGTCTTCTACATTTTATTACACTCTGTCATACTTCCGTCACTGAAATTCTTTATTCTGTTGGCAAAGGAAGACACTTTGAGGTCTTTCAACTCTTTCCAATATCCAAAAATAAAGGTTGATGTAGTGTGTATGTCTGTTTACATCTTCACAGGAACAGGTTTAATGACAGGAACACTACTGAGAAAATGTTAGGCAAACCAGGAAGAGATTTTCATCACTTTAATCAATTAGAGTTTTCTCTCGAGTCTTAGAACTAATATAAGGACCATCTCCACCTTTCACAAGAGAGATTTAAAAAATTCTTAGCTATTTTGCATCTAGATATCATAATTCAGTTATACTGTGGTGCATAAGAATTATGGATTAGAAAATCAATCTCTAGCTATTTCTCCTTTCTTTCCTCCTTCCCTTCCCACTCCCCCTTCCTCTTCTCACTCCTCCTTCCCTTCCCACTCGCCCTCTTCCTCTTCTCACTCCTCTTTCTCTATCCATCCCTTCCTCTCTGTCTCTTTCTCTCCTTGAAATCTTCCAAGAAGAGTCTTCAAATTCTCTATCCAGTTTTCTCATTCCTTGAATATTTTCTTGGGTATTTATGAATATAAAATCTTTAAGGAGGGGAAAGAATGCTGACTTGGTATGAGGAAAACAAGCACTCTTATGAACCAAGTTAGTGCCACCTTTGTAGATCTTAATACATACTAATGATCAGAACAATAATAACAAGTGACACTCTTAGAAGCAGCCAGTGTGGTGGTGGTGGTGGTGTGGTGGTGGTGGTGGTGGTGGTGGTGGTGTGTGTGTGTGTTTGCTCTATGGTTGTTTTGTTTTGTTGCATGGGATCTACTAAATATATGATGAGACTATACTGCTTGAGCCCGAAGAGTGATTTAATGCTCTCGAGGGAGATGTGCAGTCTGTTCAAAGCTGACCCTAAACGATGCTTCAAGAGAAGAATAAAACCTCATTGTATACTCATGGTGAAAAGAAAGGGTAACTAACCTGTGACCTCATTACAACTCCAACTGTGGTGCTCAGTTATCTTCATTCTTTTACTCATCACGAAAAATGAGAAGAGAAATGCTAATTTCCCTGCCAACCTCGTCACCAAAAACCTCAGGGTAGGAAACCTGGAAGAAGGTGCCCAGGAACTCCTAGAATAGGGTGGGAAACATCACAATACAGAACTGATAGCGGCATCTGAAACATCCTGGATGGAGATGTACTGAACACATCTGTGTGCAGTGTACACAGTGAAGGAGATGTACTGAACACATCTGTGTGCAGTGTACACAGCGAAGGAGATGTACTGAGCACATTTGTGTGCAGTGTACACAGCAAAAGCACCTGCTTCCCAGTGACAAGGCCTGAAGATGAACTTAAGAACAATAGCCTTGCATTAAGGGCTTGATATATGTCAGGAAATTTGTTTGTAGGATTTCCTCTAATTCTCCACTAAAGCCCTATGAAGTACATATCATAGTCCATTATTGAATAGGGGAGACACCAGGGCTAATCAGATAACCTTCTCAGGATACACTGTTAGGGAATAGAAAGGCAAAGTGAGAGCTATGTGTCACCAAACGACATGTTTTTTAACCCTTTATCACAGTCCCTTCATTTGCTTGACAATTTCCTCTGGAGTCATACTCATGAGTGAGAGGAAGAACAGACTGATCCTGACAGGGGGGGGAAATTGGCCACACTATCAGACACTCACAGTTACATAGCACTTTATCATCTAATTTTCCACCCACTGGGGCTGACATCATCTTTCCTATTCCTCCCAACAACTCTGTGAGCTGGCAGAAAAGAGTCAGTAGTTTAAAATAAATGGGCTCATGGATGTTAAAGGAGCTGCCCAAGTCACATGGGACAGACTCATGGATAGGAAAGGAGCTGCCCAAGTCACATGGGACAGACTCAGGGATAGGAAAGGAGCTGCCCAAGTCACATGGGACAGACTCATGATAAAAGGAGCTGCCCAATAAAAAAAAAAAAAAAATAGATAAAAAAGGAGCTGCCCAAGTCATACATGGGTCAGACTGGGACTGAGACTTAGGCAGAAACTTACCAATCTCAAGATGTGTCCCTTCCCACACCATCCCTTTTAACTGTTGGGGATTCTGAACTTCATTGGATTCTGTGTTGACATGGGTGTATTTGCGCATGAGGAGAATTGAAAGGTAGCCTCTCTGTAGCAGATGAAGGGCTGTGCCTTCAGTAACAGGCACTGACCATTTGAGGTGAGTGTTGACTTTGACCTGGGTCAGGACCATTGAAAGCAGGAATGATGAGAGCCACTTAACAATATCTCGCCAGGGACTGGCTTTAGTCTACATGTAAGAGAAAGGAAATACCTGTCCTAGAAGACATAGGAAGAAAGTGGGAGGAACCAGAAGTCACTGTCACTGTGCTCTGGTCACTGAGAGGCCTCTGTGAAGGGACAGGTGAGTCCCATCTTCAAGAAAGAAAGCAGATGCTCCTTGAAGTGAAACCACGCAGCTGGTTATATACAGAAGCAACCATGGGATACAAGCTGCCTGGTTCTCTTCACTACAGCTGTCTCCCAGACTTACAAACATGGGTATGAATTCTTATGGCAGCACTTTCTCTGCTACTGTATACCCACCTTGTTGATTTCTCTCATTAGATTTCATTCTGTTTCTTTAAAAATAGTTTTAGATGTATTTATTTTTATTTTGTGTATATGAATGTTTTGCCTGCATGTGTGTATGCTCACCACATGTGTGCCTGATACAGAGGTCAGAAGGCATGGGATCCCCTAAACTGGAGTTACAGAGAGTTGTGAGTCACCATGTGGGTGCTGGGAACTGAACCCAGGTCCTTTGTAAGAGCAACACGTGCTCTTAACCACTGAGCCTTCTTCCCAGCCCCATCGTTCTAGGTTTCTGACAACTCCAGATAAAGGTTGTCAGTTCATTTCCATTCACTCCACATGTTCATAGCGCTCTACTGACTTAGCTTCATGGAGGTAGAAAGCAAGGAGACATGCTTAGAGACACAAGGGTGGCCAATGCAGACATTGTTCTGCCCTTGTAGAAATGTTATGCTAGAACATTCTTCTCCTGTGAAGAATCAAATAGTCAATACTCTGGGCTTTCTAGGCTGTGTTTCAAAGATTCAGTTCTGCCATTATTGTACAAGAGAAACTAAATACAATATATACATCAATGGGTACAGCTGTGTGCCAATAAAACGTTATTTATAAAAACAGTCAGTTGGCCAGATTTAGCCCACAAGAGTTCCCCACCACTTGAAACAAGTAAGTAGTCACACAGTGTTTTAATTACTCTAACTCAAACAGTAGAGTGAGCTCCAGGACATGTTGTAGGGACACCAGAGCCAGGTTAAGGAAGGTTTCCAGAAGAAACTGGCATTCCAAAGCAGTGTGGAGGATGGTTGGAACCAGGCTGATGCAAGTGTCCACCCTCTTCCACGGATGATACTCTCCTTAACCACATCCCTCTGAGCGCCTCCTTGCCCTGCATTTCCTTGACTTGTCTCCTTTTATCAACAATTCCTAGCCCCCTCCTTTGCTCACACAACAAGCACATCAAGTTTCCCCTCAGTCTGTCACATTCTAGATTCCTCTCAGTCTACCAGCAGATTTCTCAGATCTGCTCAGAGAGAAAGCTGTCCTTAAACAGATACATCTTATGGAATGCAAGTCATCCTTCCAAACATAAATAAGCCAGCAGCTTGACTAGAAGACTGCACTGCCACCAATGGAGGCAGCAGCTGCCAGAGGCTGAAAAACCCCAACTTTCTCTTTATCCTTTCAGTGTTTTCACAGATGAGTTTGCAAGGAAAATAAACTACAGCCCAAAGCAAAAAGTATACACCAATAGGAAGGTATCGGTAACGAGTGGCAGACAACAACAGCAAAGTGTAACCTGCAAATATGGGTACTAGTAGAATTAGATGCAATGTGCAAAATAACAGTTTAATGTTTTGACAGAAATAGATGGTTGAACATTGAGAAAGTAAAGCAAATATTAAAAACTTAATTTGGAAGAAATAAAACTAGAGAGCTGAAGGAGATGATTAAACAGGTGAAGTGCTTCTCACACAAACATGATGACTAGAGTCAGACCTCCTCCACTTACACACACACACACACACACACACACACACACACTCACACACAGAGGTCCACATGCATGCATGCACACTACACACAGATATACGGGAAAAAGAAAGAGTCTAGCAATTAATAATCAGATAAGAATCTGTTGGACACAGTTCAAGAAAGAATTGGTTACTTTGGAGAGACGGAATAAGTAACAGATTAATTCTCTAAAAGGAACTAGAGAATGGAAAAAGCCAAATAAGGAATCAGTGCTGGCACTGGAAAATGGCTCCATGGATAAGAGCTCTTGCAGCTTTTGCTGAGGAGCTGAACTCGTTCGCCAGCACCCATGCCTAGCTGGCCATTGCCACCTGTCACCGTCAGCTCCAAAGGGATCAAAGTCTCTGTCCTCTGAAGGCAGTGCACCCATGTGCACATACAAATGCACACAATTAAAAATAAAAACGCACATATCTAAGAGTAATCAAGTGCTAATGCAGACACACACAGGAGCTGGAATACATGATAGATGCAAGACATGTGGAGAGCATGAGAAAGGAGGGATGAGAAAGCTCTCTTCAGAAACATCAGAACTACAGTTTTCTAGAATTTCTGGGTGAACGAACACAAAGTCAGTCCACTTCCAAGCAATGAGTTCTTCCCTGTTTACTCTACTTGGTCAAGTCTAAAAAAAAAAAAGAAATTTCTACTGTTTTGACAGATCCTTAGACCGTGAAAGAGTGTGGTGTTTCCATGCTGTTATACAATGTGGCTGCAAAATCGAGTGGTATCACGAGAAGCCTTCTGTCCTGTTTGCATTTTCCTCATCCACCCAGCTTCTAGATTTCTTTCCATACTACCACTTTATTGGTTTTAGTAAAAAGAAAAGAAAACGGAAAAAAAGGACATATCAGGAGAAATTGGGGCCAAGCTGGAATCCCGGGAAACCCCCAACAGCTGGTTACAGTGTTTGACCGTGAAGTGATTGAAGTGATTGTATAAGGACAGTTGTTGACAGCCAGCCAGCACAGTAAGTCAGTGACACCAGAAAAGAAAGTTGATTAAAGCATCTTTCCAGACCTTGAAATGAAATTGGATTTAGCAAATGTCACCCAAATACAGGTGTCCTTCAGCCCACTCACAGGAAGGTAAGAATAGGCTTGGCTAAAACTTAAGGATCGTTTACTAAAATGTCATCACCATCATGCTACGTATATGACAAGGAGAAAAAGGCAGGAATTATTCTCTAGCCTAATCAACAAAGCTGCTATTAGGTCACATAAATGAAAATGATTTGCTTATGTCCTCCAAATGATTCAACAAATCCTATACTTGAGTGCTCAATTGTATAAGTTTTATAAAGTAAAAGAGATAAATGATACTAATTTTTTTAATAAATGCCATGCCTTGAATATTTTTATTGCTTGCAGCTATTGGATCCTTTTCTGAACACAATTATAACCTATAAAGCAAAATGCAGAAATGGTAAGAAGAATGTTTCTTGGTTTAGTTGATTCTGACCGCTCCCTTATAGAAAGCTATCGATCTCCAGATGTCCATCAGCGAGACCTCTGGGCACTGGCTTTAAATTTTAGAATGTACCTGCACTGACAATAAGCTTATTTAAAATATAGGCTCTGGGAGCTGGAGAAATGACTCAGTTCTTAAGTGCTCACCACTTAAGCATAAGGATCTGAGTTCCATCCCCCGGAACCCACATTTTAAAGAACTGACCAAGGTGGCAAGCATCTGTGATCCCAGTACTGGTGAGGATTCCGGGGCTTGCTGGCTAGCCCACTGAGAGTTCCAGCCCATTGAGAAACCTTACCTCAAAAAGTTAAGACAGAAAGATTGAGGTAAATACCCAGTATGGACTTCTGACCTCCACACACAAACTCATATGCATATACACACCACAGATTCCTGACCCAGCTGGAGAGACTTTGATTCTGCAGGTTTGAGATGAGGCCCAGAATTCTGCCCTTTTACAAGTACCACGATAATGTGAGTTTTGTCAATGGGTCCATAGAGCTCCTTAGTCCTCTGTCTTAGGAGAAATAGACTCACAAGCCCTCCCTTTCCTACAAACTCGAAGACCTGAAGAACACCTGCTAGGCTAACCCATAGAAGTGGCCTGACCTCCCAGGCTCTTGCTTGGGTCTCCAAGATGACTCTGATCTGAATCCATAATCAAGGAGAGGGACAGAACAGTCATCATGATTCCCAGGCATAAAGTGAACCGGACTTAGCCTGACAGCTAGACACGGATTCAAAGCATGCAAAAAACTCTTTGCGGATGTTTGTATATCTGTCTACTCTTTCCCTCTCTCAAGGTGGGCAGCTCACCTTGCCGTAGTCTCCATGGTAATGGGCCATTTTCCCTCAGCCTTCAACTCCGATCTCAGTTTCAAGAATGAGAAGGAGTGGTGTGAGCTGAAGAGAGGTTGGTAAAGTTTTTTATTTATCCCCAAAGAGTAGACGGTCAATATTGACCTGATTGCACAGTAGACAGGGAGACACCATGGCCTTTTTAAAGCAGAGCGCCTTGCTGAGTGGTCAGAGCTAGGGGTGTGTGGAAGAGACGTCAACAGTTTTTGCTATAATGCAATTGAATTTGCTCTTAGTTTTGAGCGACCTTCAGCATTCTGTTTTAGAAATTACTACTCACTTAAGACAGAGAGTATTATAGGTGACAGATCCTAATTATTAATAAGGCACTGGGTTTTGTCACTTTTAATGTATGAATCACATGCATTTACACTCCCAGATATTCAGTGAGAAGGGAAAAGAAACACGGAACACACTTCATTCGACATCCACTTGTCAAGAATTTTTGTTCCCGTGCGCTTCACACTATTTCATCCACTCCAAGGAGTTAACTACATGGGTTAGCAGGATAAATACCCTTTTCCCTCCAGACTTTTCTATGACTTTGCAAGCTAGTCAACAATTGAGCACAAAGGCATCCAGAGTCACACTGGAATGTTGTGACAGAACCATCAGATGACATGGGACTCAGCCTCTTCTGTTTATGTCCCAACAGTGACAGCAAATGTGAATAGAACCCACATCCCAGCCAGCACAGCCTGAGAAAGACTTAACACTGACTCCACCGTCCACGGCCACAGACAGAAAATGGCAGCAAATCCCCCAAGAACAGCTCTGGCTTTGCTCTTCTTTGCCCTCTCTTGGGTCCTGGGCACACCAGAAATCTCTTGCAAAAAGGAGAACGGAGGAGCTGTGGACTGGTAGGTGAATGAAATGGGATGGTTGGTGTGTGCAAATTGAAAGTCGGGGTATGTCTGTGATGAGCCTAAGGAAAACTTTCACCTGGCTTCCTCCCTTTAAAAAGCCAGAGACGGGGGCTGAGGACATGGCTGGGTTGTCAGAGTGCCTGTCTCGAATGCATGAAGCTCTGGGTTCAGTCCCCAGGACCACATAAACTAAGCAAGATAGGACACACTGTAATCCCAGCAGAAGTATCAAAAGTTCAAGGCCATCCTCAGCAATAAAGTGAGTTCTAGGCCAGATTGGATTATATGAGATCTTGTTTTTAATAAATAGACACACAAATTAATTAATTAAAAAGAAGAAGACTTGAAGTGTGCCAATGGGCTCGATTCCCAAGCAGAGCTAGTTGCTGAGTGGGTGAGTTGCCACTGAGAACGTGCCAAACCGCTCTCTGGAGCCTGAGTGGGTGCTCTTGGGGGGCGGGGCAGAGTGCAACCGAGCTGACAGCTGTCACTTGGCAATTACCTTTCATTGCGTGTGCTTTTTCTGACATACAAAGCCAGGAAAGCACAGGGCTTTTTCTAAAACTGAGGCGTACCTTTCTCCCCAGGGGAACAAGAGAAACTAGTTAATGGAGCCAAGCATTGTTTGGTTAACCTTCATTCAGCCTAGGCATGGAGCAGGAGTGACTGCTTGGTCTCTATCACAGTGTCAGAGACAAACCACCCTATGTCAATGTGGTGAGATCCTCTTTGGAGATCTGGCCGTTTTCCACTCTTCAGCTCTGGTGTTTAGGTCTGCTATGGCAGTTGACATTGTTGAGAGAACTTCGAATAAAGAGCATCAATCAATTCAGTCTTTCAACATCTATGAGCTCTGACCAGGCCCTGCCCTGAGTTTTAAAGACAAAGATATGAACAAAACGTATTTCCAACCCTTAAGGGAGCTCAGTTCTGTGGGATGGACATAGGACATTAGGAAGCACACAGCCCTGAAGGCCTCTTTGGGCCAAGTTTTAAGAATAATTATGAAGTTGTTTTAAAAATAATAGAGAGAAGTCATGGCAGCTCAGGCCAACAGAGGAGCAAAGAATCAGTGCAGAATCGGGAGGTAGCATGGGAAGTTTGGCACTCAGAGTGTGTCACACTGCTTGAGATGAGGAGAATGTGCCAAGGTGTCTGCAGACGAAACTGCAATGACAGGTGTAGGCGGGGCAGGAAGGGCTTCCATGGGATGTGAATCTGATGTTGAAAGGGACTTGGAACAAGGTTGCGATACGACCCAATCTTCATGGCAATAGTGCAAAGACAATGGGAGAGAACCAGTCTAGAACGACAGAGTGAAAGGACTTCCACAGTATGACAGACAAAACAGACCACAGTGTGTACAGACCAGAGTTAAAGAGCTGGTAGTGGAAACAGAGGTTAGAATAGCCTGGGAAGATGGAAGGTAGGTGGGCACCTGGGCTGGGTGGCTTTTGAGAGCATATGTTCAATAACAGCATAGGATGAATAGGTTTGGGGCAAATACTATGAACTTGCTTCAAAAATGTGGAGCTAGAAGCTTCTGGGCCTCCTTTTCTCTAGGTATCTAACTCAACCTGGAGTTCTAGGCTAGAACCTGCATACAGAGATGGTCACCCAGGAAAAATAACTAAAAGTGCCACTGTCACCTAGAGACAATGGCATGGTAGCAGTCAGTTACTCTGCTGGGGGCAGGGATACCAAATTGTGACTGACAGAATTCTTTTTTCACCGTGACTGAATGGGTTTATTTAGTAATATGTGTCAAAAAGACAGGCGTAGCTGCTAGGAAGAGGAATTGCTCAATTGTCACAAAATCAGCATATTTCTGCCACATGTGAGGACTTGGACCTGCGGATAACAAGGCAGGACACTTGAACAGAAACATAAATCTGTAGAGGACCAGGTGAGCAGTGTGATGCTCTTGGGCAGACTGTTGCATTATGGTGGTGTACGTACTGTGTTTGGCTCACTGAGTCTCTTGGGGTTAATTCCAGGACTTTATGCTGCTATAGTGTATTTGGCTAGACCAGTAGTTTTTAAATTAGGCCAGATTTACTTTTGGAGGACTTTTGACAAGGTCTAGAGATAGTTTTGATGGTTACAACTTCAGAATACTATTGATATCTAAAAGGGGGAGGCCAGATGTCCTATGGGACAAAGGCCAGCTCAGTAAAAATAACCTTGACCCCAATGAGACTAGAGCACACGAGAAAGCCTGGGCTTTCCTGGCATGACCTAAGGCTGGCTGAATGCTACATAGGCCCAACCACTTGTCCTCACCGTGAGATATGCAGAGAAAATAACAAGCAGAGTAACCACAGGCACAAGAAGAGGAGGCCGCTTCAAACAGTTGATGAGCAAATCCTCCATCCAGAACATTCTGATAAACTGAGCTGGACAAAGTTGCTCGGGACCAAGCTGCAAGAAGCCTCCAGCTCAGACAAAGCCCACCCCAACTGACTATCCCCAAAGAGACCAGGTGCTAAGCATTATGGTAAGAGCAAATCCAAGACCGTGGCCTTCTCTCCCCTGTGACCACTGGGGCTATGGGGACAAATGAGAGAATCACTCCCAATACACATGAGCTTTCATTTCAGGGGCCCCAGTCATTAGGCCAGCTAATGTCTTAGATTCTAAGCCATAGCACATACCACCCACACCAAACTTTCCTTCCTGGGGGAAAGGTAAAAAAAGAAAAAAGAAAGAAAGAAAGAAAAGATAGAGAAATGGCAGAAGCCTGGAGTATTCCCGTTGCTTAGAGGCCTCCTATGAAACACAGTGAGTGGTATATTTGTTTAGCATAGACTGTCATCAGAAAAGCAATCAATAAGTGAGAGCAATTCATAACTATTTGCTGTGTTAGGTTTATCTTTTATAAGTTACCCAAAAGGCCTGGCAGTAAAGATGCAGCATCCGGGCTGGAGTACCTGTACCTGGACTCGACAATGAGAAGCTGGAGGAAGAGCCAGTATCTGATGAACAGCAGCAAGAGTGTTTTGGGAAGGACCTTAGAGCAACTATATAAAGTGTATACCTCCAAGGTAGGTTACAGTCAATCATTCGTGGAGATCATAAAAAGTATGTAAACAAAATCTAAATCTTCCTCAAAGAGCATCTTTGGAATATATATATTTAAATATATGTTATATTATAGATATATATTTAACACACCTAACCCTTGAAGCTTGAGATAAACTCACTCAGGACAACCAAATCAACCTGACCAAGGCCTTAAGAAATACATCATCATAATCTACACCAATGCCAAGTTGTTGGTTCACTTTCTTAAAAACAAAGAATAATCCATGACATATGAAGGAACACACAGACCAAACGAAAGCAGCCCGGCAAGGCAATTCTTTTAACAAAAAGGGTGTGCTGGACCCAAACTGGGCTAGCCAGTGTGCTTAGCCAAGATGGCTTCCATCTTTTATCCCTGACTAGACAGCAACCTTGTCTCATCTCATTGATGGGAACTCAACTTTACAATCTGATGCAATTAGTTAATCAGTGCAAAGGGAACCAGGAAGGGTCAGGAAATATAAGTTCTTGTTAAGCTAACTACCTTTGATTAAAAAACAAACAAACAAAATTCTCACAATTTGGCATCAAGTGCAACAGCATCACTGGGCAAGATGTGAAATGATTGCTTACTGAAGCCTTCAGGCTGCCAGATCTCTGCCAACTCACTCAGCACTTACTCTTTTATGCACCTAATAGAAATGGGGTGAGAGCTCTCTCCGGC
Organism: Peromyscus leucopus; assembly: GCF_004664715.2. Taxonomy (NCBI): domain Eukaryota; kingdom Metazoa; phylum Chordata; class Mammalia; order Rodentia; family Cricetidae; genus Peromyscus; species Peromyscus leucopus. Next base: position 117,689,209 of record NC_051068.1, on the reverse strand, counting down.
TGCTGGGCAATGCAGGTCTGTGAGCATCATGCCTTGAGCTGTAGGTTGTTTAAATCATGGTGCTGATGAGTGCTGGTGATTCATGTAAAGGTTCCTCTGGGTCTTCCTTTTAATTAATTATTTTCAAAGCAGTAGGCTGACAGCTAAGGCTTTAGCTTCAGGAGCCCAGAACTGGCTTACCTGAGTGGAGATGAAGCCTACAACCTGGACTTCAGGTAATAAACTGACCAAAGACAGGGATTAGATAAGTAGGTCTGCTGCCTCAGGGTGGCCAGCTCTGCAGTGTCCCAGGTTCCATCGGGTTTACCGTGAGTTCTTTCCAGACACGAGTGACAAGTAAAACCAAGCGGTAACTAACACACAGTTCTGCTCCATGAATGCATTCCCTGACAAGAGCTCGTGGGCGTGCTGAAAATGACTGTTTCTATATTATGGTAGACCCACCCAGTGAATGCATTCCCTGACAATATCTTATGGGCATGTTTAAAACAACTGTTTCTATACTATGGTAGGTTCTTTGCTGGGCTTTTCACCTGTTAATTAATTTGATGCTCACCACAAGACTGCTTTAGCTTCTAGTACTACTGCACAAGTCTACCTGAACATTCACTCAGGAGCTGTCACTGTGGTGGGGCCGGGGTGGTGCTTGTTTTATTCACCAGCCATTAAAAGCAACCTTGAAGCAACATTACACAGCTAAGACGACTGGAGGCTGTTTGAGTACATGCGATGTGCCAAGCACTGTTTCGGGTGTTTTCCAGAGTTCTTTAATCTCAACAACAAGCTTGTTTTGAACAACCAGGCTATTGTGTACAATGAAAACTGACTGAGTGCTTCTGCTCCCCAAGGTGGAGGGAACCTGGAAAAGAACCCATTAGTGAGAAAATAAACCCCAGGAACTCCTGGAACGGAGAAGAGGAAAAGATAACACTGCCAGGCCACTGCCATTCACCTTAGTTGGGGTAGATGACCATTTGATTTTTCGGTGGCAGATTCCATTAGTGACCTTGGGGCATGAAAGGCACTACACCTGCTTAGCAGAACAGAAACAGGAAGAAGGGTCAGGTGTGATTCACACCTGTAATCCTAACACTCAGGAGGATCACTGAGGCAGGAGGATCAGCATGAGTTCAAGGCCCACCTGGGATATACAAGTGACCTCCAGGCTGGTCTGGGTTACAGACTAAAATCGTGCCCACCCTCACCCTAAAACTGAAGGAAGTAAGGAATTAAAGAGTATGTGAGAAGTGAAAGGGACGCTGGGATAGAGCATAAGGATGATGTAAAAGCATCCGATGTTTGAGTAAAACCCACACACGTACAGTGCTTTGAGTGCTGATGTCAGGTTTCCATATCTGATTGGCTCAAAATTAGAAAGCAACAGAGCAAACGGCACGTAGGTGTGACTGGGTGTTCTTTGGAAGACAGAACCATCTGCCCCCATGACTGGGAACTGTCTTCTCTACCCTTTGACCTGGTATTGACCTTCTGATAGTGGGAGGCAAGATCAGACAGCTAATTGAGGATCACCAGTGTCAAGGGGATTGAGTCCAACAGCCTGGGTACATTTGGAGTTGTTCCTATTCTTTTACTTTTGCAAATAAGAACCCTTCAGATTCCTTAATAATCAAACTACACTGCAGTGGCTTGCCCTTCTCTAACTATATCTCCAGCTAGACTAGGGTCAGAGAGTAATACCCTTAGTCCAGCATCCAATAATCAAGACAGCACTTAACATACGGGTTAAAGGAACAGAGCTGGAGCCTGGGAGATGGAGATAGCCCGCAAAGCCAAATGTGGCGAATGCCGGCAACATCAGCATGGGGTAGAGACGAGCAGATCTCTAGGGTTTGATGACAGCCAGCTTAGCTGGATCTGTGACCTCCAGGAGCAGTGGGAGAATCAAAGTAAGATGGAGAAGTAATGGAAGAGCCCCCTAAATCAACTTCCAGCCTTCACACGTACCCGCTCAGTCAAAGGCACTCACATAGACGCACACACATTCTAAGAGAAAGGGCCTCCCTGTAGCCTAGGCTAGTCAGCTAGTCTTGAACTCACGATCCACCTGCCTTACCCTCCTCAATGCTGTAATTGCAGGTATGTGCCACCAGGTCTATCCTGCCTGTTCTGTGATCTTTTCCACTCTTCAGTAGCATCTCTTCCCACAAAGGCTGTAACCAATTTAGACAGAGCTGTCTGTTACACTCCAGGCTGTAATAATAAATATCATCTATTATAAGAGCAAATACCCTCAATAGATCATCCATGTGGTACCTGGAAGGCATACATATGGCCTTGTTACCACAGCCAATGCCAGCTCAGAGTAACTGTCAGTTCTCAGGAGAAGGATAATGCATTACCATTCTGTAGCTGCTGTGGTTGATTATACAAAAAGCAAGCAAGCAAACAAACAAACAAAAAACCAAGGCTAAGTAAACAGCTTACTTTCCTGGAATGCCAAAACAGAGTAATCAAAACTATGCTACTACACATTTTTAAGTGCTTTTGAATTACCTCAAATAAGTAACTTCGAGAGACCCATTATTGACTTTTCTACCTGAGGAAAGAATAGGGATTTTTTTTAAGGAAATGAGTCACTCTCATTGCTTTTATTATGTCACTGAATTTTTTTCAATATCAACATCACTGGTTTCGATCAAAGTCACTGTATCCTGACACAGATGGAATGGAAGCTCCAGAACAAACGTAAGAAGTTCCCAAAACATGACAAAGAGACACCACCAAAACAACAGCTTGCCTCTGACTCAGAAGGTGAGCAACCGCTTTGGAGAATCTCACTAGAAGAAATCCAATATCACACATTAAATTTCACCGCTTTCTCTAAGGAGAAAAATGTCAACGTGGCACTGAGAAATGGTTTGGGGAAAACAGCTCTCATACGAGAGAGGAAGGGGAGCAGGTGACGAAGAGTCCTGATTAAATACAAAGCTGTGTGAAGGCAGGGAGGCACGACACAGGCAGGGGAATGAGATCCCCACAGCCCGCTCCGCACTGTGCCTGTAACATCAGTGGAAAAACCCAGGTGTAATCTCAGGTTGTTCCAACTTCATTTCCTGAGCAAACAATTCCACACTCCTTTATCATACGCTGCTTGCTCAATCAGATGCCTGCTTCCAAAACAACCAAGAAAAATGTAAGTGTCATCTTCACACACAGATCACATGGGACTCCTGTCACATGAGGCTAAAAAAGCTAGGTGGTGGCACATGCCTGTAATCCCAGAGCAGAGGAGGTGGAATCAGGTGGCCCCCTGAGGTTTGCTGACCAGTCAACCTACTCTAGTTGGCTAGTTCTAGGCCAGGAAAAAATGCTCAAGGTTGTTCTTTAGCACACACACACACACACACACACACACACACACACACACACACACTATGCATGCACACATATACACACAAAACCTGTATGAGTGAAAATGGACTTCTCCCGCTCTATCTTGGTATCACAGAATTCATGTTCCTGTGGGTGATTTCTCAAGTGTATTAATGAAAGCTTTGTGCTGTAGGCTGGGTAGCTGATAGAAATAGTGAGAATAGTTGGAAATAGAAGACTTGTGCCATTATAACTCTATGTGTTCCTGCAGAGCAATGAAACAGCCTATCTAATGTACAATGATGGTGTCCCCAAGTCTACGAACTACAGCAGCAAGTACGGGCACACCAAAGGTAAGTAAGTGGTTCTTGGCTTCTCTTGCCTATTGAGAATCAACATTTTCTTAAGTCTTTCATCTTTAGTATCCTCATATTCCACATTAAAAAGACAACTTTCGTTTTTATGGCTTATCCTGACTTACTGAGATATGATTGCTATATAACACTTTACAAAATAATTATATGGCTTGACATGTCAAATCCCTTTTCAGAAATCCCAATTTATTTCTTAAAATTAAAAAAACGTACTTTAAAGTAAGCACTCAATTACTGGTTGTTCAAATACCAGTTATACATACATACATACATACATACATACTTACATACATACAGTCACATATATATTCACATGTATGTATATGTGTGTATATATATCCATATGTATATATACATGGACATACACACACCAGCAAGGATACTTGTATGTGTATATGTATGTGAGAGAGAGAGAAAGACATGTGCATATATACACTTTTCAGTTAGGTTTTATTGGTTTTTTATTTGTTTCATTTTTGCAGGCCAATCAATCTATCACTGAGTTATACACCCAGAGCATTGATAGGATCTCCCCAAGTTGCTCAAGCTAGCCTTGAACTTCTGATCTTTTTATCTGACTGTCCCATGTTGCTAGGATTACAGGCTTATACCCAGCTTATGGAAGTTTACTGAGTTGTAATTTGCATTGAATAAAATTCACTCTATTTAATGTGTAACTCCATTTAAACATTTAAAAAATCCTTAAAGTTGTTTTGTTTTGTTTTGTTTTTGGCTTTTCGAGATAGGGTTTCTCTGTGTAGCTTTGCGCCTTTCCTGGAACTTACTTGGTAGTCCAGGCTGGCCTCAAACTCACAGAGATCCTCCTGCCTCAGCCTCTTGAGTGCTGGGATTAAAGGCGTGTGCCACCACTGCCTGGCAAAGTTTTTCTTAATAGTAACTTAATATATGCTTTGTTACATATTGTTACTTGATACAGGAATTCTTAACATAGTAGTCTTTGTTATTTTCCACTTACAAACTATGCATAAGTATATGTGTCATAGAAAAATTTTAAATGTAGATAAACAAAAACTTGTAATCCTAATACTCAGTAGATTATAAAACTATTATAATTATTATTTTTCCAACTCATTTTAACTTACTATATCTCAAATAACTTCTACAGCAATAAGTATTCTTCAGAATGTTCCAAACCCAAATATCTTCAGAGGAAGCCACATAAGGTCAGCAGGTGACATGGGGCTGAGCTAGCAGGAGACTGGAGAGTACTTACAATGTCTAACAAGGACACCATTACCCTGAATTTTATGGATGCAATTATTCAGGAGATGAAAAAAATTAGTATTTTAGAAAATATTTTGAAATTTAATGGATGGCAGGAAATAAATTCAGGTTTAATACTATACAGCAAAACTAATATATCACTGAGGTGCGTCTGGGCCTAGGGCAGCTAATTTTCAATGTCTGATTAAGAACATAGTGTAATTCCAGGCACAGTCACAATCACAGTAACTCCAGCACTGAAAAGACTGAGACAGCAGCACTGCCGTGAGTACGGGGCCAGCCTGGGATAGACTATGAGGCCAGCCTGGGCTACCACGTGAGGCTCTGTCTACTCCCTATACCCCCCCAAACATAAATCATTTGTAATGCCCATCAAACATTGTGACATTGAGAGCTTGTGATCCCATTGCTGCCCTTATGATAGCCTTGTTACCATGGAACCCAGTGGCATTTGGAAGATGCCATGCTTTCCATCCTCACCCCCAGTGGCCTCTGAGCCTTCCTTTTCTGACCTGTTGTTTGCATCGAGGATTGGGGGAAACAAAAGAGAGTTTAATGTGAAGTTGGGGCTTCATTTGACCCACAGGCACACTGACACCCAGGAGGCTAATACCAAGGTCATGAGACCTGTTAGGCAACAGAACCTCCAACAGTTTCCACCAAGGTATACTTTCTTCTCAAGCGGCACTCTTTGCAAAAGCAAGTCAGCGGGCATCTGAATGCCTTTGCTGGCATGTTCTTATGTGGCCTGGAAGCTCTGGTTAGCCCACCACATGTTTATAAACATGGCAAGTGTTTTGGACAAGGGCCTTTCTGCCATGTCACAACCTGCCTTTGTGGCTTTCATTTTAGTAGGCTCTTGAGACTTTTAAAAACATGCTCAACAAGGATGCTTTTGCATGCCCACCTGCATTTTCTTTGTCTCTTTTAAATCAGATCTGTAGAAATTGGGTGAGCCTTCTCCAACAAATGAGCAGCTGCCTCTTAAAGCCAAGTGCTGCCAGCACCCTCCTCGGTTTGCTATTGTCTCTTAGCTGCTCTTAGCAGCTCTTTGAAGACAACTTAGAGACTCACCAGTGAAGGCTTCAGCTAGAGCTTGCCAGGGGACTTTATGTTTAACGAGATCAAATTCCAGTTCAGCGAAATTGCCCAACTAGTTTCAATATGGAATTACTCCTACATCTTCACAAAGTGTCTTCCCTGGCTCCCCTTTTCAGTAAGGGTATACCATGATATGTACCTGAGTTGTTACTGAAATTCTTCAAAAATGAGCAGTAGTTCTCAAGAGCCTAAGAAAACACTAACCTAAAGTGTAAGTAGGCTTCAATATTGTAGTTTTAAAATGTATTTAGAGAGGAGATCTGTTTTCTAACTTTTCCAAATCACATGTGTCTTTCTTTGGTAGGTCTACTAGTATGGAACAGAATCCAGGGGTTCTGGCTGATTCATTCTGTTCCTAGGTTTCCTCCATTTCCAGAAGATGGCTATGAATACCCATCCTCGGGGAGACGATATGGACAAAGTGGCATCTGCATAACTTTCAAATACAGCCAGTATGAAGTCATAGGTAACACCGGAGCGTATGTAAAGGGGTAGTATGCTGAAGGAGGAAGTGTGACACTTCATCTGTTGATTATTCATAGACCTTCTGGTTCCTAGAGTCCCCCCTACTGTCTCTGCTGTGGTGAGACCTTGGGCAGGGTCCCTCCCAGCCTCAGTTCCTGGTCTGTAAATGACATTATTGAACTCAAACAGGGGTAATAATTTCAAATTAATTTTGGGGCCAGATAAGTAATAAAAAAAAAATGGATGAAGCAGACAGATGCTACATGAGTACTTGGGAAAAGGACAAACTTGGGTGTCGACTTTCCCTTGGTTGCCTTCAGAGACCTCAGTGTCAACATAAATATACAGAAACACAAGACTACTGATTAGAGATGTCTGTACTTTACATGAGGAACTAGAAACTGTGTCTACGTGTGTATGTGCATGTATGTGTGTAAGAGACAAACCTTTGTTTTTAAATATAGACTCAATGTTAGTTTTTTTTTAATTCTTCAGACCAAATGCTGCCTCCATACTGCCAACATCATACCTCAGCAGCAGATAATGTCTTCTAAGATCTCATGCCCAAATAGCCCAAAATACTTCTATTTGACAAAATATTGTGTGGAATTAAGAAAAGATGTAGTGTGTTCCACCTTCAGGTACAGGAAGCTTAGAAAATGTTTCTCACCGGATTTTCACCATAAGCCCTGTATTAGTCTAGACCAATGTCTTAATCTTCCTAATACTACAACCCTTTAATACAGTTCCTCATATTGTGGTGATCCCAAACATAAAACCTTTTGTTTTGTTTTGTGTTTTGTTTTTCTAGACAGAGTTTCTCTGTGTAGCTTTGGTGTCTGTTCTGGATCTCACTCTGTAGACCAGGCTGGCCTCAAACTCCCAGGGATCCACCTAGCTCTGCCTCCTGAGTGCTGGGATTAAAGGTCTGTGCCACCACCACCCGGCATTTTTGTTGCCACTTCATAACTGTAATTTTGCTACTGTTATGAATTATAATGTCAAAATATATGCAGGATATCTGATATGCAACCCCTCTGAAAGGGTCATTTGAGATCCAAGGGTTGAGAACCACTGGTCTAGACTCTAGACTAAACTCTAGAGAAACAGAAATGTTAGAATGAATATCTATCTATATGAGATTTAGTAGAGTGACTTATAGCTAGTCCAACGTTGGCTGTCTACCAGTGGGAAATCTAAGGATCCAGTAGTTATTCAGACCATGAGGCTTGATGTCTCAGCTGATCTTCATTATATGCCTGAGCCCAAAAGAAGTAACCTCTAACTTCAGTGAAAGGTTAAACTTGACATTGAGAGTGAAGGCAAGCAGGCAAAGAACAAAAGCTTCCTTCTTTCATGTTCTTCATGTAGGTTGCCACCAGAAGGTGTGGCCCAGATTAAAGGTAGATCTTCCCACCTCAAAAAGATTCAAATTAAAGGTGGGTGTTCCCACTTCAAATGACTTGATTAAGAAAAATCCCTCAAGGTGTACACATCCACTTGGGGTCTCATTGACTGCAGCTGTAGTCAAGTTGACAATCAAGAACAACCATCATGTCCCTCATCTAACTAGCTGAAGTCATATGTTAGAGTGCTGAACTCTACAGAGATGAGACATACAATGAGCTGATTTTCCTTCAAATGAATGTTTGGCACTAGGAGTTCTTTACTTTTATTTATGCACACAGAGGAAAAAAGCATGTGGCCTCCAGGGCAGGGTTATATAAGAATGAATTTCAACTCCACATCTACAAGCTTTATAGGTGTATGGCACAGAGTCTCAGTAAATTCATCTCAAAAATGAGGATGATGATAACAATAGAATTTACTGAATAAGTAGATAAGTTAGATAATTATTAGGTTAATTAGAATTTACCTAATGATTAGATTAGGAAAATATAAAACTCAGTTTGGGAAGAGGGTTTGGATAAACAGATTGCCAGAACCTGAGTTTGAATCCCCAAAATTCACATAAAACCAAGCATAGTGGCAGTGCATCTGTAACCCCAACACTCCAACCACAAGAACGGAAGTAAGACAGGAAAATCTCCAGAGGCTCATGGGCCAAAGAGCCTCGGGTATGCGGTGGCAAACAGCAGAGAGACCACGCCTTAAATGAGGTAAAATGCAAGAACTGACATGAGGTTGTCCTCTGACTGCCACATGTGTGCCATGGCGGGCACAGGCACATATGCACACACATCATAGATACATACAAACATTATACCCCCCACCCCCAAGAAGATTAAAAATACATAAAACCATAAAACATATATGGAAAGTAGGACTGTTCAGTAGGCTTTAATTACTTTAACCACAAGGCTTCATTTGAAGACTGTTACTCTAAACAGGTGAGGAGGAGTGCCCACACTTGGGGAATTTTTTGTTTCTGTATTTTAATCGACACAAAAATCCAGAACATGGTAAGTATTTCCATTCGTGCTTAAGTTCTCGACTTTTCCTTGTTGTCTCTTGATTTAGACTCTCAGCTCTTGGTCTCCCAACCAAACATCTACAGCTGCTCCATCCCAAACACCTTCCACCAGGAACTCATCCACATGCCCCAGCTGTGTGCCAAGTCCAGCTCCTTAAAGATCCGTGGCCGGCACCTCACCGTGCTTCAGTCAGCCCAGGGACAGAACTTCTTCCATTTTGTGAAATCCAATTCTTATACTGATGGTATGAGAAGCTATCACCATGTTAGTAGGAATTGTGTGGATTGCTTAGAGAAAACACTCTGGTTATTCAGGACAGAGAAGGGGAGAGGAGTCGGGAAGCTAGAAGAAAAAGGAAGAGAGACTTCCGGCATCCGCTCGTGTTTTCTTGTTCTGTATGAATGGTAGCAGTTGCTGGTTCAACCACAGAAGCACCTCAAACACACAGAGCTGGGGCTCTAGAAACTCAGTCTCGGCTGGGCAGAGAGCCACAGCTATTTCCAGCATCTGCCAGACAGTTGCTCCGAGCCCTCCATGTTCTTAAGCCCTTTCTTTATACAGCCCTTCCCTCTCTCCCCTGGTGAGAACGAAGAACACGAGGGAGCAGTCACTTAAGTTCCGTACCCCCCTTAGCTGTCTTTATGCTTTTGTACCTGGGGTTGTATACATTCCAGCAGCCCCCTGACTCTCTCTGCAACCCACTCTAGCCTCAGAATACCTTGCTATTTTTTTCTTCTGTATCTGTTCTGTCTTTCAAACCTCCCGCCCTCACAGGCTCTTTCTTTGTATCACACAGGCTTATTTAAAAACCATCCCTCAAGTCTAAACTGCCCATCTCTCTGGTTTCCCTTTTTCCACCCAAATTTCTTTTGGAACAACCTCAGAGCCTTCAGCACCTTGATTCTCTTCCCTTTGAGTCTTGCTTGTCTATAACAATCTCTCCCAGCCATGAATGCTTACATAACTTTTGTGGTCCACCATGCTTTTTGCTCTCTTGCTTCGTTTATACATTACAAGGAATTTACTGAATACCTACAGCCTGTGTCAGACTCTGGACGTACAGAAACTAAAGGGACAGGAAAAGTCATTGTCAGCCATGGTGCTGATGAAAACTTTCCCTTCCTGAAACACTCTCCTTCACTGATTTTGGGAGCATAGCCTCTTGGTGTTCCTTCTGGTGTATTGAAGTCCCTTGTGCCAGACCTGCCTCCTTAGGAGATGAGATTGCTATATGGTTTTCTATCCTTCCTTATATTACTCTATGTACCATGTAACACAATTCCAGAAAGACTTTGGATGATTTCCAAGGCTGGGATTTCTGCCCCTGACTTCTACACTAACAGATGTACTCAACGGTGAATGGGCTATTTCCACCAGGAGTTGGTAGAGGTATACCAAGTACAATGTGCCAGATTGGTCATGCCATTATCCTCAACATACCCACTCTTTCCTTCACATTCCACACAGTTTCCAGGACATTCCAGATTCCTTCTTTCCCGTTCTTCCAACAAGCCACCAAATCCAACCAGTTTCAGGTCCTTAATAGCTTTCAATTTTATCATATCCTCTCCAACTGTCTTGTCATCATGGTCCACACAGGTGTTTTTGCCACAGCTATTGTGAAAAGCTGATGTTTCCTACATCTTCTGAAATCCACCCTTCCAAGTTCATCCTGGACGGTACCTCTCAAATTGACATTTATGACCATACATTAGTTTCTCTACACTAACATTTTTATAAAAATTCTCTCACTGACTTAAAAAATTCAGTCATAGTAGTATGGCTTACAAAAATCCTTGAAATTGCCTCTAATTCTCCATCTTATTATTTCTAGAAGTCTTTTTATGGCTAAAACATTTGTCTATTGCTTTCTTTGTGTGAGAGAGAATGCATATGCAGACTCCAACATCTTTACAATAACTTTATAATAACTTTTGTTTGAACATTGCTTTAGGATTTAGAAAATACTTTCTCATCCACTATGTTATAATGTGGTCATGCTATTACTTTTGTCAAATGTATAGAGCAAGAATAAATGGAGGCTTCTACTCCCTAGGGACTTTTCAGGGATTATCTGGTGATCTCATTCACTGTTTCTCTCCTCCTGGCCCCTAGACATCTTTACAGCCTGGATGGCTCAACAGTTGAAGACAGATTTGCTAGCAGAAACCTGGCAGCGAAAGGGACATGCGCTTCCTTCAAACTGTTCCCTTCCTTACCATGTCTACAACATCAAGGCCATTAAGCTGTATCACCGACCTTACTTCAGTTCTTACCATGACCATTCCAAATGGTGCGTTTCCACCCAGGGCTCCAAATATCGCTGGACCTGTATTGGAGACCTAAACCGGGACCCACGCCAAGCCTTCAGAAGTGGAGGATTCATCTGTACCCACAATCAGGAAATTTACTATGCATTTCATAGATTATTAGTCCATTATGAGCCATGTGACTAAGCTTGGGGAAAAGACATATGCACTGTCCTTGAAAGCACTGGAAATGGAACTTCTTGCCTTGGATCCATTCTCCAGATGTTAAAAACTTCTGGGTATACACAACATAGCATCCAATAAAACACTTTAAAAACTGTAATGGGTCCACATTTACCATTCTGTTTTAATCAGTAGAAATTTGTTTTTGTATTTATGGAATTAGAAACCCAAATAATGATAATGATGGAACAAAAGAAAATACTCTCTCCAGTTTGGTCATCTTCATTGGCCTGTCTTGTAGATTACATCTGATCTCTTTCACAAACCTCTCCTGACTGTCCTAGTTAAGGAAAACAAAAGCGCTCTCTGTCTCTCTGTCTTTGTCTGTCTGTCTCTCTCTCTCTGTCTTTGTCTGTCTGTCTGTCTCTCTCCTCTTTTATACTGTTTGCTCCTATGGTCCTATCCCCCAAAGCTCCTCCTCTGCGCTGGTTTAGGTCTAACCTTGCCTCTTTTGCACATGCTTCTTTCTACTCACATCATCTTGAGCTGCTCACTTGAATTCTCCGTGCTATTTTTGATTCAGTTTAAAACAGGGAGATCATATCTAAGCATATTCAGATTCCTAGTACAGAGCTTGGCATATAACAAGGAAATCGCTGGAGGAAGCCAAGTCTATAATCCCAGCTATTTAGGAGACTGAGGCAGAACTGTTGATCACAAGTTCAAGGCCAGTTTAGGATACAAAGTAAATTCAGGCTAGCCTGGGCAACTTAGTGAGAACTTATCTGACAAAAAAAATTCAAGAATGTCTGGAAGGTAGCTCAGTGGTAGGGCCTTTGCAGAACACATGAAAGGCCCTGAGATTCCCCCTCCACTTCTGCTATAATACAGTTTAGGGTGTAAAATGATGGGGAATTTCAAATTTGATCTCCACCCAATAAAATAGAACACAAAGAAGTTTTGTGAATGATTTTGAGAAAAAAATAGGTAAAGAAATAGAATGAAAACAATGTAAGTATAAACCCATGAATCTGAAGGAAATAAATGTAGAGGAAGAAGCAAAAATCAAGGGTAGTCATCTTCATTTCAGTGTTTCTTGTTCTGGAGTTCTCACCATGAAATGTGCGATATACAAAAGGACAATGAAATCGGAAGACTTAGTTACTTAATAAAGTGTGAGATGTGGGTTCCAAGTTCAAAAGCTTAGAACCGAGCAAAAGTGGCTTCGAGTCACACGGTGGCTGCTCAGCACTTGCTGACGGCACAGCGTGGTGCCGTCCACACGCACTATACCCTGCCTTCCTTGATCTTTATAGCAGTTCTTTTCAGCAATAACCTCCATTGCTCTCACTTTCCTGACAAGTCAATGGAGGTTTGCAGAACTGTTCAGCACTGAAGTTGTGCTCTTAACTGAGATTCCAGAAGACAATAAAGGAAGGAAGTGAATAAATACCGGATATCTTGATATCTCAATGTGAACCAAAGTCTGTAGGACCTACTGGTCCAATGAGAGGCCATGAAAAAGTTACTTGTCTTCTTGTCAAAAACAAGTACAAGAGACGGGTTTTTAGGATGCTGTCTACCTACTTGGGAATATTAAAGGGCTTGGGGAAGAATATTTTGGTCTCACAGCAAAGACCTGAGTACAAATAATCTCTATGAAATGGGATTGTTAATGGAAAATTTAAAAGTGCAAGATGACGACTCACAGATGGAGAGGGGCAAAACTTGATCCAATTATACAAAGAATAAATAAAATATAAAAGGAAGACTAAAATGGAGCGATTCTACTGAGCTAAAAATATACACTAGGTTGAATTATCTCCCAACACGAAACTCCAGATAGTCTAGAAAATGACACATCCCATGCTCACAAATGTAAATAAATAAAATTAGGAAGGTAAAACAAAGTCAGATTATACAGAAGTAAGAGTGTAGAAGCAGAAGAAAAAAAGGAGGTGCTGGCCCACTGCAGACACACACCTGAAAAGCACGGCTTCTGATGATGGAGAGATGGAAATACTTAACCTCCCTTAAGGAAGGGAAGAAAGAGAGAAAGTAGCAGCCTTATTTCTCAGCCTACTTTCTTATAGCACCCAGGGCCACCAGCCCAGGGGTGGCCCGACTGAGTGAACGGAGTCCTCTCACAGCAGTCACCAATGAAGAAAATTTCCTACAGGCTTGCCTACAGCCCAGTGAAGGCAGTCTCTTAGTTGAGGCTCCTCCTCGCCAATGACACTGGCCTGTGTCGTCAAGCTGATGTAAAACTGCCCAGCACAACAAGGTCCTTGCTTATTTCACGGAGACAACCTTTACCTATGTATAGAAGCAACAATGGCAGAGTTTGGTAGCAAGCCTTTTCAACAGAAATAATAATTGAGGCGTGGATTATGATGCTCACAGTGTCCCAGTTACAAGCACTTTACATGCCGACATAGAATGTGGATTAAAGAGGAAATAAGCTTGAGAATGTAGCATAGGATGGGAAAGTTTTCACAACAAGCAGTGGAAAGAAATTGGTGGGATGAGATAAAACCAAGAAGTTATGTTAGGACTTCAAATATTCATTCAGACATTTGTTGAAGTTTTTATTCAGCTAAAAGAATTATTGCCTTTTGGCTTAATACACTGACAATTTCAACTCCCAAGGAATAGATGTACTAGCTAGAGGAAATCCCAGCTCTGAATCTGACTCACGAAAACAAAGACTCTTTTGGTGAAATAAAAATAATGATATCTGAATGGTCATTAGGAAAGCGATGTTGAATAGACTCCAGGTTCATAAGATCTGAGATAGAGCCACAAAAGGAAATACCGCTCAGTGGAAGGAGATGCTCAAAGGGAATCTGGCTCAGGATGTTAGGATGAAACAGTGACTGAACGAGTTCTCTACTAGGAAGAGAGAGTGACTGCCGAGAAAGCAGCTGTACAGCTGCCGTTTTACAAGCTCGCTTATGACTTGAGTGACCTGAATAGCTACTGTTCACAAAAAAAGAGCTATGATGAAAAAATATTTTATGGGGCTGGGGAGATGGCTCAGTAGGTAAACGCACTTGCTCATGTCAAAGCTGCACACAGTGGTGGGTGTCTATAATCACAGCAGTCCTATGATGAGATGATGAGATGGAGGCAGACAATAGAATGTTTCTGAAGCTTGCAGGCTGGCTAGCCTGGGCAGAGTTGTCAATGAGGGAAACCCTGCCTCACACCAAGTAGAAGGATACCAGAGGTTGTCCTCTGACCTCCACACTGGTGCCATGTCAGGAATACACGCCCACACACAAACACATATATACACAACATACATGTACAAAAATAAATATCTAGAAATACTTTATATTTTTAGCAGAAAATAACAGTTATGAAATATGGATGCTAAAAAAAATCTTTGTCTTTTCTTTCCAGTAAAGTAGATGATATTTGAGTAAAGATGTAAAAAAATGATCAGAAATTATTGAGTCAAGATTGCTGCAAAGCAACTTCAAGACAACACAGATCTTTACAATTAGGTTACATTCCCAGATCAATAAATGAAAGAAAGGACTTCTAGAAGAGCAATGCTCTTTGAGGAGACACAGAATATAGATAAACAACATCTGAACTTTTTTATTTTTTTCTTTATTAAGAAAATTTTTTATTACCTACCAACCACAGCTTCCACCTTTCTTACCTCCTCCTGTTCCCCCCAACCCGCCCTCATCCCCTCCTCCAAAAAGGTAAGGCCTCCCATGGGGAGTCATCAAGCCTGGTACATTCAGTTGAGGCAGGTCCAAGCCTCTCCCCCCCTGCATAAAGGCTGTATGAGGTGTCCCACCATAGGTAATGGGCTCCAAAAAGCCAGCTTTAAGCTGGCTAGAAGGTATGTCTTAAGTATGTTCCACAGCTTGAATCTTCAGCAGATCTTTAAGAACAAGATTCTAAAGTATGTAGAAAACTATCATCTAGATAGCCTACAGCTTGTCTATGAATAAGGTATCTCAGAGGTGATGGAGAAGGAACACACAGACTCACATGTACTAGGTAAGTACTCCACCTCTGAACTGTATTCAAATCCTGAACCAGACATCTCTGGATACCTCTTCCCCATCTATGACAAGAGGTGTAAGTCTGGTGTGCTATAAAATTGTCAGAGATATAGTGTCCTTGGATAACAACCAAACAAGAGCCTTTTTTGGTATCTTTACGGTCAACAAAACACTGAGTGAATGGGGAGCACAGCTCAATGAACTCACACATTATTCAGAGGGTAGTAATAGTGGGATTCTGTCAACTTGAAAAGAGTCCAAACACTTCTCCAACTGAATCCACTTGGTATATTCTGTCTCAGGAACTCTAATGTGCAGACACGAAGGCAAACAGCCTCTGCTCTGCTCTGCAGGGGTCTGATAGTTTACCCTGTCCTTTGGATGTTTTTAACTAAGTGCTAAGTTTAAATCTTAAGTGACCCCCCCACAAATGCTCATGTGTTAAAGGTGTCATTCCCAGAATAGGAGTCCTGGCAGGAACTTCTCAGAGGTTTGGCCTAGAGTTCTTCACATCATTTCAACCATGTTCCGAAGGTGACTATGGCATCTCATTCTCCTCTGTCTGTCTGTCTGTCTGTCTGTCTGTCTGTCTCTCTCTCTCTCTCTCTCTCTCTCTCTCTCTCTCTCTCTCTCACACACACACACACACACACACAAAAAAAAAAAAAAAAAAAAAACACACACAACACACACACACACACACACACACACACACACATTCTGGCCACAAGGTGAATAATTTTGTTCTGCAATATGCCCCTATCAAGATATGCATGGCCACAGGATCAAAAGCTGTGAGACCAATGGGTCATTTACCTGAACTCCCAAAACTGTGAGCCAGAATAAGCCTGTTTTCTCAGGTATCTGTTATAATAGAGGAGAGCTGACACAATGATTTGGGTGAGCATTTCAAAACACTTTGATTCCCCTGACAAATGGAAAAGAGGAAGAACAGATCCTGAAGAGATAATGACATTGGCTTCCCATGAGATCCCATGCTTGGAGTGGCTTAAATCAAATAACACTAAATATGTTAAGGGTAGATGTAATATTCTCTCTCTACGTCAAAATAGAACACAGTGATCGCCAGAGAGATACAGGGCAAAGAGACATGTAACGTAGCTGCAATAATACAGAAAATGGCATAGAGGCTCTGGCAGAGATGTCAGCAGGACTGAACAAGGTGAAAGGCTGGAGAAAATAAACAGAAAGAAGAGGCCATCACAAGGAACAGCCAACTCTCTCCTATGTTGGTGATCTAAGTGTAGCTTCTACAAGAAGGATAGAAAACACAAGGAAAGTGTGGGAAAACTGTTAAGAACAGCCAGCTCCTAGCATGATAGAAAGAACAAAGGGAAGAGATGAAAAGGTTTGTTTCCAAGTGGTCTCCCATGGACAAGATAGGGATCTTCCACTGTGTAAGACTGATGGAATGGAGTCTACTCTTGCTCAATATATTGTCTAGAAGCTGAGATGAAGAACTGGAAAGGTTAGAAAAGTGTACTTCAAACAAAGTGCAAAAAACAATTGTGTTGTGTAAACCTCTTACAATAGCTATCAACTCTAAGTCTAACCTTGGCTTTTCCCCAGGCATTCTTCCCATCTAGTCACCACATGTCATCTACCTTCCTTCTTCCTGTAGTTCCAACATTTAACACCTGCCCCCAAGTCATAACTGGCTTTTGTAGTTGTCTAAATATTTTCTTCCAGATGTGCAAGCACTTAGCTGGGCCTTTCTCCTCATTAAAGTCTTTGATATTAAAATGAATTTGTGTCAATGATCTAACTATTGAAATGGGTGTTAATATAGGTAGCCTCTCTCTTTTTATACCTAATGTTTGCTTCATAAAGCTGACTACCCCAGTATTAGGTACATGTACATTTGCAATTATTGTAACTTCTTGGTGAATTTATCCCTTAATCATTATATGATGACCTTTTCTGTCTCTTCCTACAGTTTTGGCCACATCTATCTCAGTGTACCGGCTGTTGCTCATTTGGTTGTCATTTTAATGGAATAGCATTTTTAATTCCTTCACTTTCAGTCTGCATGCCTTCATCCACAAAATGAGACAACAAATGACCGCCGTGACAAAGTCCATGACGTAAGGAAGTGAATCTCTGGCTGAACGATTGATTTAAACTAAACAATGTTCCTCTGGATCTACAAAAGTTCATTTTCTACTTTACTCCATTTTAGGAGACTCTGAAAGTCAATCCTGACATGAGAGAGAGAGAGAGAGAGAGAGAGAGAGAGAGAGAGAGAGAGAGAGAGAGATCCCCTGCCCCCCCCCCAAAAAAAACAAAAGGAATAAGACAAGCTCAACATGCAAAACATATAAATAAAAATGACCAGCTTAGCTGAGCGGTGGTGGTACATGCCTTTAATCCCAGCACTCAGGAAGCAGAGCCAGACAGATCTCTGTGAGTTTGAGGCCAGCCTGGTCTATAGAGTGAGATCTAGGACAGGCACCAAAACAACACAGAAACTCTGTCTAAAAAAAAAATCCCATGCTAAGAACCCTAGCTATGGCAAGTATTCAAGAAATATTTGCTTCTATCCCATAAAGCTCATTGAACACTGGCAAAGTATCGCTAAGCCTGTGTGTAGTAGTAGGGTAGCACTTTGTTCAGATTCCTTTGCTAACCATGTCCCAAAGGTGCTGACTGATCACACTGGACCAGAAAAGATGTCCTGTATGCAAACATACAGCTCCTTTGACCTACATAATGAAGCCTTGTTAGAATCGTGTTCTACCCAGGCCATTGGGCATCTCTTGGTGTAGGCAGACCCAGCCACGTAAAAATTATTCTTATCCATCCTGCCAGCACTTATATGAATACAGTTCTTCCTAATTAATCTCTTTCAACGCAGATGTATCCAGACCTGTTAGTGAAGGTCTAGAATATCAGCTACTCTAGAGACTGAGGCAGGAAGATCATGAGTTCAAGGCCAGAGTGGGATGCAGGGTGGGTTCCAGTCCAGCCTTGGCAGCTTACTGAGACTCTGTCTCAGAATAAAAAATAAAAAGAGGCTAGGAATGCAGCTTAGTGTTATAGTGCTTGCCTAGAATGTACAAGGCCTTGAGTTTAATCCCCAGCACTGCAAAAATAAATAAATAAATAAATACATATATATCATATGCAAATTTATTTATTTGAATGATGTTTCATTCAAATAAATTTATTTGAGTGATGTTTCACTCATTCTTTGAATATTTAAACATCATTCAAATAAATAAATATCATTCAAAATAAATATGTACATATATATGTCTGTATAGATATGTATATATATATACACACACACACACATATATATACATGTAGCCAAATGAATGCTGCTTCTTCAGTTGGTCATTTTAAACCTACCCTTTCCCCTCTTCCTTCCGCCTTTACAGCCACCTCTCTGTATAAAATGCTTTCAGAAGCCACACACCAGCTGAACGGTGACATTGCCCCACCTTTCTGTCACGCTGACCCATGTCCTGTGCCTCTGCCAAGCGCCCTTCAGAGCAGCAGCATGACTGCCTGCTTTAGGCTGTCATGGGCAGAGAACCAGATGGACTGACTATCTCTAACCCCACTTCCTCTTCCTCGTTAACTGGCTCCTGCCTTCCTCTTTCCACACGGCCCTTTCTAACACGACTTGATTCTGTTGCTGTTGTGGCTTGCCCATATTTTTTTCAAGCTCTTTGAATGAAACATTAAATATATATGTGCTACTTGAACCAATTAAAAGTGCTACCCATGAGACCCCAGATGAATTTGGGAGAGATCATGGCACAGTGTAACACTTTTGGAACCACCCAAGCTTGTTGGCAAGCTTGACTCCGATGACCCTGAGCAATTACTCGCTGTGTGACCTTGAACAAATTACTTCACCTCTATGCCAGTTTCCAAATGGAAAAGCAAGCATGTTCAGAAAAGGGATGAGGTAATTAAGTAAAACAGTTCAGGGCTTCACATTTAATGTCTTTCCCCATCTTCCATTTTCAACTGCAAGAAAACAATCAATATGAACTATACTAATTAATCATATTAATGCAGAGGTTCAGGGGAGCCAATTCCCTCTCTGAGCTGCATTTTAACTACCAAGTGCATGAAGAAGTCTGTCTAGCAGACTGCCTTAAATAGAATAAGTTATTGCAAATGCTATTTGAATTGCCCCTCCCCCTTTGCACACGGATGGTGTTTTCTCAATAACGAATAAAGAAAATCCAGTTAGTTCTACTTTACCTCACACTGGAAGAATCAAGTATAGAGGATGCCAATTAGGCCACATTTGTAAATCTTACAATTATCCATAGAAGTCTCTCAAATGCCTTCAGCGTGCATGTTCCCAACATGGTATTAGCAACCCGACTAAAGGACAAGGCTGCAATTATTTGCAAAGCAAACAGGCATGCGGCTGTGAAAGCAAGGGGAGCCTTCGGTTCCAGGATTGCCATTTCCCAGCTACGGGAGATTTTCTTAAATCCTCAAGGACATGAATTCATATCGGTAAAATGAAGACAATTAAGGAAAGACAATGCATATGAAGTTCTACAAACAGGTACTCAAAGTGTGTGAAATCCTCCCCTTCTGTGGGAAAAGTTAGCTGGATCAAAGTGTGTACTCTGACCTGGGTTGCTAAGCTACACCATCTCAGGTACACAGGGTGTTTGAGTACAGAGGGACTTTGTATCTGCATGTCAGGTAGGCAGGTGATGTTCAACAAATATCTGGTAGTTTGTTTTGGCTTTCACAGAAGTACTTTGTGTACTCAGTACCAAGCCTAAGGTCATCTTCCTAACCTTTGCAGGTAGGGAAGCTCCTGATTGGCTGGGTCTCCAGCATCCTAATCAAATTTCAAGATCCCACCTCAATCAGTAGTGTTTTTCTTCACTTGCTGTGGTACAGAGCTCTCCACAGAAAGCAAACTGTTTGAAGCATTTAGGTAAAGCTTTCATTCTGCCCATCCATGGCTGTATTTGAGACAGAATTGAAGGAAGAGGGCTCATTCAATGATTGTCATAAATTGGCCTCAGTACCCTAATGATGTATCTAAACATAATCTGAAAATTGATCTGTGTCTCTTTTCTGTTTTGAGCAAGAAGATTAGAATAATCTTTAGGGGCAACTGACTCATGGAGAAAGGGAAGTTTTGTACTTTGGAGACAGAGCTGGTCTAACCAAATGGTTGAAGTATGTTTTAGGGGCAGGGGTTGAGAGTCACACCAAATCAGGAAAATAAAAAGACCATCTGTATTTTTTAGGACTTATTTTATTTTTATTTGTGTGTGTGTGTGTGTGTGTGTGTGTGTGTGTGTGTGTGTGTGTGTGTGTATACACATGCATGTGAAGGTTCCCTCGGAGGCCAGAGGAGGGTGTTCTATCCACTGGGGCTAGAGTTACAGCTCCTCAAGAGTTGCCTAATGTGGGTGCTGGGAACCACCCTCAAATCCTCCAGGACGGTAGCCTGTGCTATGAACCGCTGAGCCATCTCTCCAGTCCCCTCAACTCCGATTCTAACATAACTTTAAAATTGTTTTTAAATTTGCAGTCATTTATTTCCTTAAAAAATTGCTCATTATAAAAGATCATAATTCCCGGGCAGTGGTGGCGCACGCCTTTAATCCCAGCACTCGGGAGACAGAGGCAGGCAGATCTCTGTGAGTTCGAGGCCAGGCTGGTCTACAAGGTGAGTTCCAGGAAAGGTGCAAAACTACACAGAGAAACCCTGTCTCGAAAAAAACAAAACAAACAAAAGATCATAATTCCATCTAAGCAAAAGGGAAAATGCAAAGTAACATGAGAAAGCAGATCAGTAGTTGGGGGTGGAGGTTATGGGAAATGAGACGCACTAAAGGGGTCTGAAGCAAGTTTTGAAAGATATGTAAATGTTTGGTTCTTTATTTGGTGGTGGTTACAGATATATATACATTTAGAAAATGTATTCAACTATATTCTCAAAATGGCAATACCTGGCTGTATATAAATTATACCTCTAAAAAACTTACTTTAAAAACAACTTCTCTGTCACCCAAATAAACTGGTGTTGATACACATATGTACATCCTATCACTCATTTACTGTACATTTTTTAGTGTGTTTATTATACAAAGGATAGCATCATCTTTTTTTTTTATTAAATGTAACTTGTTTTTTTTTATTTTCTACTCCCTTACCTAAAGGTATATTTTACCACACAAACCATCTGCCTCCACAAGGCTTACTTCATAAAACCTAAGTGGGAAAATAGGTCCGGGGAGGGAGAAACAGGAAGCCTCTTTGACTTTTACAGCCTCTGGGATCTCATTATTGATGCGTTAACAACCACCACGCACTTAATGAGTAAGGCCTTGCTGTATAAAGATTGTATTGTAGTCTCTGCCATTGGTAATTTAATGGCAACCGATTACTAAGAAACCCGCTGGAGGCTCCTGCTGATGCCTGTGATTGCAACCCACTTGTTTCTGAAAAGATGATTCAATCTGTACTTTGGTGCCTGGTACACAACCCTCTGCACCTGGACTTTTGACAGATACATTAGAGGAGAGGGCTTGGACAAGAGAACATTCTCGCTACTTCTTCCAGAAGCAAAGCCATCATTTTCCAGGGTTTGTAATTCTGAATCCCTGAGAACTAGGACAGTCTTGTCTGTACTACAAGACCTCAGAAAATAAGGAAGGTCTCAAGGTACAAAGTCAAACTCGCCCTGCTGTTTCCATGGCTGCCAGCCTGGAGTGCGGACTGTTGGACAGGTGTAACCTGCTCGGCCTCTGCCCTGGGGGGTGCCTGTGGCCCGGTGAACAGGTGGCTCTGAAGCCCAGGGAGGTGCTTTCACATGAGGGAAGTAAACAAAAATTCTAAACGCATGATCAGTCTCGAGGATATCTTGTTCCTGGAGACCAGGAAACGAAGTTCTGGAAACAGCAAACAGCAAAATTTTGGTAGGGACAAAATAAGTCCACCCAACTGACAGAAAAACAACAGCAAAACACTTAGCTTGGCGACTCATTCAGAGCAGCAGTGCCCAGAGCAGTGGACGGGTTTAATCAGGGCTTCCTAGTGACTCAGTTTAAATCGTGTGTTTGAGGAGGAGGCCCAGGAACCAGGGCAAGCTGGTCCTGTGGTATGTATGACTCGCTGGGTTTTCCCCATATCCAAGAGGACAGGACTGTAGCTAACTCTCAGGCCCCTTCCGATCCAGGTGGGCAGGAAGGCCTGAGTTCTTCTGAGTCAGACCTCTAAAACAACAATGCACTTAGCTGGACTGGCTGTTCCTGTGCCTTCTTTGTGTCTTGGGGGTGGTTCAATCACTCATTCTGCAGGTGTATGCACATGAATGTAAGCCAGGAGGAACAGAAGTCAGGCACCTGACAGCAGCAGAGAGGTGACAAATTCCAGGGCTGGAAACACAAAACTCTCCAGTGCTGCTGTTGGGAGCCATTTAGCGTTGGCCTGCAGCCCTGTGCACCCCAGACACTCCTCAGGGCACGGCTGGATTATACCGCTGGGTGATGATTGATGTCCAAAGTGAGTCATCCGGAAAAGGTCAAACTGTGTTCAGAACATTTTGTTTAAGAAGGACAGAGTACTGCATAAGGCATCTTAGAGAAGTTACTTTCTGAAATAAAAATTTTAGATTGCCAAGTTTAGGTGGCATTATACTGGCTTTTAATATTATCTCTACTTACAATATGAGATTTTTCAAGTTACAATATTAAAAATCCCATCCAAAGAGAATTGTTTTTTCTCTCTATGTTCTTTCTGATGTACAAGCATATACTCACACATAAATTATGAACATATACATATATATATTTCTGTGTTGTTTTAAAGATTTGTTTCTTTTTATTTCATGTGTGTTTGTGTGTGTGTGTGTGTGTATGTGTGTGTGTGTGCCTGCTTGCATGTCTGTGCACCACATGCATGAGTTGGATTCCTGGAACTGGAGTTCAGTTGGTTGTGAGCTGTCATGTGGGTGCTGAGAACTGAAGCCAGGGCTTCTGGAAAAAATCAGGTACTCTTAACCCTGAGTCATCTCTCCAGCACCAAAATATGTGAGTGTGTGTGTGTAAGAGTGTGTGTGTGTATGAGTGTGTGTGGGGGGGTTGGTGTGGGTGTGCAAGAATATGTGTGTTGTATGAGTGTGTATATGTGTGTGAGTGTGTTTGCACGAATGTGTGTAAGTGTGTTGTGTGAGTGTATATATGTGTGTGTTGTGAGTGTGAGTGTGTTTGCAGGAATGGGTGTGTTAGTGTGTGTGTTTTGTGAGTGTGTATGTATGTGTGAGAGTGTGTATGTGTGTGTTTGCATGAGATGTATGTGTGTGAGTGTGTGTGTGTGTTGTGTGTGTGTATGTGTATATGAGAGTGTGTGTGTGCTCCTGCATTTGGATCAAATGTTCCCACAAGCTATGCTTAGCTCCATTTCTTTTTCTCTCGCCCGGGACTTCTAGAATTGCATCTCCTGTACTCCCTCAGTGGCTTCCTCTACCCTAGATTGTTCTCCATCTCACACACATGCTGAAATCTTTCCTACCCTGAAATTAAACTCAGCCTGAGTTCTACAAGTCTCCCAGAGCTAGCCTCTGACGCTCCTTCCCTTCACAACCACACTCAGGAAATGCTCGGTCTCGGGGTCATCAGCCATCGCCCCTCTCCGCTGACTCCCAGATGTGTTGAAGGAGCCTTGTACTTTATCTTTAGCCCGCTGCACCGGACAGCATCCCCTGAGCCATTCTGACCTCCCTCCTCTTCTCTCCTCTACTGTCTTCTTTCAACTTGCCTTTCTTCCATCTGAACTCAAGAGTTGTGTTCTCAGCGTTCTGTCCTGGATCTTATCTCACTTGAAATGCTTTCCCTGCGCAATCGGAACCACTGCTGATTGCTTTGATGGCCGCCATATCTGTACTTCTGGCAAGTTCTCACTCATGTGGGTGTGTACAAGGGCACACGTTAGTGTGTGCAGCACAGTAAACCGCTCCGCCTAGATGGTACTCAAAATGTGCCATACTCACACACTTCATTCTGACCAACAAACCTGTGCCTCCTTGATTTCCCCTGTCTGGGGGAAATCCAATACATCCAATAATGTAACTTAGGAGAAATGAAGACCTTTCATTTTCTTCCTTCACTCATTCCTACAATCACCACTACCTCACAATTCCCTGACCCCGCCTCCTCTATGCTACACTACACGACCTTTGGATGGAGAAATGTTACCTCCTGCTCTCCTTCACTCCTGAACATCTTTTCTTTTCCCTCTGTTCCCAGACCCCTCTTGGTCATTTGGATTCGGTAGTCCAGGTCTCCCAATTTTCTTCCCTATTGCAGACTGGGAACTCTCGATCTACACAGACCCACAATTCAGGTCATAAGGCCCTATTCACATGATATCCAATGACCACTTTTCTCGCTGTCCCAATACATAAGGGAGAAATTAATTTCTCCTAATTGAGGACACTCCCTTAAATATTTCTCAGCCCTGAGTAATCATGATTCCCTCAGAACTATTAATCCTTTGGTTGCCTCCACTCGGCGCTCTAAATAGTTTTAAGGTATCTCTCCAGTCACTGGTGTCTAGGTCCCCGTGGAGATTGTGTGTTCCACCCTTGCTCTTGATTCTTGGTCACATTTTCCTGCCTTACCATATATCCACTGATTTATGTACAGTAGAACAGCTAGTGGATATAAAATGCCATAAAGATTTTGGACACTACCTTCTTCCACAAAAGAGGGGTTCCATTCCCTCTGTTAAGCAGAGCGGTTGAGGAGTTCGTCATGCCAATTACACAAGACACCAGGGCGTTTGAGTTAGAGATAGTAGCTTTCCTAAGAACTGCTCTACTTCTGATCTCCTCTTGCTCCTGGGACATAGTCCTTTAGAGCTTCTGCTTGTGTCCATTGGAGTATCCATCTCTTCTATCCTAAAAAAGTTCAAGACATCCAACATTGCCTCTCCGAAGTTCCAGCCCAGCACCTGGGCCTCCAGCATCCATAACTTCAGTACCTGGGTAATTTCTTGGGGAAAGCCTGGAGTCCAGTCTGGATTAGGGTCTTAGAGGATGGTGCTGCCTCAGCATTCCACAGCTATGGAAGATTGGTGTCGTTCTGTCTTTTAAGCTTTTGACTTAGCTCCATGACCTCCTGTGTAGAATCTGGATTCAGCAAGCATGGTATGAGGAAATCAGCTTTGTATTTTGCTCCTCTCCTTCCTGTCCATCAGAGTATGCCTTTTTAACTTCCAGGAGGTGAACTGGTTTTTCTTTGTCCAGTGAGACTCTCAATCCAGAAAAATCCTCCAGCTTGCATTCAAGTCAGCAAACTGCCTGACGAGACAGATTATCAGCTCACCTTGGAGAGCACGCCCTCTTCCTGGGATGTTAGCTGTCCTGACCTCTTCACTCCCACAGAAACTCAACGCCTTTAAAGCATAGTTTTGGTTATTGCATTGGGCTATCTTCTTCATTGCACTAGAAATACTGTGCACAACCTCATCCCTGGAATTGGCAGTGCTATGTTTTCCCTCTTAAAGATCCCTCTTAAGGGGCTGCAGAGATGGCTTCGAAGTAGGAAGAACTTGCTGCTCCCACAGAGGGTCCAGGTTTGGTTCCTGGCACCCACATGGCAGTTCACACTCATCTGCCCCTTCAGTTCTAGCAGAGTCCCCACGCTCTTTGGGCCACCTCAAGCACTACACATACATACATGAAGACAAACACTCATACACATGAAAGACAATAAATACATCTTTTAAAAAAAACCCTCTGTAAAGCTATTTGAGTATTTTGCACATAGTATAAAATAACATGCGAAACTTCTAAAAATAGGGAAATCATTTCTGAATGAGACAGTAATGTTTGACATGAGTTTAAGTTGTAATGAATATAAAATATCTTCAAGAAAAGAGTGATCTACATTCATATTTACTTAATTCTTACACTATTCCTCCATTGGAGTTATAATGACTGGGAAGGCAAAGGCAGTCATGTGTACTGAAGTACTTACAATGCTAAGTGTCTTGCTCTACGCTGAGCATGTTATACTCACAAAGTCATTTCGTGACTATGACGAGCTGGAAGAAAGGTACCGTTCTCCCCTCTTCTATTCCCCCCTCTTCTATAAAGGAATAAAGACTGAGAAAGGGCGAGGGAATTGCCTAAATGCTCATAACTGGCGAGTAGGGAGCCAGTATTCAGTTGCTGGGTCTCACTTCTCATTCAGGCCACTTTTCAATGCACGTCAGCTTTGATCTATTCTGAGAACAGTTTTCCTGAAACAAATACCCTTTCCAAAGCATAAGTACTCTGCGTTTTCCAAGGATGATACAGACATGCTCCAAAGTAGGCCAGCGAACTTGATGGATGCCGTTTTAGCTTACTCAGATGACATTCTTGCTGCCTGGTCTCAGATCCGAGCAGCAAACAGTTTGTAAGATAGATGGTCAGGATTCGCAATGCATCTGTGGCAACAGTAGTAAGTAAAGAGAAGCTTTGACTTCGTCAGCCCTTCGGCTGAACCTGAGTTAACTGGCCAGAGATCTAGTCACACTCTGCAGTGGAAGAGTATGTATTAGTGACCAAACCTGTCCCATTGGTGTTCTTCAAATTCCTCATTGTCATTTTTAAATTAAAAAACCTACTGTCACATGTTAAATTATCTGTTGTCACTTAGAAACAAAAAAGAGACGTACCAGGGGAAAAAGCCAGCCATTTCAGAGATTTAGTGGTGGAGATGTATGGTTTCTGGGTGTTAAAGTAGATTTTGTTTTCTCTTAGCATGTTCACACAGTATTTAATGGTGGGGTGAGGGGAAAAATGTTCTGGCATGGTGTCTAATCAGACATATTATTGGATATGGGTGGGTGTGTATTAGAAGATTCACTTGAGGCATCATCTCTAATTCTTTCTTTATGAAAATGTGCTTGTGAAATAAATGACATAAATTTCTCTTCATCAAATAAGAATTTTAAGAAGTAAAGGGTTCTTTTAATCCTTTAATATTTCTGCCTGAGAGCTATTATTATTCTCAGTGAGAGTGGAGCAATTATTCTAAAAGTATAATACTCTGAAAAAGAATTATCATCATTTTTTTTTACCTCCTGTCTTATTGGCTTGTATCTAGATATATGCACATATATGCTTGCTAAGTAGATATAAACATATCTATGTAACTATGCATGCATTTGTGTATACATATATACACATGGTGCACATATACATTGTGCTAGGATAACCTATATTTATGAGACAGGCTAGGTCCCTTGCATGAACTGCTATGTAGATATTTCCTGATTTGATTTTCAAATCCATTGTGTCTCTTCCTCTTTATAAAAATACGGAATGTAGGAAGAGCTGAGCAGAGCATACAGTAAAATGTTTTCTTCACAATCAAAGTAGA
Source organism: Peromyscus leucopus (assembly GCF_004664715.2). Classification (NCBI taxonomy): domain Eukaryota; kingdom Metazoa; phylum Chordata; class Mammalia; order Rodentia; family Cricetidae; genus Peromyscus; species Peromyscus leucopus. Next base: position 117,661,410 of record NC_051068.1, on the reverse strand, counting down.
ACCCAGGTAAGAGAAGTAGGGCTTCTTCCGATTTCACCCAACGTCACCCACGGCTCTCTAGACACACTCCTTCCCGTTGTGTCTGAGGACATCATGTCCCCATTTCGATCTCCTTGGATCAGTTCACTCAAACAAAAGGTCATCACAGACAGCAATCCACACAGACAGGCTGATTTCTCTCACTGCTTTGACCAGTTTTGTTTTGTTTTGTTTTTAATGAGCAAATCGGAATCTTTGTTTCTGTGTCAGGAGGGTGCTGCCTAAATCCTAACCTTTGCGGAGCCCCAGCCTCCATGACGGCTTTTAACGCTATCACAGCCTTGATTAAAGCACGCCCCACCCCCCATCAGAAAGTGGCTGGCCAGAACGGCAGAAACAACGAAAACAGCCACGGACCCCTTCCTACGGAAACATGTCTCAGTTATACTGGGGAAAAAATAGCTCTTCTTAAAAATAGCAGCCACAAGGGAGCAAATGTATCGATCTTTTCGTTTTTCTTTCCTCCTTGTTGCTAGGATGTAGTCATTATTAAAGGAGACTTGTTGCCTAGGTGAAAAAAAAAAAAAATCTACCCAGAGTAAAGGAATGGTGCGCCCCCTGCTGACCAAGAAACACAGGCTATTGGATTCAATTGCGGGGCGCTTTTGTTATTTTTTCTTGTTTTTGTTTTTCCTTTCCCTCCCACATCCCCAGTTTAAAACAAAAGCGGCAACTAGACGTCTTTATCAGACAGCTTTAGATTTCACCTGCAAATCTGTATTCTAAGGATATCAGAAAAGCATATAAAAAGATCCTGGAGAGGTACCACACACACACACACACACACACACACACACACACACACACACACACACACACACACCAGCCGCCCCTCTTCCATCTGATGAGCCATGAAATCTGTCAGGACCCAGGTCTCCCGCAGCTTGCCACTCCTTCCTCACCTCTTGGTTTTTATCTTGTGGTGAGTCTGGCATTTAAGGTGGCTCTTGACTTGCTAATTTTAATTATTTGGTCACCTGAATTTATGAAAAAGCCCAAGACAAGAAAGTCCTGTATTACTAGAGTAACTTGCGATGACCACTTATTACTCACAATAAAAGAGAGAATAAGAAATGTTGGTTTCTTTCACCCTGGGGATAACTGGACGTTTCTAACATTAAAACCCAGAAGGGGCAGAAGTGGGCTGGTCAGAGTGCAGATACACAGGTGAGCACACCTGACTGTGTGGCCCAGTGGCTGTGACCTGACGGAGCCCAGCTGGGCAGCCAGGTGAAGAATTATTAATATATAAACCTGTACATCAGAGTTGGAATCATGGGCACAGATTTAATCAGCCCAAGAGATAGTGTGGGAAATGGAAAGGGCTGAGAAGGAGGGACTTTGAGGTATACAACCAACACTATTTAACAGTATGTTAATGGGGAGCGAATCAGAGTGTCCAAAGACTTGTGAAGACAAGGGAATTTCACAAGAAAAGTGGTCGGTGTCAAAGGCAAAGTCAAGAAAGATGAGAACCGATGACCCCAAGAGAGTTTCAGGACAGTGGCGGAGCAGAAATCCAACTTTTGTGAACGTTTAAATGATAAACACGAAAGTAAAGACAATAAGGGGGAGGACAGCAAAGACTGTGAAAGCTATTGTAGTGATGTGAAGAGAGCAACAGGAAGGAGGGGCCGGAGTGAGGTTTCCTACGATCAACAGACCGAGGGGTAATAACTGAGAGGCAATGAAGAGGGAGACGGAAGGACACCTGACTGGTCTGAACAAGTTCAAGGGAATGCCGGGGGAAGGGAACAGCAAGCGAGGGCGCAGACAGGCTGAGTCTAGCTAGGGAAGAACGTGAGAGACTTCTGGGTGGAGGCCATGGCTTAGGGATGGATGGCGGCGTTGAGATGACGACAGAGAGCCTGGCTACAGCCTCATGCCTGAGCAGCGCTTTAGAAGACAGGAAGAGCAAGACTGTCACAACAGTTTCAAATGCCCGGGAAGTTTAGCTCAGGGTTAGAGGTCTGGACTGGCATGAGCAAGGCCCTGAGTTAGAAGCATACCACTGCAAGGGAAACAAACAAGCAAGCAAAACCAGCTTGTCCAGGCAGTGTTAAGGGACAGGTAGGTTATAAGACTGGAAACGTAAAACTGAAGTCAGCTCTGAGGTCACGTACATACAGGCAACAGTACACCGAGCAGGTGGTATTTACATACTCAGGAATGCATGTATGTGACAACAATTGAAGAAAAAGAGGCTGTGCATTTGAGAGATAGAAAGAGGTGCATGAGGGAGGAAAGGGAAGGGGGATGATGTAATTATATTATAATTTCAACAAATAAAATACTATTTAAAAAAGGGACGTTGTTGAGTGGTTTTCTTCAGCAGCAATAAATAAACAAAAGGTGGTAAAGTCAGAAACAAGTAAGTGGGTGGATTCAGTTATAGACTGAACAGCCAAGGGGAGGGAGAGAAAGACGTTCCGTTAAGAAAGTAGCAGGGCCTTGTTATCTTAGCCATCCTTTCTGTACCTTTCCTGGGCTTGCTCACACAACCCTATGATCACCTCTGGACCTGTTCTTAAGCTGGCCTATCGGGACAGTAGTGTTTGAATGAGAATACTGCTCATAGGCTTATAGATTTGAATGGTTGGTCATCAGAGAGTGGCAGTATTGGAAAGAATTAGGAGGGGTGGCCTTGTTGGAGCAAGCATGTCACTGGGGGGTGGGTTTTAAGGTTTTAAAAGCCCATCACCAGCCCAGAGTCTCTCTCTGCTTCCGGTAGATCTGAATGTAAAACTTTCAGCTACTTCTTCAAGCTCCATCTCTGCCTGCATGTCCATGGTGATAATGGACTAAACCTCTGAAACCATAACCAAGCCCCAATTAAATGCTTTCTTTTGTAAGAAAAAAGAAAGAAAGAAAGAAAGAAAGAAAGAAAGAAAGAAAGAAAGAAAGAAGAAAGGAAGGAAGGAAGGAAGGAAGGAAGGAAGGAAGGAAGGAAGGAAAGAAAGAAAGAAAGAAAGAAAGAAAGAAAGAAAGAAAGAAAGAAAGAAAGAAAGAAAGAAAGAAAGAAAGAAAGAAAAGAAGGAAGGAAAGAAAGAAAGTAGCAGAAAATGTGAAGGGTGGTGAAGGTGATGTGGAGAGAAAGGACTGGGTTATGGGTCGGCTAACAGTTTGGAAAACATCAAAGAAGCCATAGGGTGAAAGACACAATTCAATAGGAGAGCTGCCTGGGAGAAGGGGATCAAAGCCAAGAAGTGGAGTCTGGAAGAGTTTTGACAATTCGTGATCTTGGGAACGGAGCCTTCCCTGGGGTAGGTTTTGCTGGAAATGGTGATCTCTGGAGACAGAAGGAGCACAGAGCCTGATGTCAAAGCCTTCATAGAATGAAAAAGATGGTTAGGTTGTGAGGTTAGGTTCAAATGACTATGAGAAGGGAAACAGTGTAGGTTCCAGATTTTTAACCCTCTATTATTCCCCAGCTCTCTGTGGAAGTAATCTGCACATGGCTCCTCATTTACTTCTCATTCACTTGTTGCCACCCAGAGAGAAGTAGGCATTACCCAGCATCACCCCCACTTACAGAACAGGAAACTGAAGCCTATTTACCTTAGTTCCCTCAGTTCATTATATATAATATATATAATATATATATATATTATATAATGCATATATATATATATCCTATATATGCCTTGAAAATGTTTCTCTGGACTGTGAACTACATATGATCAGGTCATCAAAGTTGTATCCTCAGCAGTTGAAATTTCCAAGCACATTTCAGAAACTTAAAAAATAAATAAAAGTAAAGTAAAAAAAGGTAAATAGAAAGGAAAAGAATGTAAAAAATTTATGACGAAAAAAAATCACAGAGTCTAGAAAGCTCATGCACTTTCCACCATGCCCCAGGGACGTGGCCACTGCCTCTAAAGGGGCTCTGGCCTGCTCAGGTATGGTGGACATGCTTTGGCCTTGCCCTTCTCCCCATTCTCTCTGCCTTGCTAAAACCCATTAGATTACCTTCCTAAAGCTGGCCACCAAGGTCTAGTCCTTTACTTATCCACTTCCTCCTCCTGAGGCTGACTACCAGGGTACAGCTGTCGAAGTATTGAATTCCAGTAATCAAAAGCCCCCTTTGCCTCACCTAATTAATATGCCCAATTAAAATTAAACACCTCATTCTAACATGAGGTTTCCTATTTTACCTTTATAAACCACCATTTGCCTGAGGGCCATGTCAGTCTCTCTGTCCAAAGATAGCCCTTTGTCCCAGTCCAGGACAAATCCCCGTCTTGCTCCCTTCCCCTTATCCCTTGTCCTCTACCTTCTGTCTTTGTCTCTTATTGCCTGCCCTCTGTCCCTTTGTGGCAAATAAATATCCTTTGTGCTGAGAACTTGGTCTTGGGGTCCTGACCCAGTACTGATCTCTTACAGCCTCCCCAGTGAGTGCAGTCTAGTCTGATGACCAAAAATCTAGTTTCTCACTTCAAAACATGAAGGAGTCCTTCAATTACTTCCTTCCTTTTCCTCGACTGCTTAATTTGGGTTTTATTTTTAAGTCTGAGCCTAAGCTACCGTAAGCCTCATTGGTTACATTCTGTCTGACCTACATTGTCTTATGAGCCAGGTGAGTAAAATAATAGTGTCTCCAAACATACACCTTTCCAAGAACTACCACAGCTGTCACCACCCTGGCATCTTCCCTCCCCATCCCCCACCCCAAGGGTGGGCAAACAGTTCTTGTTCTCAGGACAGAAACAGACAGGCGAGGGACTCTAGCTGCATTTGTCACGTCAAAACTGAAAGTGAGAAGAGAAGTGTTTTATGTGTCTGGAAACTGAGGGAGTGCATCCTTGCCCGTCGCTGGAAAGGAGAGCATGCTTGCAAGTCTCCATTTGGGGCTAAATGTTCTCAAGTGTTTGATATTGTCATAAAAGGAAACAGCACTTGTGCGTAGGCCTTTGCAATACTTTCCAGAACCTTATTGATCAACCCCAGCTTCATGACACTTCAGCAAAGTGCTGCTAAACCTGTAACTTCCAGGGCTTTGGGCTTCACCCTCCACGGAGGCTGGAGGAAGGTAAATCAAGTCTCAAGTTCATGAGGACAGAGATTAGACACCATCCCCCACCCCTACTCCCACCTCTTATGGGCTAGGAAGAAGCACAAAATGAAACAGTTGGCAACCTTGATCTAGCAAGCCAGACAATCCGGAGATCTGCAATCCTTCTATTCTCTCCTGAGTGTTCTGAAAACACAGGGGTGAAGACTCTGGGGACCCATGGCTTTCTGTTCTTACTTGTTCTATAAATGGGGCTTCCAAGTAAGACCTCACTGAAGCAGAGATCATTCTGAGCAAAGGAAGAAAGCTCAATGATTCTTTGATTCCAATCCATTCTTTCAAAATGCACTCTAGTTGTAATTCTATCAAGTAAGTATGCTAAAGGTGGAATGCTATGGTATTTTCTGGTTCAATAAGACCCAAAAGCTTCAACTTATTTTTTAAAAAAATCTGTTGTGTAAGATTACAGATGGAGAAAGAAAGGGATCTGGGAGAAAGATGTGCAGAGTTCCCCAGGAAGGAAAGAAGGCCCATCTATAGACCCTGAGGGGACCACAAAGAGTTGTAGGAATACTGAGGGGGATGGAATTCCCAGAACTGCAAGGGTAAGGGACCACACACGGGACTATGGAGTGCTTAGGAAATTTCTAAACCAGCCAACACTGGCTGTAAAGCCAACTTGTGCAAAAGTTTGAGGTATTTCTGGCATCCAGGAAACACAATTAAGAAGGCAGCATGAGTCTTCCCTAGAACTTGTAGACTTTCCTAGAACTTGTTCTCCTAAACTTTGAACACTCTGTTTTTATTAAACAAACAAGCTTGGCTAATTGTAGGCAGAAAATAAGTGTTAGAGAACTTTGGGAATGGAAGGGAAGGGATAAATGAAATAGATTCAACTTCCCTCCATAAATACAATGAGAATAAAGTCTTACTCAAATCCATGGTCAAAACTGAAACAATGGAACTAGGGCTCGGTTTCGGTTTATGTTATAACACCCGAGACCAGGGGTAAAGTGATTGGAAGAGAAACAGAAACTAAAGATAATCCACGAAACCATTTCTTAACTGTTTTCCTTTCTTAGAGCAGCATGCTATGAACAAACGAAGCCCTGGAATAACTGAAGGCTTTCCTTAGCTTGGGAGACTGGGAGACTTCTGGGAGGTGGATGATGGTTGTTCTCCAAGATCCCCTCACTAGGACAGCCTCAGCACTATCACAGGCTTTCAGACTTGAGTTGGGATGCACTGGTGGAAGTGTTCTGTAAGGGCTCTCTGCAAATCTAAAAGTGCACCAAGCCGCTTACCAACAGTATGCATCGCAACAGTCTGCTCGCCAGCTTCCGGAGAAATACTGTTACACTTTTCCGGGCATTAGTTACAAAAATAAGACAAATTCAGTGTGATCTCAATGTGTTGTCTTCAATGTCATCCTAGGAAAATACCAACAGTGCAGTAGAATTCAAAGTTTTTCTGCAGAATAGGACTGGTGTGAAAGCTGGATTTCTATATATGAAAGAAAAGAAAATAATTCTTTTTTTTTTCATCCAAAGCTCTTCCTGGTTGTGTAGCTAGAGTTTTCCTGCCTTGCCCACAGTCAGGACAAATCTTTGTCACCCGCCAGTCCCACAGCTGCTCAGACCCAACCAAGTAAACACAGAGACTTATATTGCATATAAACTGTATGGCCATGGCAGGCTTCTTGTTAACTGTTCTTATAGCTTAAATTAATCCGTTTCCATACATCTATACCTTGCCACGTGGCTTGTGGCTTACCGGCGTCTTCACATGCTGCTGGTCATGGCGGTGGATGGCAGTGTCTCTCTGCCTCAGCCTTCCACTTCCCAGAATTCTCCTCTCTCCTTGTCCCACCTACTTTCTGCCTGGCCACTGGCCAATCAGTGATTTATTTAGTGACCAATCAGAGCAATTTGACATACAGACCATCCCACAGCATGGTTGAAATTTTGTAAACCTAGGTTGACACTCAAGGAGGGTCTACTCTCTCAGCAAACAAACAATTCCTAAATGTTTAAATCTCTTTCTATAGAATTTACATCTTTGTGAAATTTCATTTTCTTCTGGAGTAATTAATCATCAAGGAGATTTTTATTTAGAAAATAAGATCAGATGTGGAAATAGAAAAGCAAACATGATTCTAATTAATATTTTCTATTGACAAAATGATAAAACTATTTGCACTGTCCACCCTGTTTATGACATGATAAATCATTATTAATAGGAAAAATTAATCATGGTGAATATCTCTATGTTAGTGGCACATTCTAACCTCATGAGGGCATGTATATTTCAAGTTAGATAATGAGGTGATTATAAAATAAAAATCCAGCCTTCTATCCAACAGCTTTATTTTCTCTCTTTTCCCCCTTCCGTTTTCTTAACAGAAGAGCCTATTTTAAAAATCCACATTAAAATGTTTCAGATTTTGGGTCAAATCTACACAATATTTAAAATAACCAAATGTCGTGGGCTGAGGAGATGACTCTGCGACTACAGTGTTTGCCGCTGAGCTTTGATCTCCAGCCCATATAAATGGCAGGTGCATGGTGGCCTACCTGTAATCCCAGCACTCAGGCAGCAGACAGGAGATTAGCCTGGGCAAGTTGCTAGTCAGTCTAGCTGAGTTTGCAAACTGGCAAGCTCTGTTTTCAAGTGAGAGAGTCTGCCTCAATAAAGTAAAATGGAAGGAAATCAAGGAAGACACCTGACATCAACCTCTGGCCTCCACGTGTAGATACACAAACACACCATACATGTATAAAATAAAAACAAAACCCTTGAAAATACTTACAGATCCATCCATTTGCCTGCAAATGTCATGATGTCATTGTTTTTTACAGCTGAACAATACTCCATTGTGTATATGTAACACATTTTCTTTATCTATTCTTCCCTTTATCCCTTCTTCGGTTGAGGGCCATCTAGGTTGCTTCCAGGGTCTGGCTATTACAAATGATTCTGCTATGAATATAGTTGAGCAAGTGTCCTTGTGGTATGATTGAACATCCATTGGGTGTATGTCCAAGAGTGGTATTATTGGGTCTTGAGGCAGATTGATTCCCAATTTTCTGAGAAACTGCAAATACCAAGTGGCTGTACAAGTTTGCACTCTCACCAACAGTGGAGGAGAGTTCCCCATGTTCTACATCCTCTCCAACAGAAGCTGTCTTCAGTGTTTCTGATCTTAGCCATTCTGACAGGTGTTAAGATGGTATCTCAGAGTCATTTTGATTTGCATTTCCCTGATGACTAAGGATGTTGAGCATTTCCTTAAATGTCTTTCAGACATTTGAGATTCTTCTGTTGAGAATTCTCTGTTTAGCTCTGTAGCCCATTTTTTAATTGGATTTTTTGGTATTTTACTGTCTAATTTCTTGAGTTCTTTATATATTTTGGAGATCAGCCCTCTATAAGATGTGGGGTTGGTGAAAATCTTCTCCCACTCCGCAGGCTGTTTTTTTTTTTTTTTTTTTTTTTTTTTTTTTTTTTTGTCTTATTTACTGTGTCCTTTGCCCTACAGAAGCTTCTCATTTTCAGTAGGTCCCATTTATTAAGTGTTGCTCTCAGTGTCTGTGCTACTGGTGTTATATTTAGGATGTGGTCTCCTGTGCCAATGTATTCTAGACTACTTCCTACTTTCTCCTCTATCAAGTTCAGTGTAAGCTGGATTTATATTGTGGTCTTTGATCCACTTGAATTTTAGTTTTGTGCATGGCAACATATCTGGATCTATTTGCAATCTTCTACATGTTAATATCCAGTTATGCCAGCACCATTTGTTGAAGATGCTTTTTTCCATTTGTACAGTTTTGCTTCTTTGTCAAAAATCAGGTGTTAATAGGTGTGGGGGTTAATGTCAGGATCTTCAATTTTATTCCATTGGTCCACATGCTGGTTTTTATGCCAATACCAAGCTGTTTTTATTTCTATAGCTCCAGAGTAGAACTTGAAGTCAGGGATGGTGATGCCTCCAGAAGTTGCTATAAGGATTGTTTTAGATATCTTAGGTTTTCTGAAGTTGAATATTGTTCTTTTGAGGTCTGTGAAGAATTGTGTTGAGATTTTGATGGGGATTTCATTGAGTCTGTAGATTGCTTTTGGTAAGATTGCCATTTTTATTACGAAATATGCAGGCAAATGGATGGAACTAGAAAATATCATCCTGAGTGAGGTAACCCAGACTCAGAAAGATGATCCACTTATGTACTCACTCATAAGTGGATACTAGAGGTAAATCAAAGGATAATCAGACTACAACCCACAGCTCCAGAGAAGCTAGGAAACAAGAAGGACCCTAAGAGGGAAGTACAGATCACCTTGGGAAGTGGAAACAGAGGAGACCCCCCATGAGTAAACTGGGAATGAGGAGGGCATTAGAAAGGAGGGGATAGGGGATGAGAACATGAGGGAATGGGATAGTCAAGCTGGGGGAGGGACGGAGTGGGAGAGCAATGAAAGAGATATCTTGATAGAGGGAGACATTATGGGGTAAGGGAGAAACCTGATGCTAGGGAAATTCCCAAGAATCCACAAGGACAACCCCAGATTAGACTACTAGCAATAGTGGTGAGGGTGCCTGAACTGGCCTACCCTGGTAATCACATTGGTGAATACCCTAACTGTCATCATAAAGCCCTCATCTAGTAACTGATAGAAGAAGTTGCAGAGATCCACAACCAGGTACCAGGCTGAACTCTGGTAGTCCAGTTGAAGGGAGGGAAGAGGGATTACATGAGCAAGGGGGGTCAAGACCATAATGGGGAAATCTACAGAGACAACTGAACCATGCTCATTGGAACTCATGAACTTTAGACCAACAGCTGTGGAACCTGCATGGGACCAGACTAGACCCTCTGCCTACCGGAGACAGTTGTGTATCTGGGCCTGTTTAAGGGGCCCCTGGCAGTGGGATCAGGATCTATCCCTGGAGCATGAGCTGGCTTTCTGGATCCCATTGCCTATGGTCAGACACCTTGCTCTCCCTTGATACAGCAGGGAGGGGCTGGGTTCTGCCTCAGCTGAATGTACCAGGCTTAGCTGTCCCACCATGGGAGAACTTACCCTGTTGGAAGAGGGATGAGAAGTGGCCTGGGAGTAAGGGGGGACGAGCAGGAGGAGGGATGAGAGGAGGATCTGTGGTTGGTATGTAAAATGAATAAAAAAAAATACAAAGTCTTTAAGAAAAATCATGAAATTTGCAGGCAAATGGATGGAACTAGAAAATATCACCTGAGTGAGGTAACCCAGACTCAGAAGGACAAACATGGTATGTACTCACTCATAAGTGGATACTAGCTATAAAGCAAAGAACAATCAGATTGCAACCCACAGATCCAGGGAGGCTACCTAGCAGCAGGGACCCTAGGATGACTGTGGCTTATAATAAGTTTTGTTTTTACCCAATCACTGGGCAAGCTTTAGTGAAACATTTCACTATTAGGATAAGAATTTGTATTGTATCAAGATGATGAAAGAAAATGCTAGCCGTACTTTCAGGAGGGGAGGCTAAAATCTTTTTAGACTATGGATTAGCCTATAGAAAAATGTCTGCTGTAAATCAAACAGTGAAGGGGAAGATGAACAGGAATCTCACTTACACAACTTAAGTAAAACACAGCTCTCTGAACAGATGAAGATAGGTCTCTTCTGTATCCCAGAATCTAATCAATTCAGCTATCAGTTAGCTTAAAAGGGCTTATTGGGAAATGTTATCATTTATATTATTTTCTACAGAGAAAATATTTTACTGTTTAAAATAATTCTGGGCTTTTAAATCATAACCTGTTTTTATGTTCAGGCTATCTGAGTATTATTTCTCCTGCAGTTGTACATAAAATGTTTTTACATTCAAAGGAAGGACAAATATGGTGGTATTCTATTTGTACTAAAATGTGATTTTAATTGTATGTTAATAAATAAAGTTGCCCAGGGGTCAGAGCTATTAGAGACATAGAAAGAGCGTGGTGGTGGTGGTGGCGGCGGCGGTGGTTGGTGGCACACGCCTTTAATCCCATAGATCTCTGTGTGTTCAGGGATAGAGCCAGCATTGGAGACATACACCTTTAAGGCCTAAAGGGCTGTACTTACAGGCAGTGATGAGGCAGTCATGTGTTTGGGTTTACAACCAATGAGAAGGCAGAACAGAAAGACTATTTAAAGATATACACACAGGAAATAGGTCTCTTTCAGGGAGCTAGGAGCACCGCAGGAGGAAGGGTAAGATTTTTAACTCTGAGCTCTGACCTCTCGGCTTTCTCTTTTACATTGGTTCTGTGTTTCTTACTTAGTAAGACGGTTGGTTACATCTACAGACAAATGCTATAGAATTGTATTACATGAAATATATAGAATATACAAATTCATAGAGACAGAAAGATTAGATGTTATCTCAAGACAGAGAAAAAGGAATATAGAGCAATGATTTCCCAAGTACAGAATCTCTGTTTTTTGTGATGGAAAACCCCCACAAATGGACAGTAGTATCAGGACATAATATCATGAATGTAATAAACCAATACAATTAATCTAATTAATGAATATCATAAATATAATTATTGAATGAATACTGTGAATGTAATCAAAGAATACCACAAATGTAATTAATATCATGAGTGTAATTAATGAATATCATGAGTGTAATTAAAAAATAAATTTAAAAAAAAAGACACTGCCTGGCTGTATTCCCTGTGACTCTGCTCCAGATAAGTTGGCCTTCTTGTTGCTCCAATAATCCTGGAACCTACTTCTTGCTCATCATCACTGAAACACTTGACCTCCTCAGGAAGGCCTTCCTTGCCAAGCTGACCAGCACCGCATGATGATTTCCCACTCTGAAGACCCCTAGTCCCTGTGCATGGTCCCTTGACTTCTCTCTTCTCCTCCCCTCCTTCCTCTCTCTCCCTGCCCCCATTCATAGCATTTTCCACTATCTGATGTAACCTTTCAGTATCTATTGTGTGTGTCCCTCCACACAAGAAAATAAACTCTGCAAGGATGGAAATGCTTCTGTTTTGTGCTCTGAAGTATCTGTTTTTAGCCCCTAAAAGAATGATGGGCAATCAGACTACCATGAATACAAGGTCCTGCCTGGACCTCAGAGTGAAAACTTGCCTCAAAACAAAACAGAGTTCCTGGTAGCCAGACATGATGAAGTATGCCTATAATCCCAATACCTTGGAGACAGAAAGGAGGATAAAGAGATGGAAGCCGGAACTGGAGAGATGGGCTGGAGGGATGGCTCAGAGGTTAAGAGTACTGGGTACTCTTCCAGAGGTCCTGAGTTCAATCCCCAGCAACCACATGGTGGCTCACAACCATCTCTAATGAGATCTGGTGCCCTCTACTGGTTTGAAGACATACATGAAGACAGAACACTGTATACACAACAAATAAATCTTCTTTAAAAAGAGAGAGAGATGGAAGCCAGCATGTATAACAAGATCTTGTCTCAAAAAAAAAAAGCAAAAAAAAAAAAAAAAAAAACCATTAACCCATATGGTGATGGACACACAGGTCACACAGGGAGTTCAAGGCCAGCCATGACTAGCTACCTATCAAGACTGCATCTCAAAACAAACAAGAAGCAATGCATTGTACCTAACAGAAGAACAGAGATGATTGTTGAATGAATTAAACGAAGCCAATTAACATCAATTTGATGAAACGAAAACAAGCAGAAGTTAAAAAAAATGCAACTTAAATTCATCAGTCTTTATGGTTTCTTGACAACAGATGTGATGTTCTAGATTCAATCCTAAAATTGAATCTAAGAACTTGGGTGACCCAAGAACCTGCAGTTCCACAAGCTGGTTCTGGGAAAAAGCAGCATTCTTAGATATCAATCTAAGCAACACTCTTCCCGTACATTGACTGTCACATGCTTTTCAATTATCCCCTTGTTAAAAAAGAAACAATCCCATTGAGACTGTACGTATTAAAGTGTAATTTTAGGGCTGGCAAGATGGCTTAACTGAAAAAAATTCCTGCTGTCAAGCCTGACAAACTGAGTTCAATCTCCAGAACACACATGGTGGAAGGAGAAAATGGACCCCTGAAAGTTGTCCTCCGGCCTCCACACTTCCATAGCGGTATGCCAATACACATACGGTGAGTAAATGTAAAGAATAATTTAATATTTTTCATTGTGTTTTGTCTGTATATATGGCTGTGTACCACCTGTGTACACTGTACAGAGGTCAGAAGAAAATGTCAGATCCCATGGGAGTGGAGTTTAAGACAGTTGTGAGCTGGCATGTGGGTGGGTGCTGGATATCAAACTCAAATCCTCTAGAAGAGCAGCCAATGCTCTTAATTTCTGTGTTATCTCTCCATCCCCAAAGCATAATTTGTTAACTATGGAAGGTAAATATTCTCAAAGCCATCACCATAGGTACATGACAGTATTTTGCAGTGGAGGACAGAAATTGGTTGGTTCAACTCCATATATAGCACAGAGGAGTAGGAGGGAGTGGAGCAAGGGTCAGTGGATGGAAAATTACAAAGAAGAAAGATTGAGAAGTTGGATAAGTTCCGACTAAACTAACTATGCTTATGATAGGCCAAGGCGATCAGACACTGTTGGGGTGTGGAGGATGGGGAACCCCATGAAATGTCAAAGCTGGGTAGATGACAGAGATAAGAGTACTTGCAAAATGACCCCAGAGTTGTTTGTTAATCCAGAAGACATGAGGAAGTGCACAGAAGAGCCCAGCAGAACCTTGTCACCCTGTTTGCCAGATCAGTGTTGGCATGTATTTGAATTTGATACAAAGTAGACTACCTGCAGGAGATTCACAGATACTGCAATCACCAGAACATGTGTTGCTGTCAAAAGCCAGATTTTTGTTCTTCAATAGAAAACTCTAAGACACTACAAAATCCACTGAAACCAGGTATCACTGTATGACATGTAGACAAAAATCTGAACTGTGTGCTCTTGACAGAAACAATAATAAGAAAGCAAGTGCTTATGAAGATGCTGGGCACCATTTTGACAGATAAATTCCTAAACTGCAGGGAATGAGCCATTGGACACCCTCTTGATTATTATTTCCATCCACACTGAGTGTCCTGGCCTTTGTTTCATATTCAGCTGTCGGTGACACTGAAGGTCCATGACTGTGTGACTCACATGCTGGGTATTAACTGGAAGACTAATTTTATGTGGTAGGCTGCCAAACTCACACCAGCAGCTCCCTAGCCAGAAATAATACTTAATAAGAATTACCCCAAAAGTTCTAGTCCATTTACTTCTCCGGGTCAGAAATTTTTAGCGACTTAGGAAACCTATTTTGAAAGAATTTGTAAAGGCAGACTCTTCTTGGAAGTAAATTCTGTTTAGAATCCTGGCACTGAAGGGAATAAAACAAGACCCTGCACGCTGAAGTGGGAGTGGAGGCCCCGAGTCCTCCTCATCCCCCGTCCAGCCCTGAACTCTGCAGGAAGTGGGCAGAGTCCACAGTTTAAGGTACTCTCAGATTCACCGCTGAGGCAAGCTAAGACGTCAGGATGAGGTGCATGCTAGAACAGGGATGTGGGTCCTCGTAAAATTAATTCTCTGAAAATACTAAATCAAACTTACTCAGATTTCATTTTTTATTTTAAAGGGTGATTAAATTTATTTCAGGGGTAACCCAAAGGCCTGTATTACCTCTCTGTTCATGTTAAGAATGGAGGTCAAAGAGTCAAGAGGTGGTGGCATATGCCTTTAATCCCAGCACTGGGGGGGCAGAGCCAAGTGGATCTCTGTGAGTTCAAGGCCAGCCTAGAATACAGAGTGAGTTCCAGGAAAGGCGCAAAGCTACACAGAGAAAGCCTGTCTCAAAAAAAAAAAAGATTGGAGGCCATAGGGGTGGACTTTGGAGCTAAGCTTCAAATCCACGTTCTACCATTTATTAAGTGTATCATTATGCAAATTAGTCAACCTCCTGGTGCTTTGCCTCCTCATCTGTAAAAAGGAGATGGGATAACAATGGAATCTGCTTCAGAGACTGTCTGGGTGAATATGAACTACAGAGTACAAAGTAATGCTGTGTATGGTTATGGAGAACCATGGAAAATTCTTTAGCCATCAGTAGAGCAAAAATTTATCTTAACCCTAAAAACTATATTATTTTGTATTGTGAAACAATCAGGCTACTTCTTAAATGTGGTGAAATATAAGTATGGGGCTCCACTTCTGCATCAGGACTCAGAGAAGGTAAAAACCAGCCAGTCTTACCCTCTGAAAAGACTCATTTGGCTACACTGATCTCCACATAGCTTCTACTAATAATTCAGTGCTGGTGCCTAAGTTAAACCTAAGAGTGTCCCCAAGCAATAACTACTCTATCCACCAAACTGCCCTGCAACATAAAAAGAAGAAACAGCAGGACCAAAGAAACAAATACAGGAAAATATCAAAAGTATTCATAAACCAATGGAAATAAGCATGGCAACAGCTGGCATCGGACTAAAGGATGCAGATCAACGTGGGACAGACAAGGCAATTCTTTGTCATTGGAAAACACCCTAGAGGACCTCTTGTGGGCCCCAATGTCAAACTTGGTTCAATCATTCCCTGTCAGCACTGGGGAAACCTCTCCACAGAGCAATTAAAAGACTTAACGCCTGTTGTTAAAAACCATGCTGCTCTGGATGACAGAACAGCTTCTGTAAATTAAACAAAGTTTTCAGGGGAGACCATAAAACAAGTACTTTGGCAAACTTCTATAAATGATCAAAGACCAAAGCTAAAAATACAAATAAGTGGCATTGAAATTGAGGGTTTACTAGACTCGGGTACAGATGAAACTATAATTTCATATAAAGTACTAATTCTAGAAAGAGGCTTCATCTAGCTTCCTATACATGACTTAGGGTTTGAGTCTGAATCAGGTAACTAGGAATTAAGCTTGTGTACCCCAGATATACTTAATAGACTGTGGTCCTTTAACTTCTCTGAGATCTGCTGCATATGACCTTTAACATACTTAAGTTTTCTTCAGTGAACTATGACCATTCCTAACAGTGACCTTGAAGTCTCCAAAAAGATGATGAGCTCCAAAGCAACAATTCCACCTGGATGGTGATAATGCTATTAAGCTGACACACCACCCAAAGATCAATTTTGGACTACAAACTGTTCAGAACAACTTCAAAGCTGAGAGGGTCCAGCCTCACAGACTACTCCAGCCAGGACTTCAGATAAGCTCTGCACTTTCTCATTACACACAGACTAGACAACAGTTAGCTCTTCTAGGACTCGATCATTTTCCTAATTTTCTCAGGCTCCCCTAAAGATGTCATTCCCCCCAGACAGCAGGATTTTAAGAATATGATGCCCACATTTCCAAGGGGCGGGGTGAGTGGCTTTTAGTCCTTGAGTGAGTTAAGAATGTTTGTCATCATTTGTGGGGGTGGGGGGGGGTTGGTTGGAAATTGTTACTGGTCATGGTAAGGGAGGAAACTAAGCAAGGGAGGTTGGACTCAAGGCATGTCTTTCTGAATAAAAAAGGGGGGATATGGAAAGGATAGGATAAAAGGGTAGATTATTGAATTGACTTTAAACTAAAAAACAACTATTAATCTCAAATATTTTACATTGGTATGGATTTTTGTATGTTGATACAAATTTAAGGTTACTTTTGTTAGAACACACTCTATATATGTTTCTACTCTTGTTTAAGGTATTTTGTATATTGATACAAATTTAAGGTTATTTTTGCTAGAACATACTCTATATATGTTTCTACTCTTGCTTAAGGTATTGTACCTTAATGTGGCTCATTTAACAATGTAATATATAATTAAGAAATACAGATTAGTAGCTAGTCATCTATAATAATAAAACTTGTTACTTTAGGTATGTTTTTAAGATTAAACAGAGGTATATTTTAGATAGATAGGTGGTCTTCAAACACTTCAGAAACCTACAGAATATGGAATTTAAGATGTTTAAATAACCTAAGGCTTTTTAAATGACAATGAGACACATCTTCTCCTGGCAGCACCAATTTATTTCAAAAAAGGATTGTGGGCATTGAATAACTTACATATGAAGTCTGCTTTCATTGTGACAGAGTTAGCCACTAGAAAAGGAACTGCCTTTGCCTTGACTGCTGACAGTAAGTTGTCCAAACAGGAAAGAAGGTGACTGCTGAACTTTGACAAGAGAAGGTAGGACAGTCCTTCAAAATTCCTGCTTCACAGAAAAGTCTGTCAGGTACTCTAGGCCTGTAGGCTGAAGATTAATGCCCCCAACGTTGTAGAGGAACCTTGGCTGACTGTCCAGGCAGCCAGCTGTTTATGCCATTCCTTAGTTTTGGAAGTTGTTTGCTCTGTACTTCCTGATTGCTCAGGCAATATTATATCCTTTTCAGGTCTCTGATAGAGTTGAAGACAAGAGAGTTATATTTACAGTTTTCCTTGTTACCAAATTCAGAAAAGAAATGCACAAAAGAGGTGTAAAGTGTATAAGGTTGAGAGACATAAAAGCTTAAATTGTTTATCCAAGAAAATGTTTTGAAATCTAAAAAGATAGTTTTGGGTTGGTAATACAAGTTAGGATAGAAAGTGAATTAGGTACCAAACTTCAGACTCACCAAGATAGGATCAATAATAGAGTAGTTTCTTTGAATTTGCCAAATACAAATGGACTGGACATTATGAATGTAATCCTTACTTGATAGCTGTTCTTATTATATATAATTTTATCATGTTAGAGTTAAAACCTTTCCTTTTTATTTAGACAAAATGGGGGGAAATGTTGGGGGATATTTGATCACACCCTGAGCCCCAAGTTTGCATTTGCATTAATTAAATAAAATTAACCTTGGGTCAGGAGGCTGAGTTAGCACCTAGTTGCCAGAAAGTAATCATAGAGCATCAGAGGCATCTGAGAGAGATAGAGAGATGCACCGGAAGGAGGAGGGAGGGATTTGGATTGGTGCAGATTTTTTTTGTTTGGCAGAGCAGAAGGACATTCTCTTTGGGAGATGCCAGCAAGGAGAGAAGGTCAGCTCAGTGCTACTCAACCTCCCTGAGTTAGCAGGTTCTCACCCCAGCCTTTGAGTCTCAAGTCTTATTTATAAACGGAATGATAGGGATTTAGCTAAAGCTGTCTTTAGTGGCACTGGCAGAGCAGGTGCCCGCAGGTGGTGGCCTGAGTGGCCAGGCTGGTAACTACAGAGTTGCAATTGCTGACTGAATCAGCAGTAGATTTAAGGCGCAGCCACTGTGCCAAAATCTAAACAACAGTTTTTAATTAAAATTAGCCACTGGCATTAAATATTATGAACCTCATAATCTCCTAAAGTAGCAAGATTATTCCTGTTTTACAAACAGAAAAACTGAAGCAGACAGAAGTTAAGAAACTACTCAGAATCCCACAGACAGCAAATGGTATCCCAAGTATCCCACTGAAGAGAGTGACTTTTCTCCACACTTGTGATTCTTCCTCTTTGGAGGTGAGGAAGAGAGCTGAGCAATAGCGTCAGACCTTAGGAGGATGAACCTGCTAGAGGGAAATAGGTTGAAGAGGAGAGGGGAATAGTAACAGTTGCCATTATGTGTTGAATACACATCACATAGTAAGTGTTCGCCTGAGTATTTTGCATGCTTTGTGTCATTGATTTGCATAACCATCCTTCCTATCTTACAGGAACAGTGACTAAGGATGGGAGAGATTAAGCAACGACACATTTGTAGTTCATAAAAGAGCTGAGACTCAAATTCAATTCTGCCCACCTCTAAACCCATGTTTCTAACAATTCGTGAGGCATGATTTTGTGTAACTAGTGTGAAGAATAAGAGCGTTGAATAACTAAGACTGCTGTCATGCATACCTAATGTTCCAGTGTAGTGGCGAGGGTTAGGAAGCTCAAAGATGAGTCACTTGGAGGATAGCGATAATGTTCAAGGAAATAGTTGAGTCAGAGAGAGTCCACTCTCTAGGAGGAACACAAGATTGCACCTTGATGGCTCCCTATCTAAGCAGGAAGACGGCTTGCAGAGCAGAGACCTGAGGTAGCTCACACCACTTACCTATCAGATTCCCCACGTGGGGTGTGGACGAGCACTCAATTTTGGTTGCTTAAATAGATCTTCCCCCATGACTTCCTTCACTAATTAGACAATTGGCATGATTTGAAAAGTGACGTCTGAAGGAGAAATTTGAGATTTCTTAAAGAAGAAGGTGACCACCCTCCTTTTCTCTAAGGGCTTGGGGTCTGTGTTGAACCTGAATGCAACTAACACATGGCTAAGTATGATACCCCCAACATTCTACCACAAGATATGTAGGGACTATCACAATAGGCAATGCCAGAAAGAAAAAAGAGAGTTCTACCATGTTCTGAAAACTTCTGCTTCCTCTACCTGTCACTGTCATCAAAAGGTGACCAAGCCCATGGTTGACAATAACAATATGCCAAGTCACATGACTGAAGTTCACTTAGTTCTCTCCTCCAGAAACTAAGTGGATTAGCTAGTTAAGTTACACTCTGATTTACCTAACATTTACTGAACAGATGATAGGTTAATTCAAATACTTGCTTTTCTATTATTCATAAATTGAGAATGGTAGTGTTATGATCTTCCACCCAGAGCGTGAGAGCTGAGTGCCATGTCATAGTTCATGCCAAGAAATGCCCTTCACTTAACTGAGAAAGTGGGGCGTTTTGACTCATTCTGGATAAAACGCTTGTTAGAGCTGGATCCTTACTTGCAATTGTGTGCTTTCCCGTTGTACTATGGTGTCTTCCCTAACTGACTAGTTGGATGAACTCTGAGTGAGTTACAAGAGGAATAAAAAACAAAACAACAACAACAACAAACCCTCCTAGTCTAGCTGACCTGAGAAAGATTTATGTGTTGAAGTTAAGTTCTTATAAAATGAAATCCCATAATACTCCAACCACAACATGAAAGCATTCGGCTGAGTAACAGGCTTTTTATAGCTCAGAATACTGGCTAAAAGCCTCACACAGAACTTCTGGTCATGCTCCTGCAGACACAGCACAACTGGTCACGTCACTCTGAAGCTTATGCTCTCCCTCACAGGGAAAGCCTTCTGCCAAGTCTGCATTTGGTGTCTGCTTTGTTTTTCTCCTGGAGAAACAAAGGAGGAAAAGTGCATTTCAAGCTAAGTAGATGGGAGAAGGCAGTGGTTGAGGGACATAGTCAAGTCCTCCACCAGCATCTCAGATCCTCATCTTTAACGCCCATCTTTTTACTGCTATCCCAAAAGGGTGAGAGAGGGAGGGAGGGAGAGAGGAAGAGAGAGAGAGAGAGAGAGAGAGAGAGAGAGAGAGAGAGAGAGAGAGAGAGAGAGAGAGAGAGAATAGCAAACATGAAATTAAAAAATAAATCTCAAGTGAAATTGTGTTTGGCACTTCCGGTAAGCTGTGGTAGAAGCATACCAGGGCTACCCCAGGCCTGGCGGTGCTCCACCTCCAGGCTGAGCTGTGGAGTTCAACATGACTGCCTGACTGGTCCCTAGGCATTCCTAAAAGACAGGCACTAATTAACATGGGAACAACTAATCAACAAAATGGACTCATTGTCTTTATACATGAATTCTTTTTACCTTATAACTAAAAGAGAAAATGAAAAATTGTGAACGAACCATGCATTTCCTTTAAGGCAAAATTGTCTAGGACATAACCTAGCTGCCCAGTCTGTACACAGAAGGATGTGACCCTCTGATACTGGGTATCTGTCTTCCTAAAGCTTTTTTCTGAAGGATAGACTTCATCACACTCACCAAGTGTATAAAAATAACTCCTACTACAAATATATTAATCGCTTTTAAGAACCACACTCTCATTCATTGGTTCAATCAGCCAGTCTTCAGCAAATAGTCACTGAATGATAAGCACATCTGTCTCTACCAGACAGATTCCAGGGCTGGGAACATTGCAGAGCAGCCAACACACAAACTCCCTGAGCTCACAGAGCTACCGTCTGTTTGAGATCTGTCTATTTTCAATTTGGCAACTGAATGTGTGTTGAGTAAGTGGTAAATAGTAGCTGATATAACTCACGGGACCCAGAGAAAGTATGTTATAAAGATGGGCTGTAAGGCACATAAAATGTAAGAAAAATGTATGCATGTCATCGGTTAAACATGTTGTCTCACCTTCCTTTCCCCTAAAGCTCACTTTTCATTTTTGGCCAGCCAAGAAGTAATGGTAGTTCCTAGGAAGTCTTTTTACCAAGCCATACAGGATAAAATAACAAGAGAAGAGGGTTTTACAGGCAAGAATGAGCCCATGGCTGATCACCCTTATTTGTGGAACTCTACACTGAAACACTTCTGATTTCTGTAGCAAGTATAAAAAACTGTAAAGGCCCCAGAAGTGGCATCACAAAAACCAGCAGTAAAATAACCTAGCGAAAACTTACTTCAAGAAGGTTCGGAGATGACGTCCCACAGCCTGGCTTTGGGGCTTCCATGTTGGTGTAAGTTCATCTGGAGCCAGTACAGCACTGCTCACCTCCAGCCAGGTCTACTTCATCTTCAGAGTGCCCTGGGTGGTGCAGCTGAGGAGGGGTGGGTCAGGCAAACCTGAGCGTCTCATAAGACAACCAGGTACACTCAGAGCATGCCTTGCCTCTGGGTAGTCAAGTTACGAGGGTGAAAGCTTGTGAGGGAAACCAACTGCAGCATCAAGGAACAGCAGCAAATTTGGAAACATAAACATCAAAGCCAGGTAATTATAAAAGCAGGTCTCTAAAAGAAAGAAAGGCCATCACTGGACAAAGCCACTTTGGGTGATTCTCTTATGAGCCAACTGGATGAGGAAAGAAGGGGGCTTCATATTATATCAGGAAGGAAGGACGGAAGGAAGAAGGACGGAAGGAAGGAAGGAAGGAAGGAAGGAAGGAAGGAAGGAAGGACGGAAGGAAGGAAGGAAGGAAAGAAGGAAGGAAGGAAGGAAGGAAGGAAGGAAGGAAGGAAGGAAAGGAGGGAGGGAGAAAGAGAGGGAGAGAGAAAGAGTGGGTCAAAAAAAATAACAAATATCAGTATTTGCTAGCAGGAACGTTGGTACCTTCATGTCAGATAAACTTGAATAGAAGGCAAATCTGTAATAAAGGAATGAATGAAGCTTTCTTCACTATCATGCTTAACAAATCAACATGTATGTGACTATCAGCTACATTCATATAAAGAAAAGAATGAAAGCTAAGGAAAACTTAGCAAATATTGGCAATAAGGTACAGGTTTTTAAAAAGCCATAGGAAACAAAATACATATATGAACAAGAATATAGAGTGGTCCTAGGAAACCCAGAACACAAGCTACTTCTATTCTGAGGAGATCAATAAGAGGTAACTTTGAATTCTGATTCCCACCATTGAAGATCATCTCAAACAGCCTGGAAGATGGACAACTTCACTCCACATCAATAAGCATTAGAGGCAACTTCCTGTTCAATTGGAGGAATCCAAAGAATAAGGACCATCATTTACCCTGAGTCAAATAGCCAAAGAAAGTGTTAATGACAGTTGTGACCTTCATAAGATGGCTCTCTTTATGCACAGCTGAAAATTTCTGTATCAGAAAGGCTTGGTGAAGGGGAGACAGATGGGGGTGGGTGCAGGTGTGCGAAGACAGCAGGCAAGTGTGACATTTTAGTCTCTTGTTGACTAAATTTAAGCCTTTGCTTTTGAATACTTGGAAAATATTTTAAGGGTGTTGGTTTCTCCTTCACACTCCTTTTTCATTGTCGTCTCTGGATCCCTTCACTGGTTCTTCTCTTCAGTGTCTTTTTTCTTTCTGCTTCCATCTTCTGTGTACTGTGAAGTTCCAAGCTTCTGTAGTAAAGAAAGAAGTGATACGAGAAAGAAAAATCTGAGTGTAGTGAGGATCAGAGGGAGCCCTGGTTCAGCCCACAAGTCCTACCGGCTTCTCTCCTGCTGAGATAGAACACTGACCAAAAGCCACCTGAGGTGGAAAGGATTTACTTCATTACACTTCCATATCGCAGTCCCCCATTGAGTAAAGTCGGGGCAGGAACTCAAGCAGGAACCTGCAGGCTGGAACTCAAGGGAACCACAGAGGAATGCTGCCTACTGACTTGCTTCCTATGGCTTACTCGGCTAATGTTCGTATATAGAGAAGACCATCCACCCAGGGCAGTAACATCCACAGTGGGCTGAGCCCCCACCCCGAAGTCAACCATCAATCATAAAATGCCCCCATGAATATGACATAGGTTAATCCAATGTAGCTTGATTGCTCAGTTGAGGTTCCCTTATCCCAGTTGACTCTAGTTCATGTTACATTGACAAAAAAAAATTTAATCAGCACACCACACTTCTACTTATCTTGGTGATGATTACTGTGGCATGTATCTGGGATAGAGACTCAGGAAAGAAATGTCAGCATAAAGTCAACTAAGGAGTGCATTAAAACTCACATTCTTCTCTATGCCCCCTACCTCCCACCTTCTGGACGGATGATAGTCTACAAAAGTAGACAAGGATCTTTGCATTCCAGATGTCGCAGGCATGCATAGCAAAGAGGAGTACATGAGCCAGGCACAGTGGCTCACATCTGTATTCCCTTTACTCAAAAGAGGATCACCACCAGTCCGAGGCAAGCCTGGACTGACTGACTGACAGACTGTCTCTCTCTCTCTCTCTCTCTCTCTCTCTCTCTCTCTCTCTCTCTCTCTCTCTCTCTCCTGAGAATAGAAGGAAGAGAGGAAGGGAGGGAGGGGAGGGAGGGAGAGAGAAATGGAGGAAAGAAAGATGATTAAATGCCAGTCCCTTGTCAGAGATCCAAAAGCCAACAGTCACAGCTGAATCCTGACAGTCTACACCCTAAACACTATGATGAGAAGTAAGGCTTCTGACTTTAATTACTCATCTTCAGACACAGTGTAATTACTGCTGGGATTTCTGTGACTAAAAAGAACTGCTTTGGAGCTTGGGACGTGGCTCCATTGGTCAAGGGTTCACCTAGCATACGTGAAGCCCTACATTCAATCCTTAGTACCGCATAAACAGGTCGTGGCGGTGCATGCCTGTAACTTCAGCACTTAAGCTGTGGAGGGAGGAGGAAAGAAATTCAAGACATCCTCCAGCTCCTTAGCAGATATGAGCCCAGATAGGACTACATGAGGTCCTGCCACCACAACAAAAACCCACTCTGTACCAAGGAAAACATATAACAATAAATATACACTATCTGTTAGTAAAGAATAAACAAAAAAACAAGCAAAACAATCGTAAAAATAATACATGATAGCATAGGCAATGTTGTTTGGTTATTAAATGGCAGGGCATTTTGAAGTGTTCATTTGGTCCTTTTCCTTCCTTGCACCCTTTCATTTTTTCTTCTGTTTGCATCCTGTCTCCCAATCCAAGCACATAATTATACATTTACACCCTGTAGGTCGCCGTGGAACAGGAGCAAGACAGAAAGCAACAGAGGCCTGCGAGGTTGGAAATCCTTATCCTTCCAAGGTCGTACAAATGCACACATGTATGTAGAAAGGATGGGTTCTGATGCCAAACAGAAACGATGTGTCAGTCAACTATAAAGCAAAGAAGACTTTCCCATGTCGAGGTTCCATCTGCTCCAACAAGAGCCTGAGGAGAGAAGAGGCTGAGGCCTGCCAGTTCTGAGAGCAAAGCAAGCCGGGGTCCTGTGCACCCTGGTACAGCCTCAAGAACCAGAGAAGAAGGATTGCTGGCTGAGTTCTAGGAAGCGAAGTGAACTTCATGTAAAATTTCCAGCTAGCTTCATGAGGGAGAAATAAGAAAATCAGTTCTTCACACAGGGTCTTAGCTTGGAAACAAAGGGAATGTAACTTGAACAGACCTTTACCTGAAACAAAAATGGAATGTATTGGGAGCATTTGGGAAGTTCAGGAAGTCAAAGGCAGCCTGTGAACACCTTCAGAAAGGGGAAAACTGAGGCAACTCTGGGAACCTGGTTACAGGAAGCACGTATGACAACCAGCTGGAACAATTTAAGAGTTTGGTTTATTTAAATACTAAATTCTTTGTCCCACTTACTGATTGCTATGGTTCATCAGCTCTCCTAAGTCCCTATTTCCTCGAATTCTTCTGTCCCTGCCTACTCTTCCAGCTCGTCTCCAATTCTCTTCCTTACCTGAACCCAGATCTCCATAATATCAAGGGACTTGTATTTCCTGATGCCCTGTCTTATTTCATAACCACCATCTTTCCTCATACCATTTTCTCTACCAGGAAAGCCTTTCCCTGTTCCTGTCCACCTGGAGATCAAACTTTCCCAGCTCTAACACTTCCTCTTTAAAGATGCCTCCTCCTGGGTGACTGCATGGCCCTTACATCCTCTTCCCACCACTTCCCATCATAAACCTGGCAAATTATCCCTGGTTTGCAACTTTATTTTGCTGTGTTCTAATTATTTATATCAATGTTTATTTTTTTATGGTCTCTGAGCTTTGTGGGGAGATTCTGAACACTGATTGTTGAATAAGTCGATGAACTTCCCCATCAGAAACCAGCATTGCACAATGAACCATATTGCTTAGACTCACAGTGGATGCACAGAAGAATGTCTACTGAAGCAGTTGCTCCCTGCCAGGGGTGGGCAGACCATTCGTAGAGAGGGACAGTTAACAGAGATAGGACAGAAGTGTTTTTTTTTTTTATCTCCAAATATTTGCTCTTCCTAATCTTCGCCTTTACTTGCAAACATAATGTGCCTTATTTTAACCTACTAGATTCACCAATATTTAATAAATCTTTGTTTTTATGACAGTTGTAGAATAATAAACTTATACTCCAAAATATCATTATGTGTTTAACTACTAACAAGATACTGTGTTTTATATCTTGAAACATTTCATAGGATGGCCACTGATAATATAAGAACCAGATTGCCTGAGTGTGAATTCTGGTTCTGACCAGGCAGTCAGATCTCTGTGAAAATGAGACCCATCAGCATATCCAATGCTTTCGATTATCAAAAAGGCTAAATGAATCACAGATAAAAAGCACTGAGAACATTGGGGGTGTCTGAAATGAACTGCATGTTAGTTGGCTTGGTTACTGCAATCAAACGCAATCCTTATGATCATGATGCTTGGTCATTATTCATATCTAATTAATATATAATATAAGAGTAAATGAGACACACAGTGACAGAAGGAAGAGAAAACCAGGAGACTGTTTCCATCATAGTAGGACCCAGGTCTTTGGTAATGGGACTCTCAGAACACAAGAATTAATTCAAAACCACTGTAACTAAGAATGATCTAGAAAAAGAGTCACCTTTCGGTTTCAGAGTAAGACAGCTGTGAGATAACAACAAACCCTTCATCTTAGTGGAGAAAGGAGCTTTGATCCCTCCCAGCCTGAGGAATTGAAACTAATCAACAATTCCTGTTAATTCACGAGTCAATATTTTCAGTCAGTCTTATTTGCTGGAATTAGAGTAGCAATGTTAACAGAAACTGATTTTATCAAGGGAAATATAAATTATTTGTCTTTTCTCCTGTAAGCATATAGTTTAAAGTTGGTAGCATTCAGCATCCAGAATTGGTAGTTTTGGCTTGCTGTTGTTCTTGGTGGTGGCTTTTTTCATTTGTTTGAATGTACTAGCCTCTCGATAAAGTTCATATAATGGGATATACTGTAAACTTGATCAGAGGTCTACACATTGTCACTTTTAACGCTTTTTTTTCCCAGTGGGTCTCATACAACCTAGCCTAGAACGACTTTGAAACCCTGATCCTCCTGCCTCCACCTCCCATATAGTTGGATCACAGGCACATGCCACCATACCTACCTTGTCATTTTCCTTTGGGGGAAGATTCTTGATAATCCAAACTTATTTCTGTAGGGTTTGCTTCTTACAAGTTGACTGCAGATGTTTTTTTTACAGTATTTGTGAAATCAAGCATCTGCCCTTAATGACTAGGGAGAAAGCCAAAGTCAAAACCAAGTCTTTAGATTTCAGAGATCAGTGACATATTTTACCTTCCTTTCTAATCTCTTAGTTTAGCTATATTACAGGTTATATATTCATGAACAAACTGAAATTGTTAGTTATGTGAAAGATAACTTGCAAGGGCTGGAGAGGTGACTAAGAGGTTAAAGAACTTACAGCTTTATCAGTGGACCAGAGTTTGGATCCCAGTACACACACCGCATAAACACCTGTTACTTCACTCCAAATGATCTGACACTCCACTTCTGACCTCTGTGGGCACCTAAGTGCATGTGCACGTTTGTTCTTACATGGGCACACAATTGAATTTTTAAAATTTTGCTTTACAAAGATAACTTGTATTTCAATTTGTTTGAAGAAAACATGGGGATGTTATGAAGGGCAAGAAGAACATGTTTCCTTGGAAGATAGCTTAAGTGAAACAGAATCTCCTATCTAAAGGCTTCTAAAATCAGAATATGAGAACAAAAATGAATTCTTTAGTTTTGGTGTGGCTAAAATCTCTCCACTTAAGACTTGCCCTGTTGTGCTATTCACCCATGTCTTAGAGTGGAGACTCATTTTTTACTTTCTTCTCTCTTCTATCACCTCCAATATTTAGCATTTTAAGGTGATAATTGTTCTCACACTGTGTGTTCTGTGTCTTCAGAATTATTACCTATACTCCAAAGTTGAAAATGATAGATATCAAAGAACCTCGATCATCTACAGAGAACAAATGGGATACTAAAAGTCCTCAAAAGTCGATGTGTTCCTCCGAGCATCCATCTTCCATCCTTCCCTCCTTCCTTTGCCTTGTCCATGTCTTTATTATATATCATTCATACACTAGGTACATCAAGAAGTCCCTGGAAACAAGTAACATGGTTCTTTTTCTGTCCCCAAACCAAACTGGGAAACTAAAGCAAATTACTTGTAAAGACAAAAATTTTCTGTAAGAACGAAATAAAAATCTATTGTTGCTGGTTTGGGTGTGTGGATAGGTGGTGGACTATCCTGAGAAGGAGAAAAACAAGAATTGCCACAAAAAGCTAAGTGACTAGAGTTAGGGCAGCAAAGTCATTACAGTTCCTAGTGAAGTCCCAGAAGACCAAGCTTCAGCTGAACAGCTGGCCAAAAAGACTGAGGTGGAGCAAGGGAATCAATGGGAAGTAAGGGGACCATGCATGAAGGAAGGAGGCCACACATGAAATGAGAGGATTAGATATGAAGGAAGAGGATCTAGCCAGCCTGGGCATAGCAAACATGGCTCTGGGAGGCCTTGCTAAAAACCATTAGATTCCATTCCTGTAGCTAGCCTCCAAGGTCTATTCCCATATTTGGCCACTTTCTCCTCCTGGGGCTGACTACCAAGGCCAGCAATCAAAGTATTGAAGTTCAGCAATCAAAAGCCCCCTTGTGGCTACCTTAATTAATCTGTCCATTCAAAATTAAATACCTCGTCCTTACACAGGGTTTCCCTTTCACCTTTATAAACTGCCATTTGCCTATGGGCCACATCTGTCTCCTCTCTATCCAGAGGCAGCCCTTTGTCCCTCCAGGACAAATACACCTTCTCCCTCTCCCTTGTCCTCTATCTCCTGTCTTTGTCTCCTATTCCCTGCCCTTTGTCCCTCTAGGGCAAATAAGCCTCTGTGCTGAAAACTTGGTCTTGGTGTGCCTTATGCTGATAATGGTTCCTTCACATAGCTCAAGCTGCTGAGAAAGATGTCAGAAGAACTGCCTTTTCACACTGGAGAACTAAGCAATCCTTTGCTGGGATTTCTCAAGTGCCTGTCTCAGTCAGTGTTGCTATTGGTGTGATAAACACTATGACCAAAATCAAACCGGGGAGGAAAGGGTTGGTTGCACTTTATAACTCTCAAGTCACACCCTCAATTCCCTGGGGGAAGTTAGGGCAGGAACTTGGAAGCAGGAGGAAGGAGCTGAATCAGAAGTCATGAAGGAACACCACTGACCAGCTAACTCCTCATGGTTTGCTCATCCTGCCTTCTTATACAACTCAGAATCATCTGCTCAGACATGGCACCATCTGTAGTGGGCTGGGAACCCCCTCATCAATCATTAACCAAGAAAGCCAATATATAGGCCAATGTTGTGGAGACATATTCTTAATTGGTTGTCCCTCTTCCCAAATGACTCAACCTTCTATCAAGTTGACAAAAAAAATCCCAACCATGAGGACAATGTTCCATCAGACAGAAGCATCATGAGGATGCCTAGAAGAGTTTATCCGGGAGACGTTTATGACTTGACTATACTGTTTTGTCTCTTTGCAGTGCTGGGGACCAACCCAGGGTCTTGAGCATGCTAGACAAGTCTTCTGCCCGAGAGTTATGTCTCTAGACCTCAGATTGGACTTTTAATATCCAAAGGTCATCTTAAAGTTATAAAAAGAGGGTGAGTTATATGAAACTGAGCGTTCTTTCAGCTTCAGTGGATAAACAAAGTCAGATGTGATTGTACATATCTGTAGTCCCAGCACTTCAACCAAAATATGGGAGACGGTGAAAGCAAAATTGTCCAAAAGCACCGTCCAGCTAGCTGGCAGTAGTGGCATGGCAGAAAAGAGGAAGACCCGTCTCAGCAAGGCAGAAGGAGAGAACTAACTACCAAGATGTCCTCTGACCTCCACACACACAGTGTGACAACATTGTGCATACATACAACTCTCTCTCTCTCATACACACACACATACACACACACACACACACACACACACACACACACATAACAAGGTAGACTGGCTTATGTTGCCTCTTGACTTTCATGAGAAATCTTCTGGTTACAGTGATGAACTGCTGATCATAGATAGTTAGTGAAATTTTGGTACCACACGATGTCCATTTCACTCATCCATCTCTCACCATGGTAGTCTAGATGCTACTCATTTATAGAAGAAGAGAACTGACAGACTTCTAGAGAAGTAGAAGGAACTCCACAGTTTCATACAGCTCATCAACATGAGCAGGGACGGGAACCCACACCTGCCTGACTCTGAAACCCAGGCTCTTAAACATAACATTGTATTACGTAAAAACAAACAAACAAACAAACAAAAACCCTCAGAGGTCTATCTTGATATTACAGTATTTACTGAATACTGACTGGTAGACAAACCTCCTGACTCATGCAATGCTCTTCTTTTCCAATGCTACTTAATGTCTGGTTGAGATCTGAACCATCATATTTGTGTATTTGGGTTTTGAATTAGATGTTAAGTTCCTGGCAGAAAGAGATTTTATATTGTCTCATGACCCCATCTTCCCCACAAGGTCCATGTCTTGCTCTAAATGCTCAGAAATATTTTTAGTATGAATGACTAAATACTGGGTTAATCTTACTCTACAGTTTATAGGGATGGAAGAAATTCTACACACTAAACAGAACTTCATATTTAAGGTTTTAATAAAGATGACTGCAGATCAATACCCCGGCCCCTACTTACTGTGTTGTATAGTAAGCCTGAGGAAAACATGACATAGTCTGTCCCCTTAGCCTGAACAAGCCTTGTTATCTGTCTACAATAGATGTTAATTTCACAATAATAAAGAACTACTCATGCTAAAGATTTGAGTTAAAACATGAAATATGTCTATTTCATGTCCTTTATCAATACGTAAAATACTAAGATACATTACAGAAGGTTAAAAGGTAGTTTTCACACAATTCAAATGGTAAACCTAGGCTTATTATCCTGTATTTTATACCTTTCTCTGAGTGACTTGCTTGTATAATCTTATTCAGGTACTTGAAAGTTGTTTGATTTCCCAAAAGGAAGCTTAACCTAGTGGAAAATATGTAATTCTCCTGGCTTCTAGCCAATAATTCTGTAATTATACCAGTCAAATAAATTTTAATATATTACCTCATCTCATGAGATCATAGAGAAAACTATTTTCTACTTTGCTATAATTGAGAATACCTAAAATAAGTCCCCAACGTTTAATTATAGAAATGAGAAATTATACAAAATACATGTTTTCTTAATTTTACCAAAACTATATCAAGCTGTACTACATACTCACTAGAATACATGGGTTTAAATAGTTCAACCAAAGAACCAAAGCAGATATGACCCTTACATTCACTGCTGCAAGCTCCATACACCTGCCTCTCTTGAATGCTCTAAATGGCACTTCAAGTGTTTTGTTTCTGATAATAGATTTGAGAGCCAAAAACATGAGCTCCATGAAAATGTGTGGGACTATTTCCATCCGATCATTTCCCATAAGCAAAATGGACCTAAGACTATGCTTATGATTACTTAAAAGTGATAATTTATGGCATAAGGTTGTGATTTATAGTTTAACCTGGGTGTTATTTTCATATCTTTGAATTTCCATCTTCCCACTGGACAAATGAAGGTTCTTCCTGACATAAATCCACCTTAGAGGAATTATATAAAAGTTCAGATGAAATGATGGAAGCACTTTGACAGTCTCTAGTGTTAGATGTCAGCTCTTGATTACTTTAAATAGCTTTGACTGTCGCTTGCACAGCAAATGCGGATGATCAGAAAGAGAAATGGTTCTTCCTACTATAGCCTTTATTCAGAATTTCTCCAGCTGTAGCAACAACTACAGCAAGATAATATTTATGATTTTTGATTGTCTTAAAAAATAGGAAGATGAATAACTGTGTTCCACAGGATTTTATTCTACAAATGTTAGCTTCACCATGAACTATGCACCCTCACTGAATTTTTTATATTCTGGTTTCTACTGAAAACTTCTGCATTTTGACAATCTTTGATGAAGTCTATTCACTCTAGACAATTTCTGCAAACCAAAATTGAATAGTTGATTTTGAGTTTATCCCCTAGAGTTCTTGGAACTGCCCTGATTAAAATTTAAAATATAATTACAGGTAGCACATTGAGTCAGTCAGTTAGTCAGAGATCTGAGCTTAGTGAGTGCCTACTTCCTGCAGCATATTGCAGTAAGTGTTCTGGAGGAGGGCAGGAGTGGGTGGGAACAGTCACCCATGAAATGATTTAACGATTATTATTAAAACAATATATCATCAAGTGCAAAGTACTCAGGTAGAAACTATATATAAAAGTCAAAGGAATGGAGAGTAAGGAGGGCTTCATCCCAGCTTTAATGATCTCTGTATGTTTAGTGAATGTGTGTGGAGACTGTTGGTAGCTTTGGGAGCACACTGACAAAACAAGTTAAACTATTGATCTATGAACAGGCAGGCTGGCTTGGTACAAAGCAATTCTACAATTTCTTTTCAATGAACATTCTTATGGAACTCAGGAAAATGGTCAAGGAGAAATCCATTTTGGAGTACTTTTAAATTTACAGACAAATTACAAAAAAATAGTGCAGACAGTTCATGTGTCAACCTCCCTAAGTATCCCCAAAAGTTAATATCTTACATCACCATAGTAACGTCTTCAAAATCAACAGCCAACACTGGTGCAAATAAAATTGTAAATTTTATTTACAATTAAATAAAAGTTTATTCACATTTTTATCGCTTTTTCCACTAATATTTTTTTTCTATCCCAAGACTCAATCCAGGTTGAGAGAGAGAGAGAGAGAGAGAGAGAAGAGAGAGAGAGAGAGTTGAATATCTCAATACTGAGATTCAAACAGCATGGGTTTGTGAACAACAAAGCTAATTAGTGCAAGACATTAATGTTGATTGAAATAAAGTGAAATGAGTGTCCCGGAGTCATCTGCACACACCATACTGACAGGTGGTTAGCCAAATCAAAGGAAAAGTAAGCCTAATTTTGCAGTCAGTCATCGGTCTCTCATTTACTCAAAGGTGCTGATTATATCATATATTCCCATAACTGCGAAGTTTTTGTTTTTGTTTTTTCCAAAACAGGGTTTCTCCATGTAGTTTTGGTGCCTGTCCTGGATCTTGCTCTGTAGACCAGGCTGGCCTTGAACTCACAGAGATCCACCTGGCTCTGCCTCCCAAGTGCTGGGATTAAAGGCGTGCACCACCACCGCCCTGCTCTACTAAGTATTTTTATTGTTCATACATAATAACATGTTGATATAAAGTCTTTTGTAATGCCTGGTTCTGTCTTCTAGATTTTTCTACATGAAGGAAGACATGGGAAGAGACTGATTTGGACACTAAATTAGCTTGTAAGGAGAGATCACTATGGAAGTCAAAGGAACAGAACCCTCGGTAACCTGCTTCTGCGTGTCATAAGATAAAAACAGACCAACACTATTGGGTCTCCAATAAGCGTAGGCATCAAGAGCACCTGGAGGGCTTGCTAAAGTACAGATGTGTCTGTCCCAGAGCCTCTGGCTCAGCATGGTCCAGGCGTTTGTACTTCTAGGGACTGTGGCCATGGTTCACTCCACTAAGTTAATCTTCATAGGTACTTGTCCAAAAGGGACATGCAGATGCAATCATAGGTTCTTAGATTTGTTTGTTGCTTACTAGTCAGATATGGGATCTGGTAACTCTCACTCCAGTTCTGTTCAAGAATAAAGTTCCTGGCAAAACCAAGCGTATCAGATTCCCACATTATTTTTACCATCTGGTCTTACCTTGAGCCAATACAGTCAATTAAAAAATAAATAAAACATTGGTTTTTTTGACAAAAAATAATATTTAAAACTAATCATAGCTGGTCATGAAGGCACATGCCTGTCATCGAGCCCATGGAAGGTACAGGCAGAAGGACCAGGAGTTCAAGGTCATCCTCAGCTGTACTAAGGCCAGCCCCCAAGCTACATGAAACTCTATATCAACCATGCCCCTCATAATAAATAAATAAATAAATAAATAAATAAATAAATAAATAAATAAAACCCCACATAATAAAAAATGAGCCTAATAAAATTTTTGTACTTAAGCTAGGCTTCTAGTAAATTAATGGGGAAGGACTAGAGAGAGGGTTCAGCTTCATACTTGCCATCCAAGTATGAAGACCTAAGTTCAATCCCTGGTAAACATACAAAAGCCAGTCATCCTAGCACGCATCTGCAATCACAGTGCTAGGGAGGTAGAGATAGATGGATCCCCCTGGAGCTTGCTGGCATGCAAGTCTAGATATACATGGTCACTTCCTTAGACTTTAACTTTCTCTCTCCTGCCAGGCAGTGGTGGCACACACCTTTAATCCCAGCACTTGGGAGGTAGAGGCAAGTGGATCTCTGTGAGTTCAAGGCCAGCCTGGTCTACAAAGTGAGTTCCAGGAAAGGCACAAAACTACACAGAGAAACCCTGTCTCAAAAAAAAAAAACAAAAAACTCTCTCTCTCCTGAAGGCGCCTTGGTTGTTTGTGATAGTAATTACAAGAAACACTTAATTTTTTTCTCTCAAAATAAAGCTTAACATTCTTGCAATGATTTGTGAAACCAATGTAACATTATATTATAATTATAATCCCTGTTATAATGTAAGAGATAAAAGGTGACAAGACTTTATCTCTAATTCATCTGTTTGCTGTAGGATATTGTGGGATATTTGTTCACAATGACACTCTGAAACTGACAATAAAGTTCACTTTGAATCAGAGGGCAGAGTTAGCAAGCAGCTGACAAGAATTAGCCATAGAGATTTTGGGGTCCAGGATAGAGAGACATAGGAAGTACTAGGGAGGGGCTTAGAAAGATTCACAGGCCTTTTGGATCAGGGAAGGAGAAAAAGAGAAGAGGTTACTGGTCACTTCTCTGCCGCTTTTCTGGTCAATTACGTTTTTACCCCCGAAATCTGACTCCTGAATTTTATTTAATAATAGAACAATATAAGTAAGCATTTCATATGGCACCCAATGCGGGACACAAGATCACAGACAGCTGCTTGCCACCAGCTTCACAGCTGCCTGAGTCACTGCTCATAGCCTGCTGTGTCATTCAGGTGGCCCCTGTGCCCTCACTTCCCACCATGCATGTTTCTCCTGTACATCCCTTCCCCCCACCCCCCACCACCGTGTCTGCTTTTCAGGCAGCTCGCTCCCTCTCCCCACGGGTTGTGGGCATTCTCTGGACCCCCGGCCCAGCCACTGCTGTGATGGTTTGGTCACCTCAACACCCACTCACACCTGCCTGGGCCTCTACTGCTGCTGCTGCCACCACCACACACCCACAGCAGCTGGCTACACACAAGCAGCTGCAGGTGCCCTCAGCCTGGCCCGTTCAGTGCAGCAGCAGGCCACTGCGACCCCAGCACATGCCGCCCTGGTCTGGCTGCTGGAGCACCCCACCACCCATGCCACAGCCAAGCAACACTGCTGCACAGCTCTGCCGTCACCATAATCACTGCTGTGGACAAAATGAAAAGTCATCAGATCTGGCGAGACACCTGGGAATTCTTAAGGAGGAATGTAGATGTAACCAACCGTCTTATTAAATAAGAAACACAGAACCAATGTAAAAGAGAAAGCTGAGAGGTCAGAGCTCAGAGCTAAAACCTTACCCTTCCTGTGGTGCTCCTACCTCCCCAAAAGAGACCTACTTCCTGTGTGTATATCTTTAAATAGTCTTTCTGTTCTGCCTTCTCATTGGTTGTAAACCCAAACACATGACAGCCTCGTCACTGCCTGTAAGTACCGCCCTCCAGGTCTTAAAGGCATATGTCTCCAATGCTGGCTGTATGCCTGAACACACAGAGATCTATGGGATTAAAGGCATGCGCCACCACCGCCACGCTCTTTCTATGACTCTAATAGCTCTGACCCCTGGGCAACTTTATTTATTAACATACAATGAAAATCACATTTCAGTACAAATAAAGTACCACCATAGAGGAAATGGGTCATATTACAATGCAGGGAGCTGGGACTCTGTATGGTTCCATATTGGATGGCTTGAAATTGGAAAAAACAAATGAAGGAATAACTGACAGAGCTGGGATTGACATGGTGTCGATTATAATTATTATCAATCTGGTAGTTCATTTTTGATCCTTAAAAAAGTGGTTTGATATCTGTGCCAAATATAAAAAATTAACTGGTAAGATACAAGACTTAGAAAAACCTAGCAACGAAGCTAAGAAAAGTATTCTCACACAGACAGAGGAATATAGATCAGAACCATGGCATGATGAAACTGAAGAGGAGCATCCCAAGGTTATTGGAAAACCAACCTTAGTTTATCCAGTTATCATTCAAGAATGACTACTAGGTGATAGTCACCCCCAAGCTATGTAGAAGTTAACTGGAATCCTGTAGAAATGTTAGATTTGAGGAGATTTAAGAAAGCAGTCATTTCATAAGGTATGCATTCACCCTTTGTGAAGCAGATGTTTTAAATTCGTGGACAACTGGGAACAGAATTATCTCCCAGGACTGAAAAGATTTGGCTACAGCAATATTGGAAGCTGGTCCTCATTACAGTGGAGAACATGGTGGAAAGAGGAAGCTAGGGCCATAGAACAATGAAATAGGGCTAAAGGAATTGGTATTTCCAAAGATCAACTTCTCAGTGAAGGTTAGTGGTATGCTGATTTGCAAAGACAGTTTGGATTTGATGATCACATCTTGGACCCTATGTCATATAGCAGCTTTGAATTCTTGGGACAGGGTTGAAGATTCAGAAAAGAAGACTGACTCTTTTACTAAAATTATACAAGGCCCAAAAGAAGCCTTCACTGATTTTTTTTAACAGATTAACTTCAGCTATGAATAGAATAATATCAGATCCAGAACTTAGACAAATACTAATTGAATCTTTGGCTTTTAAAAATGCTAATTCAGAATGCAAAAGGATGATTAGGCCTTTAAAAGCAAGATCAGCACCCCTAAAAGAATGGATCTGAAATACAACTGACACTGGATCTCACACTTACGATGCTACTTAGATAGGAAAAGTGATTTCTAAATTTTTTTTTAAAAATCAAAAGATCAGATATTTTGATTGTGGTAAACAAGGTCATCTGAAAAGGCATTGTAAATGAGGCATTCCTATAAACAATGTTTTTTCTAGAGATAATTCAAACAGAAGGCCCCAGCCTTCTGGGATATACAAAAGGTGTGACAAAGACTGGCATTGGACTAATGAATGCAGATCAACAATGGAAAAGCAAGGTGACCTTTTGTCATTGGGAAATGCCTTAGGGGCCTCTCAGAGGCCCCATATCAAATTTGGTTCAATTATTCCCTGCCATCATTGGGAAAATTCATCCACAGAGCAATTAAAAGACCTAATGTCTGTTGTTAATAATTGTATTACTCTGGATGACAGAATAGCTTCAGTAGATAAAATTTTCAGAAGAGAATATAAAAAAATATTTTAACAAAACTGTATAAATGATTAAAAACCTGTCTTAGGGTTTTTATTGCTGTGAAGAGACACCATGACCACAGCAACTCTTATAAAGAAAACATTTAATTGGGGTGCCTCACTTACAGTTTCAGAGGTTCAGCTCAGTATCATCATGGTGACAAGCATGGAGGCATGCAATCAGACATAGTACTGGAGCTGAGAGTGCTACATCTTGCAAGCAACAGGAATTCAACTGTCACACTGAGTAAAGCTTGAGAAAAGAGACTCAAAGCCCACCCCCACAGTGATGCACTTCCTCTAAAAAGGCCTCACCTTCTAATAGTGTGACTCTCTTTGGAGGCCATTTTTTTTCAAACCACCACAAGACCAAAGCAAAAATACAAATAAATGGCATCACAAGTAAAGGTTTAGTTGACATAGGCACAGATGTAACAATAATTTCACCAAAATCTTGGCATTCAGATTGGCCTCTTCTGGAGGTAAATATTCAGCTTCTAGTGATTGGAACTTTATCTCGGGTAAACAAAGTACAAAGTGGGTCAAGTGTATAGGGACAGAAAGACAGGTAGGGAAAATAGAATGTGATTTGTTACAGCAATGAAAAACACAGATTAACATTCCTCCAATCTCAGAAACAAACCATGAAATAAAGATTTCCTCAGAGAAAAATATTAAAAGGTATTATCAAGAACAGTCACAGACTGTACAGGATAGGCAGGACCAACATAGTAAAAATGGCAATCTTACCAAAAGCAATCTACAGATTCAATGCAATTCCCATCAAAATCCCAACACAATTCTTCACAGACCTGGAAAGAATAATACTCAACTTCATATGGAAAAACAAAAAACCCAGGATAGCCAAAGGAATCCTGTACAATAAAACAACCCCTGGAGGTACAGGATGCATACAAGCAAGACACAACAACTACTGAAATTTCAAAAGTTCTGTGATTGTTTGAAAAAAAATGGGCCCAACAGGGAGTGTCACCATTAGGAGGTGTGACCTTGTTGGAAGAAGTATGTCACTGTGGGGGGGTGGACTCATTGTGACAGTCAGTTGACATCCTATTGTCTGCAAGATGGAGCACTCTCAGGCCCAGTCACATCTGTCTGCATGCTGCCATGTTCCCATTCATGATGATAATGGACTGAAGCTCTGAAAATGTAAGCAAGATACCACAAGTAAATGTTTTCATTTAAAAGAGTTGCTGTGGTCATAGTGTCTCTTCACAGCAATAAAATCCTCAGCTAAGACAGGTACCAACAGCCCTACTTTTAAAATGGTTAACTGATAAAAAATTGTGGGTGCAACATCAGAAAAATTACAGGCACTAGAACAGGGGATACAGAAACAGCTAAATGCTCAATATATTAAAGAATCAACAAGTCCTTAGAATTCTCCTTCATTTGTCATTGAAAAGAAATCTGGAAAACGTAGAATGGTAACAGATCTAAGAGCTATTAGTAAGATGATTTAGCCAATGAGCTCTTTGTAACCTAGAATTTCCTTGCCTTTTTTTGTTACATAAAGGATATTCTAGTATAATGATTGACTTAAGAGACTGTTTTTTTACTATACCTTTATAAGAACAGGATAGGGAAAAAATTTGCTTTCACAGTGCATACTCATAATTCTCAGCCTGTTAAAAGGTATCAGTGGAAAGTTCTTACAAATGGGATGTTAAACAGTCCCACCATGTATCAATATTTTGTACAGCAGCCATTGGAAATAATTTGTAAACAGTTTC
This sequence comes from Peromyscus leucopus, assembly GCF_004664715.2. Classification (NCBI taxonomy): domain Eukaryota; kingdom Metazoa; phylum Chordata; class Mammalia; order Rodentia; family Cricetidae; genus Peromyscus; species Peromyscus leucopus. The sequence continues at coordinate 117,622,452 of NC_051068.1, read as the reverse complement.
CTCAATGTGTAATTTACTGTCTTATGGATGATAACTAACTAGCTGATTCAGACACAGATACCTTAAAAAATGTTTGAAGAAGTAAAGAAAATTTTGCCTTATTGGGCATTACAAATTGCCTCTGAAAAATACAAAGAGGTGATTCTACTAATTACCTAGTGATATAAGATAGGTTTAGAAAAATTCAGTCACAGAAAGAACAAATCAGAAGAGATCAATTACAAACTCTTAATGATTTTCAAAAGTTGCTGGGAGATAGTAGATGGCTACAGGCCACAGTTGGATTAACAACACAAGAGATAAGCAATTTATTTCAAACCTTATAAAGTAAATTATCAGTTGAGGCTAATAGAGAATTGGTTTTGGTAGCAGAGAAATTAAACAATGTACATGTGGATCACTTGGATCCAGAGCTTGATTATATCCTGGTCATACTACCTTCTATGCATTCCCTTATAGGAATTCTTATACAAAGAGAATATAATGTCTTAGAATGGATTTTTTTTATCACACAAACAATAAAAAATTAAAGACCTATGTAAAAAAGTCTTGAAAATTGATTATAAAAGAAAAATTGGTTCTTCATCAGTTAACAGGAATAGACCCAACAGAAATTCTAGTACATTTTACAATGCTGAAATTGCCTCATTACAACAGTAAGTGAACATTGACAAAGAAGTCACAGTAATTTGCTGGGTGAGATTAGCAACAACTATTCTAAAAGCAAAAGACTTTAGTTTATTTAAAAAAAAAAAAATTAATTGGATTCTTCCACATATTGCATGAGAAACACCAATTTTTGGAGCACCCATATTCTATACTGATACAAATAAATTTAAAAAGACAGGTTATACATCAGGAAAAATAAGTGGCTCAAAGCCCTTATGATTATGTTCAAAAGTAAAAAAATATCTGCTATTCTCATGGTATTATTAGATTTTCCAAAACTTCTTAATATAATTACTGACTCTCAATACACAGAAAGAGTTGTTTTACATATTGAAACTGCTGAACTTATTTCAGATGATTCAGAATTAACTTTGTAATTCAATTAAAGAAGTAATCAGATATAGAAATCATGCCTTGTATATAACACATAATTAGATTCCATATGGGTTTACCAGGCCCTCTAACATAATGTAATGATAAAATAGGTGAGCTATTGGTAGGAAATGTGCTAGAAGCCTCAAAATTTCATAAGAATCACCATGTTAACAGGAAAGATTTTTCTATCACTTGGCAACAAGCCAAGGAAATTATAAGGAAATGTCCTACTTGTTCTTTGTATAACCAAGCTCCATTATCTGCATTAAGTAAACCAAATGGTACTCAAAGAAATTAAATTTGGCAAAGGATGTGTTTCATTTTGCAGAGTTTAGAAAATTAAAGTCTGTGCACCATACCATAGATACACATTCAGGATTTTAATGGGCAAATGCATTAAGTTTTAAAAAGGCTGATTCTGTAATTACACATTTATTAGAAGTCATGGACATTATGGGGATACCTGTATAAATTAATTTAAAACCTGACAATGCTCCAGCATATGTCTCTAGTAAAATTAAACAGGTTTTTTTTGTTTTTTGTTTTTTGTTTTTTGTTTTTTTTTTTTTTTTTTTTTTTTACATATTACAATATAAAGCATATTGCAGGTATACCACACAATCCTACAGGACAAGCAGTTATAGAAAGATCTAATTGCACTTAAAAAGATATGCTTAATAAGCAAAAAGTGGTAATAAAGATTCCTAGGGATAGATTACACAATGCTTTATTAACTTTAAAATTTTTAAATGCTAATGAGAAAGGAACAACAGCTGTAGAGAGACATTAGATAGAAATAAAAACTGCTGAATTAAATCAGCCTGTATACTTTAAAGATGCTTTGACCACAGAATGGAAACCAGGACTTGTATTACACTGGGAAATAGGTTTTGCTTTTGTTTTCACAGGAGAAAAAGAAAATCTATGAATGCCATTAAGATGGAAAAGGTTAGATTCGACCAAGAGAGACCTCTTGATTGAGAGAGGTGATTGTTCACTAAACAGCATGGCCATTCTATCTAAACTAACTTATAAGACTAACAGATGCCTTTCATTTGATCAGATATAGCCTGACAAAAAAGACAACTCCCCAAAATTAGGTTGGGGCTGGGTTTTGTGCTTTAGAATATTATTTTAAGATGTGCTACATATGTTTATGCTGTGGAAATTTGTTTAATGATGCAAAGATATGTTGCATTTGTTTAACTCTGTGAAGCTGTGTTACTTTGCCTGTCAAAAACACCTGATTGGTCTAATAAAGAGCTGAATGGACAATAGCGAGGCAGGAGGAAGGATAGGCGGGGCTGGCAGGCAGAGAGAATAAAGAGGAGGAGAAATGTAGTAGGAGATCTAGGAGTTAGAGGAAGAGGATTCCAGGGGCTGGCCACCCAGCTACAGAGCCAGCCACACAGTAAAAGGTAAAGATAGGTATATAGAAGAGAGAACCATAAAAGCCCAGAGGCAAAAGGTATATGGGATAATTTAAGTTAAGAAAAGCTGGCTAGAATCAAGCCAAGCTAAGGCAGGGCATTTGTAAGAAAGAATAAGCCTCTGTGTCATTTATTTGGGAGCCGGATATCAGGCCCCAAAGAGCAAAAGAGTAAGAGTAAAAAACAACCAACTACAGTTTTGTTTTTGTCTTTCCAGGAGAATAAAAGCATCCAACTAAGGAATCTGAAGACCAATGGACAAATAAGACATCGAAAAAAAGAAGAATGAATCATCAAGAGAAAATGTCCCCCCAAAAGAGAATAAAGTGACCTAATAGTATAGCATACCTCCCAACAGGATAAAATTTTATACATCTTCCCAAGCATTTGTCTCTACTGTCCTTTACAGATATAGAAGGCAAATGGTCTTTTTGTAGTCCCAGTTTAATTAAAAATTAAAGCTGGCTTTGGAGCTGGAGTGTGGCTCTCTTTTTGTCTAAACCCAAGCACGCTTGTTAAAGAAAAATCCAAAATCTCTGTCTCATGTCAGAAGATCCACCTGATATGGGATAGAAGAAAAAAGAAAATTAAGGGACTATTCCAGACTCTCTGTGTGATTTCTGTCTTTATGTGGGTTATTATATTACTTTTACTGTCTCTTTAAAGACTTTATTTTTTAAAAATATATCTGTCTATCCTCCTTTTCCTCTCTCTTCCAAGCCTACGTATATTCTTGGGACAGGTAAAGCTTCATGGAGTATGGCAGGCGGCAGGCAAGATGCCGGTGGGCACTCAACCTCCTCTCATGCTCGAGTGTGCGTGCGTGCGTGCATGCATGCGTGCATGCGTGCATGCATGTGTGTATGTAATAATAAAGTATAAGAGATCATAAATTTGAGAAGAAATTAGGAGGGCAGGGGAAGAGTTGAAGGAGGAAGATGGATTGGTGCAAATGAAGTAGCAACTTTTGAAAGCATATCTTTAAAATTCTGGTAAAATGAGTACATAGAAAAGGGAGGTGGGTCTGGGAAAAGTTGAGGGGAGTGAATATTCTGATCAAACCAGGTTGTCTGAAACTCTTATAAAAAAGTAAAATTTGTTTTAAAGAATTCGAGATCACATCAGGAATAGGACAAAGAGATTAAATTCACAGTAATTTTAGCTTCAGTAGCTTTGACCCACTGATTTGCATGTCATTTGTATGTGTATGCACGTGTATATGTATGACAAAAATGGCATTGTGTAATGTATCAACTTTTGAAAGATAATGGTGAATCGATATCTTCCAAATACCAATAAATGCATACTGTTTCAAAGACACACATGGGTAAAATATCCATTTGAAATTCAAGACAGAGTACTACATTTTAAAGTATGTAACAGAATATTAAAAGCCCATTGATATAATTTACAGATATTTACTTTTTTTTTTTTTTTTTTTTTTTTGAGACAGGGCCTAACTATGTATTACTGGCTGGCCTGGAACACACTATGTCGACCAGGCTGCACTCAAACTCACAGAGATCCTCCTGCCTCTGCCTCTGCCTCCCAAGTGCTAGGATTAAAGTTGTGCTCCACCACCCCCCCCCCCCCCCCCTCCACCATGCCCAGTCCTCCTGGCAATCAACCTTTAAGATTACTACTTGTCAAAGTTTGATGCCATGCCAAATATCAATAATTTTCTGAAAAAAATTTCTTTAATGTTCCTCCCTCAGCTAGATGCATAATTAAGGTCAGATTTTCCTCATGTATTTCAACAAAAATTTCCTGTCGATAGAAATTCTACGCAAAAAAGTAGTTATTAATCCAGCTAAAAGTCCATAAAATAATATGACTGTTGGCAAACATTTTTTGTTCTCCAAAATATAGCCATTTTCATAAAGTATATGTTGTTAAATAATGGTTTAATTGCTACTATACTTAAATATATGCAAGCTTTATAAGTCCTAATTTAAATTTTTATTTTGACAGATATAACTACATAGACAAAAACTCTTTGGAAGTTTTCAATAACTTTTAGGAGTAGTCTGAGACAAAATGTCTGAGAATAGAATAAACTAAAAATTATGTTTTATTACTTTACATTTAAAATATTTATGTCTTTTGCATTGCTTATTTGATCACAATGGATGGGTTAAATTTTATAGAATTCTTAACAATGGATTTCCAAGAATCATAGATTACTTAGTGATGGAGATATATTCTGAGAAATGTTTTTACTAGGCAATTTTATCAGTGTGCAAATAACATTGTGTGTACTTATACAAACATCCACAGCAGATGGCTATCATTTGGCATAGCCCTTTGATTTAATCAAGAAATATGATAAAACATGATATGTGTATATATATATATATATATATATATATATATATATATATATACTTACAGATGTAACATGGCACACTGTTTTACAGAAAAAAATTGGAAATAGGAGTATACTCTAAAGATTAATAGTGTAGGACAGCAAAAACATAAACCAGCAGCATTACATCTGCCAGTAACAGTAGTTTGTCATAACTGTAATGTTGTAATTTTATGTGACTATCATCATGGTGGGTTTACACCAGCATTACCACAAAAATGAATTGTGTTCTGCTACAACCTTACAAATAGCTACTAACTAAAATCACTAACTAATAGGCTTGGTTTCAACTCCATGGTAACTGGAGATTAGTTATGATTTCTCACTCTTCTGTAACTGTCTTCTTAGTGTTTCCAGCATTGTATTTGGAAAGTGTCTTGATTGATGACTTTCTGTTGTTAGTATAAAAAAGCCTCAGGAACCTGCTTTCACAATGTAAACTCATACTTAGGGAGACCTAAACCTATGTTTCCAGGACATGGTCACTCATATTTGGCTCCAGAATAAACTACCTCTTTTTCTCTCTGAGGTGAGAGCTGTGTTTTTGTGTACGAGCACTACCTCCATTCAATTCACTGTCCTTTCTCGCCCCATCCATCTTCCCTTAGTTTGTTCTTAAATAATTATTTTGAGTGATTTTTTTATATGTAAATCAAGGACGCTGTAAATCCAGCTTTGTGTAGAACACTTGCTTAACATCAAGACAGCTCTGAGTTGGGGCCATAGCACCTCAAAAATAAAACAAAATGTCATATCATATTTTTTTTTCTCAAAATACACCAAGAGATCTGCCATCTTACATAAACCCAGAATCTTTACAAAGCCCTCACAGGATATGCTCAACTTCAAGCTTCCTCTCCTCTCCTCTCCCTCCTAATTCTTAGTCTGACTCGTGGTGCTGTGGCATTTGAATAGTCTTCACATTTGCTGCTACTGCGTTTCCTCTGAGCCGGCTGTCTCCATCACCTGGGTTAACCCTCCTGCGTTATCAGCTTGTCTCAGATTAAAGGCTCTGCGGTCGGATTACTGCATAAGCATCTTTACTTCCTAAAATCTCAGATCAAAGGAAGAAGCACATTCTGAGAACCGTTTGTAGTTGCAATGATCCTTTCCTCTCTTTTCATCCTTTTATCTTGCTGGGTTTTTTTTTAATGTCACATTCTAACTAAAGGTGTTTTTTTTATTTGTGAGCCATTTTGTTTCAGTTTAGTTAACCAAACTGTCAACTAAATATTGCAGATTGACACTGAGCAGAGGCTCAGTGAAGGAATCTAGAACTCTTCTTTCTGTTCGTACAGTTGGGAACAAACCCTGACTTGTAGCCGTTTCTTAAATATCTAAACCATAAAGCAACAGACTTGATCAAGAACTCCGCTTCCCCGGAAGTAAAAGCGTATGACCCGGGTCAAACGGTGCACTTCCGGTTCCGTACAGCTGCAAACAACATGGCGAGAGCCGGGGAGAAGAGCGTCGGTGGCGGGAAGCGAGGTTTGAAGAGGAAAGCCGCCGCCGAAGAGCCTCAAGAGGCTGCGGTCGCGGGCGATGGGGCGGCGGAGAGCGGGGTGCAGCCCCCGAAAGCGGGTGCCTTCCCCCCGGGCTTCAGTATCTCGGAGATTAAGAACAAACAGCGGCGACACTTGATGTTCACGCGGTGGAAGCAGCAGCAGCGGAAGGTCAGCGCGCGGGGCGTGGGGTGGAGTGGAGGGGTCGCACGGGCGGGCGCGGGGTGGGGTGGAGGGGTCACACGGGCACGCGCGGGGCGTGGGGTAGGGGTCGCACGGGCACGCGCGGGGGTTGCGGGTCCCGCTCTCTAGCGTCAGCCTTCCCGGATGATCCTGGCTGGGCGATCTGGGCTCCTCTGCTCCTTGGGACGCACTCCGGGAAGCCGAGGGTCCCAGAGAAGATGACCCTCTGGCCTCAGAAGGCGCAGGGCTCTGCACCTCGGCTTGGCCGGCCAGCTACAGCGCTGGTTCATTTCTCGGTGTAAATTCCAAATCTCAAACTCTGCTGCTCTGATTGCTTCGGGAGCTCTTCCTGAAGTTAGTACTGCGAAGTGTCGGTAACAACTGCGTTTGCTCGCTACCGCCTGTACTCGCGCTGTTCTGGGAGTAAACATAAGCTGAAACAGAGACTTGCAGGGCTTGCCAAGATCATAAGGCTTATTTGTGTCTGAATTGCAGTTTGAAAAACAAAATTCCTTATTACTGCATACATAAAAACGTGATCTTTGAATTTTTATTTGCTTGTCTCATTTGTTTGAATCTTTTTGTAAGTGCTACTGGAGTTAGTACAATGGTTGTGTCACCTATTTTGATTTGCAAGTATGAGGGAGGAATGTTCTAGAAGACTTCTTTGGACTGTGTGGATGTGGAGGCACTACAAAATTATATGTATACTTTCCTATAGTGTGTCAAACATTTTCTGTAGAAGTCAGGAGATACTGGTGTATAGCAAAAAGTTCCTATTGATCTTAAACGCTTATTTTGCTTATAAAATAGAAGAATAATTAGTGGAAACATCCTAAAAACACATCTCTCATTTCTCTTTATTTTTAGTGCTTTCCAGAAGTCATTGTCATAACCATGATCTTTAGGGTGTAAGCACCATGGGGAAAAAATACTTGTTATATGTTTGATTTAATTAGAAGCTTTATAGTAAAAAATTAAAGCTACTGCAAGTGTAAATGTTCAGACTTAAGTCATTTTGACGAAGCAAGCTCTTTGTTAAATAAATCCTATTGATTAGGCTGCCCATTTGTGGTTCAGTAATTTAACTATTAAAGGAAAGTCTGTGTCTGGTGGGAGATGGTAGTATACAACTGATATCCAAACACAAAGGAAGCAGAGGCAAGAGGGTTATCAGAAGCAAGCCTGGGCTACCTAAGCAGACCTCTAAAAAGTTTTGTGTGCTTACTTTAAAAGATGATAATAATTCTTAGACTGTTCTAGAACTAATTTGTGGTTTCAGTATAAGTTTGTAAAATAACTGCTGGTTTTTCAATATTGTTTGTTTTTATCCCATTAGGAAAAGTTGGCAGCTAAGAAAAAACTTAAAAAAGAGAGAGAGGCTCTTGGTGATAAGGTAAATAAGGTTTTTAGCCATGTAATTTGTCTTATATTAAGTAGAATTTCCTGATACTATGTTGCTCGCTTTCTTCTAAAACATTTCAGAGGTTTGAAAATAACGTAACAAATACCTTTCTACTCTTTACTCAGCTTAGCAAATAGTGGTGGAAGCTCATTGCCTGTTCTAAAACTGTGACATGGTTTCACCTTCTCCTGACTGTACCTTCCTTAGTGTGTTGTGCACAGACAGTGAGCACAGTGATGCTGTTGTTCAGGAAGCAGAGAAGGCCTCTGTGGCTCCGGGACGGGGGACTCCCCGCTCTAGGCCTGAGCGTTTAGCTCTTGTGACTTCAAGCTAAAAGAACTACTAAATACTCGTGCATTGTTGCACAACTAAACTCTTCATTTTTAAAGTTTTTTACACATGTGCCTGGTTTATAATTTATACTTCTAAAAATTTTAAAGCATGTGGTTCTCCCCACCTTTATCTCATATAAGTACCAAGTAAGAATAAGGATTCCTGAGGAAGGCAAAAACATTCAGACTGTACACAAACTAAGCATTCTACTTTTTCATGCATTGTCCAAATGATATTAGTTTAAATCACATAAAATCATCAATATTAGGCTATTTTGATCTTCAAAGTTCTAATAAATCATGTAATATTAGTATCTCCAAAATTCCCGTAATCAGCTAATTGCAGCAAATTGGTGTGCTAATCAACTTTTAACATTATCACTGGCCCTGGATTGGGGATGTAGCTTAATAGGCTTTCAACTTGAGTATACAACACCCTGCCTAAAAACACAACAAAAATCAGTTTTTGTACTGAAAGATGACTTCCTAGAATTATATTCAAAGATTAATAAGGGCCAGCAAGATAGTTTAGTAAGGTAAAGGTGCTTGCTGCCAAGCATGGTAAACTGAATTTAATCCCTAGAACCCATGAGGTGGAAAGAGAGAATCACTCCCACAAATTTCACACCTTAAACAAATATCTCCACCCAACATCATAAATAATTTATCAGTTCATGTTTCCTTCATATCTCTACATAATATCCATGTATTTTGAAGTAGTTTTAGTATATTCTTGTAATTCTGTTCTCCTTGGCAGTTTGTTGATGCCATTTCTTGAGCTAAGCTGATAATTCTGCAGTATCTGCTCATGTGAGATGGACTGTGTTAGCAATTACCCTGCGGTATTGGACATTTGTTATATTGATGTTTATTTCCATTACGAATGACCACCCCATACAGACCTTTTATTTCTTATCATAAATTCCCCCAAACAGAATTACTAGGTCATTGGATAGACATACCACATTTTTTAGTAGATTTCAGGAAGTATAGAAGCAGTCACCTGGATTTGTACCTTTGTGGGGTTTTTTTTTTTTTTTCCATTTTGTTAATTTCCTTTTTACTGTTAGATATTTTTCTTAGAGATGAATAATTTTTGTGATTTCTGCTACTTCTGCCTATTTTTTAAGTCATTGGATCCATATTTACCATGTATATGTCTCTTCAGATTGTTAAACGCTAACATTACTCCATTTTGTTTCAAGAATTTATGTGACAGTAGTTGTGGTTTGAAATAAAGAACAGGTTGTTTGAAAGTTATTTGAAGACTGGTTTCTCAACTGTGATGTAAAGTAGTTAATGAAATGCTTCTAAAATGTGGTGCTTTCCATCTTAGGCTCCTCCAAAGCCTGTTCCCAAGACCATTGACAATCAACGAGTCCCTGATGAAACCGCAGTAGACCCCAATGATGAAGAGGTAATGTCAGAAATCTGAATGCTCACCCTTGGTGGCTGTAAAGCAGGGTACCCGCTTCTTCCCTACCTCCTTGGCCCTTATCCCTCTCTCTGGTATTTGGCCCTCCCAGAACATTTGGAACGGCGCCACATCATGCCAGCATGGTGACCTACATATGTTGCTTCACTTAGATCTTTCTTAAATACTGAAAGTATATTTCAGTAAATTTTGTGATCTTTCCCACACTGGTTTCACGTGTAAGTCTTGTTAGAGCTACTCCTGGTCTGCGGCTTATCCTTAGGGCACATGCATCTCTGAAACTTGCTTTGTTCGCTCGTTTGTAAAGAGCCAGTTGAGTTTTTGGGTAGTGGTCCTCTGACCATAGCTTACCTAAACTGACTCTAAAAATTATCTAAATACTGGCTTCATTTTGATTTTATATAATTATTTCTCCAATGATAAGCGTATATCTTGCTTTATTTTTTTCCTACTTCTGTGCGACTGGAACTTCTGATACAATGTTGAGTAAATAGAAAAGGCAGTGATGGTGTCCTTGCCTTGTCCTGATTTGAAAGAACACTGCTGATACAGTCTCCTTGATGTGTACGTCAAGTACTCCAGCCCAAGAGATTTTCTAATTCTCTTTCTAATTGACCCAGCTCACTGATTATTGTGTATATTAATTTACAAATATTTGAAAATATTCTAGATTTCCTTCTTGTGGGTGACATCTATTAATTCTTTCGCTTGCTTAACACACTTTCTTTCAGTTAAAGAGAGGTTTTTAAGTCCTGGCATGTGGTCTGTTCTGAGGATGTTGTGTTGCCCTTGAAGAACATGTGTTTCCTATTATTTTGGGAGGGATTGTTGTGTTGCTTGGTCGGCTGCTGCATCTCACATATTCTTTCTGAGTGTTAATTGACTTGTCACTGAGGGCTTGACTTGAGTACTATACCTCTCAGCTGTCTGCTTCTTCTGTTACTTTGACTCTCCGCTTCCGATTTTAGTTCTTTTGTTAACCTCGTGCATTCACAATCATATTGCTCTATGAAATTACTTGTGTTTATTATAATTACATTTTCTTGATGTACTCATCCTTGACCCCATAGAAAATATTGCCTTTGCATTGAGCAGTACTTGTTAGTGTCTGTTTTGTCTTATGTACATGGAGCCACTTAAACTCTGCCCTAGGGACTCTCTCCACAGTATGCTTTTCCATGTTTTGCTTTGAAGTTATTCATGGACTTGAATGTAATATGTATCACTTATCAAGAGCATATGGTTGGATCTTGCTTTTTGGTCAGCCTGAAAGTTAACCTTAATGTAAGTTATAAGCATAGCTAGACTTTTGCGTCCATCCATCCCCTACCCCACCCCCACCTTGTCCTCAGCTCTTCCTTGGCTGTTGTCGTTTGTGGTAGTTTTTCACTGTACTGCTTTAATTCTTCTTGATTTTTAGGCTGGTGTTCTTTTAGTAGTTGCCCTTAGAATTACAGCGTGCCTGGGCTGAGAGCTTAATTCTCAGCACTGGAAGGAAACAGGCAGAAGGCAGCGTGGATCTTTAACCATCCCAATCTGCTGTGAAGCTGCATGATTCTGCTAAACTGCAGAGAGACGGTGCTGTTAGAGTTGGTTCCCTCCATCCGGGCGTGTCATACACCTGGTGCTGATGGTCATCCACCACATGCTGTCTGTGAACAACCTGGAGTCATAGTGACTGCTTGAATGCATCTGGAGCTTTTCAAAGAAAGCAGAGTGTGTCCATGTAGTTCAGTCTTTAAGTACTGCACCTTTATCGTTTAGCACCTGTTTCCTAGGTCTGCCTTCCCATCTAGTGTCATTTCTTTTGTCTTCATGGCAGATTTCCTAGCTGCTAATTACCCCCGGGTTGTTTACTGAAGATACGCTTTGCTTTCATTTTCAGAGACAACTGTTCAGAGTGTACGTCTGTTGCTGGAGAGCTTCTCTCCAGATCCCACCAAGCCCCGCAGTACCATAACCCACATATAAAATAAACACACAGACCCTTATATTGCTTACAAACTGAATGGCCGTGGCAGGCTTCTTGCTAACTGTTCTTATATCTTAAATTAACCCATTTTTATAAATCTATACCTTGCCTCGTGGCTTACCAGCATCTTTACATGTTGCTTGTCCTGGTGGTGGCTGGCAGTGTCTCCCCTCCTTCCTGTTCCCTCAATTCTCCTCTCTCCTTGTCCCGCCTATACTTCCTGCCTGGTCACTGGCCAGTGTTTTATTTATATAGAGTGATATCCACAGCACTTCCCCTTTTCTTCTTTTTTTAAAAAGGAAGATTTTAACTTTAACATAGTAAAATTACACATAACAAAACAATTATCGAGCAAGAATTATAGTTACAATATTAAAGAAGATGTCCTATCTTATATTTGTGAGTTTAAGGTTTTATATCTAACTTATCTTTTATCATAACTGAAGAAATTGCAACTATCTAGTCTTTAACCACATCAAAGACCTCAGAAGGATATAATATTACCTGAGAAACGGGAGAAGGATGTAAGCAACTTTCGGGAGTCTTGCAGGATAGAGACAGCTGACAGCCTGGACAGTCACCTAATGTTCTTTGTAAAGTTGGGGCATCAGTCTTTAGCTCACAGGCCTAGAGTCTCTCTGTCATTTTTTTCAGTGTCCTGTAGAATGTCTGGCAGTTTTCTCTGCGAAGCAGAAACCTGAAGGACCATCTTGTCAAGCAAAGTTTAGTGGTCATCCTTCCATGGGTCTGCAACCCTGGTGTGACCTTCCCCCTACCAATTTTGATTCTTGTTTTCTGCTCCAGGCTACTCCCTCATCCTGGAAGCTGGTCCTGATTTTTCCTTCCACCAGCACGACGAGATGGGTGTAATAGCATTAGTCAGGACTGGGGTTCTTGCCCATATCTGCAGCCAGTTTGCAAGAATACCCACATCTGAGTTTGTGCCCTGACAGTATTTTTGGTAGCTACGCAGTTTATACTGTAACTGTGCAGGTGACTCAGCCTCTTCGTGTCACTATTAATGTCCCCTCCTGCACCTGTCAGCTCACAGTCAGTCAAGCAACACTTTAAAATCCAGGCTCAGTGAACTGTTGGGTATAAAATAATCTCTCCTCTGTTCTCAGGTCGCTTATGATGAAGCTACAGATGAATTTGCTCCCTACTTCAACAGACAGACATCTCCAAAGATTCTCATCACGACATCGGATAGACCTCATGGGGTAAACACATTGATACCTGTAGTCCATGAATTGTTATATTTAAATGGTCCATTCAGAAAAGTGTAATAGTTAATTGCCTTTGAAAATGACAGTGAATAAGCTAAAGAAAAATAACTGATGATATGATGTAGGGTTACTGAGCACAGTTCTTGAGGAATTTTATGACCTTGACAACTATTAACATCATGGCTGGGTAACTCCTTGTTATGAAGTGCTGTCCTGCTCATTATGGGATGTTTAGCAACATCCCCAGTTTCTGTCAATTATGGGCCACCAGCAGCCCCACTCCCTGCTCCAGTCCTAGCCACCAAGTGTCTCCAGACACCGCCATGTCTCTGTCTCCAGGAAGTAGCACTACTCCTTGGTGAAAACCTGTGCCTTTGATACATGAGACATTGCTCTGCTTTCGTTCTTCCCTGTCTTGCTCACCTCGGGTAATATTACCTTGATTCATCGTTATTCCTGTCCTTACAAGTATATCCTTATTCTTTCTTACTCTCAGTAATTTTTCTTATTTTCTTACAGAGGACAGTACGACTCTGTGAGCAGCTCTCAACAGTTATACCAGATTCACATGTTTATTACAGAAGAGGACTGGCTCTGAAAAAAATTATTCCACAGTGCATTGCAAGAGATTTCACAGACCTGATAGTTATTAATGAAGATAGGAAAACACCGAGTATCCTTTGGGTTTGTTTTTAAGGAAATTTTCCTGTTCCTTTCCTCGTCTGTTTTTAAACATATTTGAAAGACTAGGAAAGGATTTCTATCACTTTTAGAATGAACATTTTTCCATAGCATTGCATCTCTATCCAAGATGCTGTAAGACATTTTTACTCATGAAAACATTTATCAGGTAAGTGTCACAGCTAAAACACTGCTGTAACCTTAGTAAAGGATATAACAACAGTCAACCTGCCATAGTACTTCAGGCCACTAGTCCTGCCTACTAACAACACTGTTCCAGCGACATGCGGGCAGGAGGGCTTCGTGGGGACGCTTGAGCCGGGCCTGATGAATGAGACAGGAGTCGTGAGTGGGGAAGGAGGAGGCAGCATGAACGCTTTGACCCAGGAGATACCGTGTCGTTTGGTATAGCTTCATCTTAGGGTGTCAGGAAGCACATTGTTCTGAGGAGGGAAGCTGTGCTTTGTGCTCGGTGGTGGTGTGGGTGCTAGTAACAGTGGAACTTTCTCTGAGTCTCACACCCGACATAAATGTCATCTGACCCCAAGGTATCTGTGGAGATGAAAGAGTTAAAATACATCTAGATTTCTTTTTATAGTTGCTATTATTTCTTCAATAGTGCCTATAATTTCAGTATCTAGGAAATGACCAGGTGGGTGAGTCAGATTAGTTAAAATTTGTAAAAATAGCAATACGACTATCTTCTGCCACAGGACAACATTTTTTTATACACTGTCCTAATATACTGTATTTTTTAAATCCATTTTTCACAGCTTTCATTGGTTTTTTTTTATTCTCTTTTTTTTTTAATTTTTTTTCCTTATTCTTCTTATTTTCTTTCTTTTTTTCCTCTTTCCTCTTCTTCTTTATCTTTCCTTTCTTATATTTCTCTTACAAACCCTTGTGTCGAGGGCTGACTTTCAATAGATCGCAGCGAGGGAGCTGCTCTGCTACGTACGAAACCCCGACCCAGAAGCAGGTCGTCTACGAATGGTTTAGCGCCAGGTTCCACACGAACGTGCGTTCAACGTGACGTCATTGTTTTTAATATAACTTAAGTATATTATTTTGTTTGCCTGTTAGTTTTCCTGAAACTAAAATAGACAAAAACTATCTTTTTAATGTGGCACTTGCTGTTCAGATTATGATTTGGTTTGGCTAGGTTATTATGATTTTTTGTATGTCTAAATATTCCAGAAAGTAACCATTTTTAAAGGGAGTGCTGCCTCTGTAATTGCTTCTCTACACAATACGGCAGGGTCTGTGGGTTTCAGCAGTTGTCATTTACAGCTGCTAATAACAAGATTCATCAATTTAGTGTTTTCTCTTCGCTTTAATATTTCTTATAGGTACACAAATGACGCCATTTCTAGCTTTTACAAAGCCTGCCTTGTCTTGGCAAAATAAGTCTTTGTGTGTCTGAAACGTTCATTATTTTGTTTTACCATTTAATCACCTTGTAGAACCAGCATTCAGTCTCTTTTCTTCATTACTGAAACAGGCACAGTGACTGTTTTGCATTATTTGTGTTAGTTTAACAGTACAACTTATGTATGTACCAAACAAACAAAACCAATTTATTTAGGAACTGATGAATTTGGAATCTGTACTTTGCTTTTGGCACAAGTCACAATTTAATAGGAATGTTCTAGATAGAATTCAAGCTTTTACAAAGGTTGGGGGAAATTATTTTAGATTTACTGGTCTCCTTAATTTTCATGGTTTTGTGAATGTGCAAACATTAAGAAATAAGAAAGTACTTGGCTATATTTCATGAAGTTGGACTTAGTGAATCTTTAACTAGAAGAACTCAATATTTGCTGGTAGCTTGTTTAAAAATAAACAAAACCCAGTTCTAATACTGAGGTTAACAGAAGTTGGGGGAAAAGGCATTTTCCTGACTTATAACTGCCATTTTAGGTGATGGGCACTGTGGTCAGTTAATTCTGACTGCATGAAAAGGTGGCATTTGCAGCAGTCCTTAGTGGAGAAGCAAAATGCTGCAAGTGTTTGAAATACCAGGCAGAATAGCTTCATTGTATATGGTATGTGAGATTGTATGAGGACCTTCAAGTCAGGAGACATTGGGGAAAGTGGATCTAAGAGCTGTAGTTTGTACCTACATTACTGTGTCAAACTAATGTCTTTATTCTGAACACAAGTCAATTGTGACAGACGGTAGAAAATTAGCTACTGCTATTGAAACTGTGATATGTAGTTCTTCCCTTGTCATTAGAAAGTATGGGGGTGATAAAATGACCCAGCTAAATCCTATATGGCTTAGTTTAGAGAACCAAGGGCCAAATCCAGACTTATCTATGTTAGAAACTGAACTTGAAGTAGAGAGCACCAACTGTAACCTTATTTTAATGATACAGGTGGAAAGTATCAACTAAGAAAAGTAGGATGGAAGTGGTTATAGAAGTGAAAATGTTAAATGAGAGCAGTAGGTAGATGAATGGCAAGTTGAAGTCAGTATTGTTTTATAAATCTCAGATTGTATGCACAGATGGGAAATGGTTTGGATTAGGGATGGTCTTAATTTTCTGCTACTGTGACAAGCTGCCATGACCAAAGCAATTTATAAAAGAAAGCATTTAATTAGAGGACAGCTTTCAGTTGCAGAGAGTGGGTCCATGACTATCATGGCAGGGAATATGGCAGCAGGCAGGCAGGCCCATGGCACTGGAGCATTCACTTACATCTTATCTACAAGTTGGAGAGGGAGGAGGAGAGAGAGGCAGAGAGACTGGGTCTGGTGAGGCTTTTTGAAATCTTAAAGCCCTCCCCAGTGACACACCTTTAAGGCCACACCTCTAACCCCTTCTTAAACAGTCCACCAACTGTGAACCAAACATTCAAATATATGAGCCTATAGGGGTCATCCTCATTCAAAACACCACGTTTTTAAAGACTTATTTATTATATATACATGTATATCTGCATGCCAGAAGAGGGCACCAAATCTCATCACAGATGGTTTTGAGCCACCATGTGGTTGCTGGGAACTGAACTCAGGACCTCTGGAAGAACAGCCAGTGCTCTTAACCACTGAGTCATCTCTCCAGCCCAGT
The DNA here is from genome assembly GCF_004664715.2 of Peromyscus leucopus. NCBI lineage: Eukaryota > Metazoa > Chordata > Mammalia > Rodentia > Cricetidae > Peromyscus > Peromyscus leucopus. The sequence goes on along the minus strand of NC_051068.1, from coordinate 117,605,803 downwards.
TGATGCTTTTTTTAAAAAATTGGGTGTAATATAGCTTCTCCTGGCTGCTTTTAGTCCATCAGTTTTCAACCTGTGGGTCACGACCCCTTTGAGGGGGTTGAACAACCCTTCCACAGGGGTCACCTAAGACCATCAGGAAACTCGTATTTACATTATGATTCATAACAGTAGCCAAATTACAGTTATGAAGTAGCAACAAAATAATTGTATGGTTGGAGGTCATCACAGCATCAACTGTTTTAAAGGATTGCAGCATTTGGAAGGTTGAGAACCACTACTCAGTAAAAACAGCTGCCAAAGGGTTCAAAATCCAGGCTTCTGTAAACTATTTTCATCCCTTTAAGTACTTTGTAATTTTGGAATTTGGTCAGAGTTGCCCAAGCACAGGTCTTGAAATTTCATCCTCTTGCTTAAGTCTCTGGGCAGCTGGGATTGCGGGCCTGGGCCTTCGATCCCAGTTTGTATTTTGTCCACCTGTTTAAACTAAAAGCTGCTGCTAACTGGAAGCCTGTGGTCAGCCACTGCTCTGTTTTGCCTGCATGGGCTGTCACTGGGCACCAGCCCTAACTTACTCTGGTGCCACAAACCCTTGAGTGCTGGTCTGTCTCTTGTAGCTGAGACTCCGGTGCTTTTGGCTGCTCTACTTGCTGGTAGGCAGGTCTCTTATATTTAATCTGTAGTGCTCTACTTGCTGGTAGGCAGGTCTCATATTTAATCTGTAGTTTATAGTGTCTAGCATCATTCCGCTCATGCTAGATTATAATGGATTATAAAGGTTGATTTAAGTTCTCATTAATCTGAAGAGCTTCTCTCTTCTTAAATAGCAGCTTTGACTTCACTGTAAGAGGAATTTGCGATCCTGTGATCCTCTTATGTCCTAATCTTACAAACAGGACACACAAGTGGAGGTGAACTTGCATACTAGTAGCATTGAATCCCATCTTTTTTCCTTCTTGAGTAGTGGCCATTGGATAGACATTTGTTGTTGTGTATGTTCACTTTGAAAGCCCAGGATACCCTATTGTGAATGATGCTATTTAAGTATAAAAACAAAAAGTAAGACTATTGTAGATTAATACATATTTTTTTGTAAGATTTGATGTGGTTTGACTTTGGTTTGGTAGGAAAAGTTCAGCTAACCCAGAAGAACAAATACATCCATCCACTAATTTCTAGGTGCCCTCAAGCATACAGAAGACAACTTATTTATGCAATTTAGGGCTTAAACTATAATTTGGTATGCTTCTTAACCTTTGTGAACAGATGGCCTTATTTTGAGTCATTTGCCAAATGGCCCAACTGCTCACTTTAAAATGAGTAGTGTTCGTCTTCGTAAAGAAATTAAGGTGAGTCTTGTGTACTCTTTGATCAATACTGATCTCAGGTTATCAGTAGATGCTTAAGGATCTAATTGATTTTAATTATTTGATCTTCTGATGACAGCAAGTTCTCTACTGAGATATGTTGCAAGACCATAAACAATTTTGATAATAGCAGTAGTCCATGTTGCCATGAATGTTTTTATAGTAGTTTACTTTGGGATGTGTTCAATACATATTAACATATTAAATATATCTTTGTGGGTTTGATAGGCCATCTCTTACATATTTGTCATTTAAAAATTTTTTTAAAGTCAGGATTGGTGGCTCCTGCAGTAATCCCAGAACATGGTGCCTGAGGCAGAAGTAGCAGTTTTAGGGTAAAGCTGAGCTAAGAAGTGCCAGACCAGTCCAAGCTAGAGTGAGACCCTGTGTAAAAGCAAATTATTTTTAATGGACCCAAAATTATAATGTATGAATTTTCTAATTCTCTTTACTGGGTATTATATTTTTTAATTTTTCCAGAGACGAGGCAAAGATCCCACAGAACATGTTCCTGAGATAATTCTGAATAACTTCACAACACGGCTTGGTCATTCCATTGGACGCATGTTTGCGTCTCTCTTTCCTCATAATCCTCAATTTATTGGAAGGCAGGTTGCCACATTCCACAATCAGCGGGATTACATCTTCTTCAGGTTTCACAGGTAAGGGCAGATGTTAACTTGGACTTTTATGTCACTATAAACCTGTGTTCTGATATAAGTCCTTTAAGCTTTGCCATAGAAAATTAGTTTGAATGAAACTAATTGTTGTTTAACCTTTGTCTCTGAAGATATATATTCAAGAGTGAAAAGAAAGTGGGAATTCAGGAACTTGGACCACGTTTTACCTTAAAATTACGATCTCTTCAGAAGGGAACCTTTGATTCTAAATATGGAGAATATGAATGGGTCCATAAGGTATGTGGTGATTGCTCCAAAGCCCATTTTAACTATATTATTTACATGTTAAGGTGTGTGAGAGAATCTTCTCCCATGAACTAGAAAGAAGCAATCTGATGTGGTCTCTTGGGCTGCTATTAACCTGGAATTGCTTGAAGTGGCCCAAAGTACAGTGGTCTTTAAATGAGACCCAACACTGACGTAGGATTGGGCAAGTCTCAGGCCAGCTGCCCAGCAGTGTCTGAAGCCTGGTGACTCTGCTGCACTGTTTGAGAACCAGCGCTGTTGGACATTTGGAAAGCCTCTTAAGACAAATGAGAGTATCTGTAAAGCGTCCTTTTCTGCCTAGTTAGCAGCAGTACTATTTCTCTATTTCTGCACTACACACAGGCTGAGAACAGAAATTCCCAGCAGTTAAATTAGCCCTGAAGACTGACTGTCGGGGCTCAGACATACCCAGAGTGTTGGCACTATTACTCATAAAGATCTATGAAAGCCAGCCTTTACTATCCCACCTAAGTTTTTCATTGTCTTTTCTCCCCTTTAATTTTCAGCCACGGGAAATGGATACAAGTAGAAGAAAATTCCATTTATAAAGTATTGAGAGAGTAGTATTGAATTTTGCTGGACAGGCTTGTCTTGAAAAACATGGTAAATTATTTAACAAAGCACCCTTTTCAAAATGGAGTTTATTGATTTTTGTAAATCTTATATTTGAACAAATGACCAAGTGCCATGAATTTCTACTGTGTTGTTGTAAATATAAATATAATTTTGGTGAGGTACAAAGTCCTAAACCTTGCTGTCATTTTGCATTAATTGTGAATTTTGTTGGAATGAAGATTCAAACTTTCTAATTTTCACTCCCAGAGAACTTGTAGGCTAGGAAAAGTGTAGCCCTGATTTAATACACCAGTCTCAAGAGGCCAGATTGATTACCAGGACTTGGCACAAAGTTACAGGTCACTGGAGTTAACCTTTCAATTCCTGTTTTCTTGCTCATTTTTACCTAATTACCTTCTCCTGTCCTACTTCATTCATACTCATTGTCTTGAGTTCTCAAGTCCTGCCCCATTTCCCTCCGCTCGCCCATACCACACACACATAGTGTTTCTCTGTGTAGCTCTGGCTGTCCTGGAACTCCTTCTGTAGACCAGGAAGCCTCGAACTCAGAGATCTGCCTGCCTCTGTCTCCCAAGTGCTGAGATTAAAGGCATGTTACACCATCATCCAGCTCAAGTTCTTGATTCTTCAAGAGGACTCTTATTTCCAAAGTGAAGCAACTACCTTCCTGGTATAACTGCTACATACACTACAAAGCATTTTGTTTTGTTTGGAATCTTTTGTTGTCTGTGTGAGCCCAGAGGACAATGTCAAGCGCCTGTCTTCCCTTTCTGCCTAGTTTATTAAACAGTCTTTCTTTAAACCTAGAGCTCACCATTTTAACCCATGCTGGTGGCCAACAAACCCTCTCCTCCCACGTGCTAGGGTTCTAAGCATTCACAGCCATGCTCAGCTTTTTGTAAAGATGGCAGGGATCTGAATTCAGATCATAATCACATAGCAAGTACTCTTACCCACTGGGCCTCCTCTCCACCCATATTTGGAATATTTAAAGTAATTCCTGTAACTAACTGAAAGAAACTGGAAGTCTCCCACTCTTTGAACAAGATTTCTAATTGTTCTGTAAGTTAAGAGGTGGTATTGAAAAGATTAATATACAGCGCATTTCATTAACATTAACAAGGCCAGAAATTTGTATGCTGTTTTATTGTATGCTACAGCCAGTGTATATAAAATAGTTAAACCTTGTGAAACAGAAATCCATGAAAATTCAGAGAGGTAGATGTTAAGATCTGACAAGTAGAAGATTGTATATTATGGCACGCGTTATAGAGAAGCTTTTGTACAGACTCCAAATTTAGTTCTCTTGAATATCCACTGGTTCATGAAAAGTGGTTTGAGAAACCTGATGGGAGAAAAGAAAAAAGATAAAAATGTTTAAAAAAAGTTATTGATACTTTATAACTAATATTTAAGCAAGGACAATTGTTTTTCATTTTTGAAAATGGTTTATGTTATGCCTATTTTTCTGAGTAATAACATACAGATGATCCTTTTCCACCTCACAGTGGTGTAAAGGGCTACCTGGGCATGTTCGGTAATGCTGTTCTTCTGAGATGCTGTGTAGTAGCAGCAGTGAGGTGACATTCCCTAGTCCACTCCAGGACCAAGACTGGTCAACTACCAACCCCTCGCTGTGCTGCTAAGTCAGTAGACTTGATAGGTGAGAGTGTGACATATCTTCAGTCTACAAAAGGCTCTAAAATCCAACTTTCCCCTAGTTTTTACAACAGGCAAAGTACCTATCAACCCGTTTTATGGAGTCTTATAGATGACATCACTAAAATTACTACTGATACTTTTCATAATAAAAAGGTAAACATAAAAACATTCAGTAAGGAAAATCCAAAGCTCCTTTGAAAAAATGATTTACAATGAAGTCACTTTGTTCACCTACACACAGAAAGCATGCAAGAGTCCTGAACATACTGCTGTCAGCAGCATCAACAACCTTACTGCAGCCCATTGGAGGAATGAATAGACGATGTATGTATGCGGCGGCAGAATACTAGTTAGCAGCTTAAATGACTGAACAATCCATACAGGATAAACACAGATCTCAAAAATTAAAGCAATAGTTATACACTTAAAAACAGTATTATCTTGATACTATAAAATACAGTTAAGTTCATGTATATAGGGGAAAGAAAAAAAGGCATAACAACTTCACGGTAAGTTATTACAGAAAGTAGTAAAAGTAAAACCTGTTTTTAAAAATTAACAAGGTGTAAAAAAAATTAAACATTTGAGTACTTCATAACAAACACTGAAGAAGTACAGAACCTCTGGGGAAAAACAGAAGAAAACATTTAGCTTCACTTAATAGCAAATTGAGCGTGCACCACACACACACACACACACACACACACACACACACACACACACAACCTGAGTGGAAGGCCAAAGATGGGCAGTGATAATCAGGTATTATTAAAACTTCCACGCCATTGTTTGGTAGTTTTACCACTAACGTATACAGCCAGCCACCAAAATGTCAGCCTTGGCCATGGTCTCAAACTTGGAAACTGATACTAAAGTAATTGACATGTTACAGCTCAGCTGCTGAAAGCCCTGTGAATATTTACTGACACAGAAATGCTCTTAAGAGGAAACACATTAACAACAACGGTCATTTCCTTTCTGCATCCTCTGTTGCTAAACTACTTAGGCTGGTTTTACTTTTAAAAGCTGGGTATAGATGCCAGTGATTTTCTTTTAGTCCATGTCTTTAATGTCCACTAGACCATCAGCAGAGCTACAGGTTCTGGAGCCTCAAACCTTAGAACCCCTGGGTTATAATATGCACTTCAAGTTTTCCTTTACTGCTGGAATTAACAGGCTTAATTTTATTTTGAAATCTGGGTTCTTATCTCAGTTATTTATAAGTGTAAATCATTTAAACACTGAAGTGTGGACTCTTAAAAACAAAAAGGCTATTAATAGGACTTCAGACGTTTTATATTAGATGAAAATAAATTAATCTGTAAAAATGCAAGAACTGAGTTTAAAAAAGAATTTTTAGTAAATCATAAAAATATGAAACTCCTTGAGACCCCCAATGAATATTGCCAAAAGCCAGAAACTATTAACACTGTTAAATATGAAGATATGAGCTGGACTGTTAACACTATTTCTTCATGGAGAACCTGTTACCTAAAAGCAGCTTTATTCCCCTTCTCCTTGATGTTTCAAAAAGCCTTGTATTCTTAACTAATCATTATATTTACTGGAACAGTACTTACACTTCCTGAACACTCACTCCCAAATCTACAAAGCCTATGTAATAAGGTATTTTAGGAAGCAGCTTCCTGGACTTTGAGTCAGAATGTTAGTATAAGGGTGTGTACTACACACAAAGTACTTTTTAATACACAGTTTAAGTTTGCTTCCCAATTCAATACCATTAACTAATGTACCAAAGATTACAAATGACAGTATCCTTTAATTACATTTTAAATTAGCTGAAGTAGTTTTGGCCACATCTTTGGATCAACAGGTTTTTTCACACATGGTATTTGATCTAGAAACTCTTGACAGATGTACTAAAGAGCAAGTGATTCATTGTCTTAATCCTCAAATCCAGTTCACTGCCAACAAGTGCAAATCTCTCTCTCTTTTTAATGTTTTCTCAACAAATGGAAATAAAGGTAAAACCTGTTCCTTATTCCAGATGCCTGTGCCATGTTTGCTTATTCCCCAACCACCTCGGCTCTCTTACAGTTTATTCAGAGCCACCAGAGTACTGACAGAGTCGGTCCTATAAGGACTATAAATTTTGTTAAAGTTTCAATTTGATAACGTACAAACACATGCCTGTGATAGTGGAGTTTTGTGACTCTCATACCTTAGAGAGTTATACAGCACTCTTTATAGAAACCATTAGTCTTATGATTACTAATCAAGTTTTCACTATACTTCAAAAACAAGAAATTTGGAAAACAAAATTATAGGGATATATGTTGTCATTACTACAAATAAAAACCTAGAAACCTAACTGGTTCTTTTATATGGAAAGGGGGTGATATGAAGAAAACTTACCTCAGATACATGACTACAAAAAGGAGCAGACTTTCTGGGGTCTGAAGGGATTTGTACTTGAAGACACTCCAGTTAGCAGAGGGTCATGTTGAGCATTCTGCAGACAAAACTGTTTCAAGTCTGCAGCTGCCTGGGAAACCTATAAATAACAATGAGAGTGGAGAAATGTCCGTTGGTAAGGTTTAATGGTCTTTATACATCTGAAAACACTTAAAATAGAAGGCACTTCAAATAACTGACAGCTGACAGTTCACACTGGCTTATACTTAAAACACGTAGTAAAGGAAACTGGTTTTACTATTTTTTTCTACTTACTGCAGGCATCAAATGATTCAATATGAAATACAATCCCCTTTATCTGTGGAGCACAGCATGTCTTGTTTTTATATGACAGGCTGTTCAACAAGCCCTAACTAACAGCTTGATTTGGGGAGCATAGGATTTGTTTTGTCTCATATAGCCCAGGCTGGCCTCAAAGTTTTTATGTAATAAACCATGAACATCTGAGCCTCTTGACTCTACCACCTGAGTGCCGGGATTAAAGGCCTGCCCCAGCCAGCCAGGTTTATGCAGTGCTGGGATCGAACTCTGGACTTCTGTATTCAACTCTGGACTTTCTGTATTCGTAGGCAAACACTAACACCTGAGTTACATCACTAGCCTAATGGCTTGTGTGTGTGTGTGTGTTTTTTTTTTTTTTTTTTATTAAAAGTAGTATCTACGTAGTATTAGTAGTTCAACAAAAAGATTAACATAGGGAAACTGTCTTGAAAGCAAACTGGAAATGCCCATGAACCTAAGGTAACAAGCATAGAACTCAGACAACCAAATGTATACCCATCCATATACTGTCTTGCATTTAAGTGAGACATGCATTCATTCATCTAAGCACCTACTATTACATATATTCTGGTTAGAAGATCTAGGAATATAAAAAAGAATACTGAAATCCTATTTGGCTTGCACTGTATACATATAATAATACTGCCAAATCACATTTGAGGCAAGTACAGTGTTTTTTAAAGACAGGCTACTCAGAAAGGTTGTTCAACTGGGCCAGAGTTCTACTTCCAGAACCCACATAAAGGAAGAAGCAACCAACTCTGTAAGGTTGTTCTCTTAACTACCTCCCTGTATGTACCATGGCACATATGCCCACATACACTATGCATACACAATCCTTTTTAAATTAAAGCTGTTAAACTAAGGTACACTTAGCTTTTCAAGTCACAAGAAACAGGGTGGAAGGTTGTCAGAGCCAGGTTTTAGACCCAAAACAGTTGAGTTCAAAGCCAGACTGGCTCCTTAGAGAAACCCTATCTCAAACTAGTTGATTGAGTACAAATACCAACACAACAAACTGAATGGTTATGTAGACCACGAATGACTAAAAATGCACCCAAACCATCTAATTCCTTATTTATTCTCAATCTCTGCTCTCTCTAGGGTAACTAGAGGTAGGTGTTGTATCCTTAAGGGTTAATAGCATTACAGATACTCTGTACCAAAAGCCCCTCAGGTAACAGCTATATTGTGACCAGAGGGGTCAATCATCCTGAGGTTAAGTTTAAACTCAATTTGAATCTACCTGTGTTTGGCTTATAGAGTAATTCAGGACAATAAGTCCCATGTTTATTTGTCTCTGAATATACAAGGTTCCTGCAGTTTTTAAATCTTGTACAAACAGCAATACCCTGCTTTGCCCCTTAAAAGTAGCTACTGTATGGAGGGTAAAGTAACAGTTTTCAGTGTTAAACCATTTGGCTTTGTTCACATCCATCAGTAAGCATAAAGTACCTGTTAATTCCTTTCCCACAAATTTTCCAAGTGCCATTTTATGTATGGACTATATACTTCCAGGCATTGAGGATAATAAAGAACAGTGATATGCTAATGTTATGTGACTAATAGTGCAGTAAAGAAGAGTGATTAAATGACAAGGTAGTCACTCCACGGAAGGTGTCTCTGAGTTGACATTTTAGCTGGCATTTCAATGGTAACAAATCGAGCTCAATAACAAGAGTGAAAAAAACAGCATTCTAAACAGGAACCTTGAGACTAAAATGGAAAAGCTCCTAGTACCCAAAACACAATAACAGTCACCATCCAGGAAGCTGACACGGTGGAACTATTAGTCAGGCCTCCAAATGTCCTGACCTACCTCTGGGAGTTTGGTAAAGCACTTGGAATTACCAACTAAACAAATGCAACACTAAGTTTATGCTGGCTTTAAAATGGCACACATAAAAGAGGTACCTAGCATACACATGGCATGGATGATGTGAAATGGCACCTAACCTAATTTAGGAACCTAGGAAAACTTATTTAAATTCCTGAGTGAGATGTGCTTTGCCATGAGAACTCCAAAAATGTGTTTCTTTGTGGTGGTTAAAATGATCCCAATCGGAAGACTTCAGAAGAATGAAGATACCAAGGGAGATCACACTAGGAAGTAGCCCTCAGCAGCTAGGGTTTTCCAGGAAAAGGAAGTTCTTCTGGTCTGAAAGCTCATTTCTTTGGCCACTAGAGCCAAGTACCACTGCTGTAATTAATTACTGCATTCATCTGCCTTTTTATGTGCTTCCCAACTCACTTTTTTTTCTTCCTGGCCTACCTTATTTACATTTTATGAATGATGATGACCAATAGGTTGTTTCAGCTTTCAGAGCTCTATCTGTCCAAGACGGAGTAAGTTGGAAGAGGTGAGAATCTGATTAGGGAAATGGAGTCCAAACCAAGACTGATGGGCGTCTCCCTATCCTCCTAAGGTTCCCACAAGGAAGTTAGTTATGTGGTCTCTGACATTTCTACTTAGGGAAGCTATATAGAAGTCCTCTCCACAAAGCACGTTGGAAACAAAGACTAGCATACTAAATATAAAATCAAATCACCTTGGAAACTGGCAGCTTCTGGCAGGGTGATTTGTACTCTCGTTTCTTTTTATAATCACGGGAAGTATTTTACATGTTACCCGACCTACTGCGTAAGAAAGAAGCCAATCTGTTTAGGATTTTAAAAATAAGCGAACACTCCTCAGAACAGAAGAACTTTCCCCAAAAGTCAACAGCCCCAGACAAGGAAATCCTAACAGACGGCAAAGTAAGACCGACCCAGGCCAGCGCTAATCACTTTCTCGGGCATGTGAACCAGTAAACAGACACCTCGGCAAGGTCAGATGCGAGCAAACTGTGCCAGGCGGTTCGAAACACGCCTTTGTTCGAGGCTGTCCCGAGCAAGGGTGGTGTCCTTAGACTCCCCGGCCGTTCGGCAAACAAACGAGCCCATCAAGCCATCGTCTGCAGTTACCCGCGCAGTCTCGGAAGTGTTCGAAGGCCGCGCACTGGGACTAAGTTGGGTGACGATCCGGGGTGGGAAGTGTGAATCGAAAGTCGGGGCCCGAAAATCGAGACCCGCCGGGGCAGGGGAGAGTGGGCGGAAGGGAGGGAGGGCTCCCCCCTCCGCCGCGCGGCCCGCCGCTGCACGGGCCGGAGCGCCAGGCGCGCGTTCCGCCCACGCTGCCCGCCCACGCTTCCCCACCCGGGCCCACCGCCCGCGCACGCCCGCTCACCTTCACGCGGTTGAGCCCGGCCTCCAGCCGGAGCTGCTGAACCACCTTCTTCATGGCGGCGACGCTGGAAGAACCCGACATGGCGCTCGGGACAGCCGTGCCGACTTCGTCAGGCCAAGCGAGGGGCGGCAGGTCGCGGGGCGGCGGGCCGGGGGCGGGGCTCCGAACTTCGCCTAAGTTTCCGGTGCTGCGCGCGCCGCGCATGCGCGCCCCCGCCCCCGGAGGGGCCGCCGGCTGCCCGCGGGCGCGAGCCGAGGAGAAGGGGCGGAGCGGCCGGTGGGCGCGGCAGCGGCGACGGGGGGCGGTGCGGCCCGACGCCGGGCCGGCGCCTTCCGCGTCAGGAGGGGCTGGTTCGGGCGAGGTAAGGCGGACGCGGGGCGCCGGCGCGGGCGAGGTCGCCGCGGCTGGGAGTCGGCGGCGGGGCGAGTCGCAGGCCGACGCGTCCCAGCCGGCTCAGCCCGTCTCCAGGGGACCCGCCGTCCAACGGGCCCGGGGCGAGAGGGCGCAGGGCCGTAACCGCCCGGGGCCGCGGGACCCGGCGACCCAGAGGGTCTGGGTTAGACGTGGAGCGCTGGCCGCCCAGCACAGCGTCCCAGTACCGCGTTCTTTCAGGAGTCAGTCCCGGTGCTTTTCCAAATCAAAGCTTTGGCGTTGAGGGCACGTTTGCTCTTCGGACGTCTCTGTAATCGCTCACTTCGTGCTTGTAACTAAACCCCGGAGGGGTCTTCAGGAGAAAACACTTAACGTTTTCAGTTAGTTCAGGCTCCAATGTCCCCGGTGAGACCTAGCATCTATAAACATGAGTTTCGTTCTAAGTGCTGTTTCACTTCAATAGTGACGGAAAAAAATCTCAGCCGACACATCGCATTACTGACCAGTTCATACCAGTTCACAAAAATGTGCCCTGGAAGTTTGGGTTTTTTCACCCAATTCTTAGAGTGAATGTGTAAGAAACTGTAGTTTGAATTTGGTTGTACAGCTTGCCCTGGTGTCCTTCGGTAAGCCCTTTAAACTGGCGAAGTTAGAAAGAAAGCTTCCTGAGTTCTTGAGTTTGAAACGAAATGAAATTGTTGTATGTATAAGGAATAGGAAAAGTGAGGCTGGAGAGAGAGCGGTTAGAGGACTCGAACCTGAGTCCTCTTGCAGAAGACCTGAGTTCAGTTCCCAGCGCACAGGCTGGGCAGCTCACAAGCGTCAGTACTCCAACTTCAGGGGTACTGTAGCCCTCTTCTAGATTCTGGGGACATCTGCATTCACATACGCCCAGACCCACACTCATACACATAATTGTTTGTTTGAAACAAGGTCTCACTTTGTAGCTCTGGCTAACCTGAAACGCTCGCTATGTAGACCAGGCTGGCCATGAACTCACAGAGATCCATCCATCTGCAGCTGCCTTCCAAGCCTTGTGATTAAAGGCTTGCACCACCAAGGTAGCACACATTTTTTACCTTGTGCCTTGTTGCCTATATTGTATGCTAAAATCTCAACGCAAATTTCTAAGATAAAATTTGTGTAACTTAAGGAATGTTCTACTTTATATTCGTTGAAATAATATTTAAGAACTATGAAATGTTAGGGCTGGAAGGCATTTCAAAGATCTTACATGGTACAGTACACATTATTAAGTAAATGTTGAGGATTAAACAAAGTTAATTTTGTCTTGGTCTCAAGTTTTGTGTTTTTTTTTCCTTTCACCATACAGAATGTATTGCTGTCTCGAACACCAGATGTTAACTTAGTTTTTATAGTATATCTAATAAGCAGTACATGTTGGCATAGGAAGGGAGGAAAAACAGAATCCCCTTTAAGTTCATTTGCACCTGAAGCTCTGAGCATTAAGTGTAGTTCATGAACTATCAACATCTCCTAATAAAAGCTTGTTCTTTAATCTTCCACTGTGTTCTAAAATATTTCAAAGGCTTTACCGTGTGTTTACATTTTAGATGATTAAAGATAGACTTTATTGTCAAAAGTAACTTGACACAAGAGAGCCTATTAACAATAAATGGCAAGAAAACACAACCAAGAAATCTTGCTGTTTTGTGTTTTATCTGCAGGACACTGCCAATTTAAATTTTCCTAGCTTCCACACCTTATTCAACTTCTGTTCATTGGGTCTGAGTTCAGTATTGGATAAATAAAATACTTTCAACATTCACAAGCCTTTGTAGTTTAACCAAAAACCAGGAGGTCTCAAAATAAGTTTTTCACTGAGTTTATATTACTTGTAGATTCCACCATGTAGTGATGAGAACTCTGGACTTTTGAGTTTACATTATTCTACTTTATAGTAGCTACAGAAATTGAAGTTTGAACAAATGAGCGACTTGCTTCTAGAAAAACTACAATTTAGGTTTCTCAGTTTTAATCCTATTATATACATGTAATACATTTCTTTCTTTGGTTTTGCTCATATGTTGATATAGTAATTAGTTTTCATAATTGAATATGGTACTCATAAGTAAATTTTGTTAAAAGAATTTTAGCCAGTGATAAGTTGGGTCATAAGACTTGTGTTTTAGTTCAACACCTATGCATGTTACCCATGGAATATTAAATATTCTAAAATGTTACATTTTTTTCCTTCTACTTTACCATGTTAGCATTCACCTCATGCTATGGGTTCTATCCTAAATACACTCCAAAGGCCTAAATGCTAAAGCTGGGCTACCTGCCTGTGGTGTTATTGGAACACTGGGTCCTTAGGAAGTGAGGCCTAGTGGAAGGAAGGTAAACATATCTTTGATGGGGATATTAGGATACTTGCCTCTTCCTCACTCTTTAATTTTCTATCATAAGGTGAGCAGCTCCTCTGTCTTGTGTCCCTGCCATGATGTACTGTGCTGCCAGAGGCCCAAATCAACAGGTCAAGATTTCATTCTCTAATTAGTGTTACAAGTCTTAAATAACCTAATGGTATATAGGCTCTAGGGTGTCCTTGGGCACTTTATTTAGCTAACACCTTTTAGGAAGGTTAGGAACCTTTTAGGAAGGTTAGAACTTTATTAGGTTACCCATGAACTAGGCAGGACAAAACTCTCAGAACAGAAATAGAACCTGAATTTATCCTGATCAGAGAGACCTGTCAAGAAGTATTCCCATCATCTGGCATAAGGTTGATTATATCCTGATTTCTCTTACTTCCTGAATAAAGAATTTAAATATTGGAAAGGGTCTTAATGAGCCCAAATCAGTTTCTTGTCAGATTTAAGGCACATAGACCACAATGAATGATCTTGTGAGCTATAGAGGACTAGAAACCCTGCTTTTCTAGTGTCCAATCCATTCGATTGCTTTATGTGGGGTTCTGCTATATTATAGCCTATGTCAAACTTCCAATTTTAGTGGTTACTTAGGATTTCTAATTCACTGTATATGCTAGTATCACATTAATCATTTACAAAAATTACTCAAATCCTATTTGCTCTGAATAATACCAGAAATACTTATTTTATTTTAGCTCTGCAACTGAGTCTCAAAGTTATTTTTAATGTTCTCTGTAGTCTTTTTCTGCTAAGACCCGATGTGGCCTTGGGATGCTTTTCAGTACTTACTCTACTTCTTTTTTTTTTTTTTTTTTTTTTTTTTTTTTTTTTTTCGAGACAGGTTTCTCTGTGTAGCTTTGCGCTTTCTGAGCTCACTTGTAGCCAGACTGGCCTCGAACTCACAGAGATTCGCCTGGCTCTGCCTTCCGAGTGCTGGGATTAAAGGCGTGCGCCACCACGCCCGGCTCTCTACTTCATATTTTTAGCAGGTTGTTTTGGGGGCTCAAACCTAAGGACCTTGCACACATTATGCAAGTGGTCCTCCCCTGCACTGCACCCACAGCTTAAAGAACTCACTTTCAGGCAAACTAAATTAGTATAAATTAGTATGCCAGGTCAGGTTGATTGTCCATTCTTGGCAGAAAGGTTGTAAAGCAAAATTTTGTAGTACATGAGAGATTATATTAGAACTCTATAGTCATCTTTTCTTTGCTCATCAATTCTCCTTTTGTTTGAATTGTTGGTATTACTTTGTCCATTAGCCAATTATTATAAATAAATAATTTGAGAATATCAAATATTATGTTAGAATTTAGTATGTGAAATTATTTGGTTAGGATCAACTCCAAATTCTAATCATGCCTAAGTTGTAATTTAAACTTATTATTGATTTAATAACAGATTCAAGTTAATCAAGCATTGGGTTATTATTTATAAAGATAACATAGACAAGTCATGGAATTGTTTCTATGTGAGAACCCCAAAACTAGAACTACCCCACACATAGCCAAACTGAAAGAAAATCCAGGGCTCAGGACCTCAGCAGCAAAATTTCTGGCCTTTATTGCTTATAAGTAGTTTCAGCTATGTGTCCCCTCTGTATACCTGTTACAATTTGCTTGGTCTGTTTTTACAGTGTATTTGTAAACCTCAATAAACTACATCTTTCTCATACTATGAGCATGTCTTATGGCTATGATAACTGTTTCATGGCTTCTTTCTCTATATTCAATTGATTCAAAAGATTATATAGCCCACAAAATATTTTTTTTTAATTTTGATACTGTTAAAACAGTTAGTGGTATCTATTAGTAGTTCACAGAACTGAGATAAGGACAAGGTCAGAAAAGTTTTGAATTTTGTATGACTTAAACTACTACTTGGAGGTCAGTGTAAAGCAGTGCTTTGAGATATAAAAAAGCTTTCATTGTGTTAGTGTAAGTATTGTTTAAGTTAGTGTATGTATCATCTAGAATTAGCCAACTTTGGAAATGTCTTTTTAGAGTAATATTTCAACTACCCTGTTTTTCAGTTTTTATCATATTTATATTTAATATATCATATTTTATAATATGTAATATTTATATTTAATTTTATTATGCATTGTTATGAATTGCCATAAATTCTATGAGGAAAACCACAGGAAATAATACAAAAACAATGCTTGATATAGTTAAAGACTAGTATTTTCAGCTAGAACAATTACATTTATTCTATGCCCTGAAAGAAATACATATGAGAAAACAGTTTTCATCATTCAGTGACCATTGATATAAATTCAGGCTTTCCCCATGTAAAAGTATATTTCTACATTATGTATGTATTTAACCCAAATTTTTGACCATTAAAAAATGAATTGTTTAGTAAATAGTAAAATATATCCTTGTCAAAAATCCATCATAATGTAATTACCAGTTTATTATCCTTGACTGGCATCTGGCTCCATTGTAAGCTGAAAATAAAATGCATTTAATACAACTAATTTACTGAATTTTGTAGCTTAGTAAGCATACTCACCTTTGTAATCCTGTAACTGACAGTAGAGTTGTGTCATATTGTTAATACCCAGCATTCCAAGAAAGTATCAAGTCACATATTACTAGCTCAAGAAGAGACAACAATTCTAAAATTCAAGGACAATGTCACTTCCCACCATAAGTTGAGGAGGCTGTCTATAAGAGTGTACGTTTTCTTAGAACTACTAGCCTACTTAGTGTATAATGTCTTTTTAAATGAGAATAATATGATTGTATACATTTCTAAGCTTATATTTTAGGTTTACATTAACGCTTTTATGTTTTTCTTTTTACTCTTTGAACACATCAGAGACCAGAAATAGCTGGAATGCTATCTTAAACCAAAAATCTATTTAAACATTTAATGCTGCTTAAATGAAAGATATATAAAACATCCAAAACTCCACCTGGTAACTATCCTATTGAGACACTGGTCAATATGTCGCTCAATCCAAGTCGACCTTCTTCATCAGAGGTAAGAAAACCATGCCTATCATTGGTTCTGAAAAAAGCAAAAAATATGGATGCCATAAAATGTTGGATTCTGATTCTACTATTGATCCCAACTTCCCATATCATATTTTCAGATTATGTGATTATGCTTCTTACATCTCTAACATCTTTCCTCTTATGACCAACAGTGAATTAGTCTTATCACCCTTTTTACTAGAACTCTAGGGAACAAACATACTCCCCAAACCACAGTATTAGCTTTATGATCGACACTGTGAAGCTACAATCCCCAAAACTCTAAGAGGCAGACAATACACACTGTTTAAAATCTGAATTCTCTGCCCTAATATCTTTTGCTACTTAAAGTTAGAATGAATTTTATCCTGGAGCCTGTTGTACATTGTAATAAACTTTTGTTGAAAGAAAGGAAGGAAGGGAAAAAAAGGAAATAAATTAATTCTTTGTCTACTTTAGAAAAATTTTAACTGATGTTTTTCTTATTCAGTTGGTGGAACTTCATGTTTTTTATGTCCCTGAAGGATCGTGGAACTATAAATTAAATACTATTTCAATAGAAGTTATTAACAAGTTTATTTCTGCTGGATTTATAAGGCAAGTATTTTGTGGCAATGAAATAAGTTATGTAAAAAAGAGAAATATGTTTTCTAAAAATTGAAAATCTTCTAAGTGGAAAATCTCTTGTCAATTTGGTGGATCCATTCCTAGTTCAGTAAATGCTGTTAATAAACAGTGCTGTGTAATGCTAGTGATGGGGATCGGGAGTGGAGTAGAGTGATGAGTGAGGTGCCAGCTGTAATCCCCAGTACTGCAATACACACATAAGCTTTATTTATATCTTAAAAATTTTTATAGGAACAGACATCATCTGGACATAATACTGCTACTGCCCAGAATACAGTGTATAACTTGTGTATTACTAAGATTATACACAAAATAATTAACAGAAATGATCTAAAATTCAAAACCAGTTGAACTCTGAACAGTAGTTAAAGCAATATATTGACAAGGTCTTTATAATTGTTTAAAGGAATAAAACTGTAGGTATGTGTGTACATACACACACACACACACACAGAGACACAAGCACGCATGCGTGTGTGTATGCGTGTGTGTGTGTGTGTGTGTGTGTGTGTGTGTGTGTGTGTGTGTTCAC